>NC_083354.1:80672863-80981776 GCF_030254825.1 Meriones unguiculatus
GCAGAGGAACACTTAAAGGAATGTTCAATGTCATTAGCCATCAAAACAGCCCTGAGATTTCACCTTACACCCATCACAATGGTTAAAATAAAAAACTCAAGTGACAACACATGCTGGAGAGGATGTGAAGAAAGGGGAACCCTCCTCCATTCCTGGTGGGAATGTAAACTTATACAACCACTTTGGAAATCAATCTGGTGCTTTCTCAGGAAATTGTGAATAGTGCTACCTCAAGATCCAGCTATACCACTCTTGGGCATATATTTGAAATATGCTCAAGTATACAACAAAGACATTTGCTCAACCATGTTCATAGCAGCTTTATTTATAATAGCCAGAATCTAGAAACAACCTAGATATCCTCCAATTGAGGAATGGATATAGAAATTGTGGTACAATTACACAATGGAATACTACTCAGCTATTAAAACCAAAGATATCAACAAAATTTTAATTTGCACTTTTAATGTCTGGATTCTATGAGAAAAAAAATTACTGATCCTTTGACTAAGCTGTTAAAAAATTTTATAGCAAATCTCACTACATAAGCCACATTTCTCTAATTTTTACAAGTCCCTGAAGAGTACTGCCACCACAGTATTTTCATGTCTTCTTTTAAACTGGCTCTCTTGAATGTCCCCTCTTATAAGAGTTTTGTCATGGAGTAAAAGCTTATAAATTCTACAAGGATTTCTCTAATTCTAATCAGACTGCTTTTCCATCTGCTTCTGTTGGGGCTTAGTTCCATGCCTTCCTTACATGTGAAACCAAAAATAAAGAAATAACTAATATAGAAACTAAAATTTGATAGGATCTATCATAGTTTCATTTTATTGTAGTTTTAAGACACCTAACCAAGGCAACATAAAGAAAAAACAAAAGAAGAGCTTACTTAGACTACAGGTTTAGAGGGAAAGTAGAAGACTATCATGGTGGGTCCTATGAAAACAGGCAGGAATGATAATTTCACAGTAGCTGAGAGATGACATGTTGGGACAACTGGGAGGCAGAGACAAACAGCTCCCTGGGAATGGGGTAGGCTTTTGAAACCTCAAAGCCCGCCCTTATAACATACCTGCTCCAACAAGACCGTGTGTTCTAAATCTTTCCAAACAGGTTCATCAACTGAAGACCAAAATTAAAATAAATAAGCCTATGGGGGCCAATCTCATGCAAACCAGCACAGGAAGCTCCATATATAGTACTTAAGTATTAACTACAACTGCCATTCACTCCCCAATGTGCTATTTTAGATTCATGCTCTGTTTTAAACAATACTTAAAATAATTATAATGTATTCCATTGTTTGAACAAAGCACTATTCATTTGGCTACTCTCTACCTATTGCATATGTAGTTGTAAGTACATATTACTTTTAAAAATAATAAAATCTACACCATACATCAACTTATATTCACAGCAGCAGAACTAATAGTGTTCATTGGTACAGTTATTCATTAACACCAGGTATTTGCAGTTTTGCTAATATTTCTATCTAACAGCCCAACAAAATAAAAATTAGTTTAAAAATTACTATAACTAACTGCATTTGAAAACAAATATGTCTTGCTAGAAATTAATTAAAAAGTTAATAAAAAAATTAATGTCAATGTGCTGGCTAGTTTTACGCCATTGACACAAGCCAGAGTCACTTGAGAAGACAAACTTCTACTGAGAAAATGTCTTCATGGCATTTACTTGTGGGCAGGTCTGTGGAGCATTTTATTGGTTAATGATTGATATGGACGGGCTCAGCTCACTGAATGTACTGCTACCCCTGGGCAGGTGGCCTTGGAGGGTATGAAAAGCAGGATGAGAAAGCCATGAGGAGCAAGTCAATTAGCAACAGTCAGTCAGTCCTCCCTGGCGTCTGGATCAGTTTCAACCTTCAGGTACCTGCCTTGAGTTCCTGACCTGACTTCCCTGAATGATGGACGACAAGCAGTAAGATGAAATAAACCCTTTCCTCCTCAAGTTGATTTTGGTCTATGTTGTATGTACTACAGCGACAGAAGCCCTAACTACAGTATACAACAATAAAATAATTGCTCACTAAAAAGTCTCCATATGAAAATCAATACCCTCACATAGACAATAGACATTTGACAATGCAAACCTCACTTAAACCTACACAGGAGATCATGTGCCTATAAACTGGAAGTGAAAGATTTACACGAACTAAAAGATATTCTACTTCTTATAGAGGAAAATTTAATTCAACATATATGTCAGATAGTCTTAAGTGATAGCCAAGGGCATCTCAAGATAAATATAAGTAAATCATGTTATAAACATACAGAAGATATCCTAAATTTCATGATTGAAAGTCAATATTCAAGAATACCTGTGAAAATATTTCAAAAAGCAGAACCTGCAAGTCCTATAAAAGAAGCTGTGTAAGTATCCATTGCAGTGACATATGAATAGACAAGTGAATCTACTGAAAAGAACTCAAAACTAGACTCAAATTCATGTGCATATCTCACGTGTGATAAAAGCAGCATCACAAACCACAAGGCAGGGGACTTTTAATAAGCGATATTCATAAAACTAGGTAACCATCTGGGAAAAAACAAAATTAGATCCACATCTCACAGAATGTACTCAAAATGGGTTAGTGATGAAAATGTAAAAATTTGAAACCATATGATTTCTAAAAAGAAACATGAATTCCTTTTTAAATTATATATAAGGTTTCCCAAAGAAAATTTACATTCAAAAAAACCAATGAGAAAAAGATTAACAAATTTAGCTGTATAATTTTTATGTTGACAAACTTTTTATTTCAGAGTGTAAAAACAACAACATAGTAGAAAAATATTTGTACCAAATGGCACAAAATTATTAATAACATTTTTATCTAAGGAATTTTTATGAACAAAGCAACAAACAACCAAACACCTGATAGGAAAAGCAGACAAAAAAAAAGAGGAAAAACATACAAATAGCTAATTCTTTAGAAACTTGGCTATTAAAAATTAATGAAATACATATAATCACATAAACATATATTTTAAAAATACTAAAAAGTCAGAAGGTTATGAATTTAAAATATGTGAAACACATTCTTTTTTGAGCAATGGAAAACAAATCCCAAAATAATGTTAATAGGGAGCAAATTTACTACACTATGGTAGAAATTTAATGATGCCTAATAATAAAATTATATTGTTGTAGGGAATAAATATAAAAATGAAGTTAATGTTTATTATTAAATCCTATAGTTATTATGGCCATATTATCTAACCTGCTATCAAATCAATAAGGACATGAATAACTGATAGATTTTAGCATAGCCTTATTTTACCTGAGGCTGAGCAGATATTAACTCCTAAGCTATCTCACTACCTTCCAGACACCATCTCGTGATATTCCTCTGATAATTTTTATCTGGACAGCTTTCCATCCATAGCTCCTTCACCACTTGCTTATTCTTCTCATCTGGGTTGCTTTCCTCTGTCCACACCAATCTGTCCATGTGCTTCTCTCCATGATAATCCATCACAGCCCTGTCTTTTTTTTCCCCACTGTGCCTATCTCTCTCCAGTGATCCTTCTGTCCCCAAAGCCCAAGAACCTTAGCTCCACCCCACACTTCTGCTCTGGCCAGGTGAAGGCCTTTTATTCAGCCAGTCAATAATAACTGCTTAGGCAAGGTTACAAATGTCATCTGGGGGATAGGTTTGTGTCTGCTTATAAAAGATAGGAAGAATACTTGGGGATCAAGATAGTTAATAATCAAACACAAGACACCAGACCATGCTGTTCCATTACATATTCATTCATTTTATCTCAATGACCAAGTTATCAGAATCAGTCCTGTGAATGTGCTTCCAAATATACAAACAGGTGCACGAAGTTAATTATGCAACACTGTTTACAGCTTTAAAATATATTATAAATCAACTTCATGCCTGTTAAAATTCACTCTGTATCGCACTCCATAGAGTATTATTCACAAGAATGAGAGTTTCATCATTGATGTGAGAAATCGCAGCTTACATGGCTATTATAAACCAACTTTCTGTAATATGGAGATTCAGGAAACAGGTGAGGCTGCACAGAAATCGATGGACGTGTACGATAGAAACGTGAGGAAGAAAACTGGAAGTTAGATCAGAAGGCTGTGTATAGCATGTGGAGAATTGATGGATAAGACAGAAAAAAGCGACTCGAATATCTGGAGAGAAAAGACACTTTTCTGACAGGGTGATTCTTACTCCTTAGACTTAGAAATCGGTGTGGTGCTTCTCATACCTTCACCTAACAAAAGGTACATCATGTAGTTCTGAGGAGGAGGATCAAAGGGGACACGCAAGGATTTAACTGATCAACTTAGATATTTCAGGACAAGTAATACAACCATGCTCAAATTAGTGGGAGAAAATAACTGCGAAATCAATACATTGGCTGACGGTAGACAAACATCCCAGCTTAAATATGTAATAGTGCTTAAAGTGTTTTCCACCAGGATCATGGGGTCCTACCAAATCAATAAAAAAAAAATATGGTATAAATAATGAGATTCTATTTTCACATTGTGGGGAGAAAGGTTTTATGAATCAAACCGTGGAGAGGAAAAGTCCCTGTAATGTTAGAAAGGAATCTAAATAGAGGTAGCAACTTGGGACTTTTAGCGTGGGAACCAATGAAAAGGAAAGGCAGGGACAGCGCATAGTGCACATGTGGTCTGTCCTATCTACCAAGAGGACCTAAAAGAAATGACCCAAAGCCTCTGTGCATACAGATCTTGATTCCTAAATACTGTTTTATGTAGAAAAGAAGCTGAAGCAAGGATCCTCAGAGCTTGGAAAACACAAGAGGAATTTTACATAAAAATGTACAAAAAAAATAATAAGGGGCATTTGAAAAGAACGGAGAAGCCATTGTTAAATATTTTATCTTAGCACTAAAGAGAAATTTCAGTAGTTAAGAATATGGGCTGCTCTTGTAGAGGGTGAAAATTTGGTTTCCAGAATTCATACTAGATGGCTTACAGGAGCCTATAAATGCAGCTCCAGGAGCTTCCATCACACACACACAAGAATACAAACATATAGACATAAATGAAAATAAAATATTTTGTCCTTTTCCCCCTTATACTGAAAATATATTTTTTCTCATTATTTTATGAATATATCTTTATTCTGATTGCAGTTTGCTTTACCTCTACCTTTCTCAGTTCCTTCCTCCCTCCTCTCCTATCAGGATCCCACCCCCATTCTGTCTCTTACTAGAAAATAAATAGTCTTCTAAGGGATAATAATAAAATAAAAACTAGCACATTAGATTATGGCAAAACAAACAAACAGAAGAAAAGGTCCCAAGAAAAAACACATTCTCCTGAGATCTTATACTCAGGAACCCCATAAAAACATTAAGCTGGAAGCCATAATGCATATCCAGAGGACCTGTAGAGCAAAAGAGAGAAATTTTTGAATAAAAATAAGAGAATTAAAAGAAAAAAGAAAGAGAGAGAGAAAGAAAGAGAGAGGGGGGGGAGAGAGAGGTAAGGAGGGAAGGAGAGAGAGAGAGAGAGAAGGAAGGAAGGAAAGAAAGCCCTAACATGACATTATGAGACAAGGAACCTCCAAAAGATGCTGCTGAATTCACTTTTGGATGGCCATCTACTGCTGGGCATTCAGCCTACCCTTAAAAGGAGTTTGTTCCCCCAGCGAAACTTCCTTGCAGAAAACTAAATTTTTATTTTCAAGTGGTTATCATTTCAAGATAGCTTCCGGGTTACAGATGAGGGCATCTGTCCACTTCTTTCAGCTCTAGGACCTAATCTGGTGCAGACCTATGCAGGCTCTGTGAGTGCTGCATCAGCCTACATGAGGTCATGTGTGCATTGATCCTGTTGATTTAGAGGGCCTTCTTTCCTTGATGTCCTCCATCCTTTCTGACTATTACATTCTTTTCATCTCTGCTTCTGCACGGCTCTCTGAGCTTTGAGGGGAAGAATTTGATGGAGACATCCTCTTTAGAGCTGAGTGTTCCAAGGTCTGTCACTCTCTGCATATTATCTGGCTGTGATGATTCCTCAAAAAGATTACACATGGTTTATCTCCAGATCCAGCTACATCACTCTTCAGCATAATCCCAAAGAATCTTAGAAAGAATATGGAAGGAAGGAAGGAAGGAAGGAAGGAAGGAAGGAAGGAAGGAAGGAAGGAAAAAGATTCACAATATATGCATATTCATAATATATAAACACATATGTAATATTTTCTGTTATTCTTGGCAAAATGCATCATTGCTTTGCACTTTGTCAGAATGTGGACAGTTGAGGGACATTTGACTAAATAACAGTACCCTTCAACATATTGTAGGAAAGTCCAAGGAATTAAAACTAAAATGGCAATTAAGAAAATATAAAAACAGAAAGGATATGCATAGGAGAAACTGAAGGAATCTAAATAAAGTGTATAGTTCAGTTAACGATTATGTTAACACTGTTTTCAGATTCTTGGTGATAATGAAATAGTGCCATGCTTACCTAAGATGTTAACAGAAGAAGTATAGAGATGAGCACCTTACCAGATGTTCACATAGTTAGGCAACTTTTGTGCACTTATGCAATTATTTCAACTAAGTAAATTAATTAAAACCTCATATGAAAGAAAGGGAGTTAGTATGATGTGGAAAGGACAGGAGCTCCACAAGGACCAAATATATCTGGGCACAGGCTCTTTTCTGAGACTGACACTCAACCAAGGACCATGTATGGATATAACCTAGAACTTCTGCTCAGATGTGGCCTGTGGTAGCTCAGTAACCAATTGGTTTCCCATAGTAAGGGGAACAAGGACTATTTCTAACAGGAACTCAATGGCAGGCTCTTTGACCTCCCCACCCCCCAAGGGAGGAACAGTCCTGTTAGGCCACAGAGGAGGACTTTGCAGCCAGTCCTGAAGAGACCTTATAAAACAGGGTCAGATGAAAGGGGAGGAGGTCCTCCCCTATCAGTGAACTTGGAAAGGGGCAGGGAGGAGATGAGGGAGGGGGGGTTGGGATTGGGAGGGAATGAGGGAGCAGAATACAGCTGGGATACAGAGTTAACAAAATGTAACTAATAAGAAAAAAAATGAAATGAAAAAAATAAAAAAAATAAAAAAAGATTTATTTAAAAAAGGGGGGGACTTAATAAACTCAGCTAAAATATTTCTAAAACTTCCTCAGAGTCTGAGTGTCAAGATTTGGCTCCAGGTGATGACGTGTTTCTGTTTTCTATCCTTAGAGGAATGTCTTCCTTTAGCTGCCAGATTAATTCTCTGCAAACTTAGTTGTCACCAGCAAATTCAAGAATACAATTGATTTTTCAGAATATTTTTTATTAAATTTTTATTTTTTATATTAATTACAGTTTATTCAATTTGTATCCCAGCTGTAGCCTACCACAGAAGGCCTCTGAAAGACTATATCCAGCAGTGTATCAAAGCAGATGCTGAGACTCATAACTCATAACTTTGGGCAGAGTGCAGGGAATCCTATGAAAGAAGGGGGAGATAGAAAGAACTGAAGAGGACAGGAGTTCTACAAAGAGGGCAACAGAACCAAGTATCTGGGCCCAGGGGTCTATTCTGAGACGAATACTCCAACCAAGGACCATGAATGGAGATAACCTAGAACCCCTGCACAGATGTAGCCCATGGCAGCTGAGTCTCCAAGTGGGAACCCTAGTAAGGGGAACAGGGACTGTCTCTAACAAGAACCCAGCGGCAGGCTCTTTGACCCGCCGCCCCCCCGCCAAGTGGGCAGCAGCCTTGCCAGGCCACAGAGAAGGACAATGCAGCCAGTTCTTATGAGACCTGATAAGTTAGAGTCAGATGGAAGGGGAGGAGGACCTCCCCTATCAGTGGACTTGGAGAGGGGCTGGGAGGAGATGAGGGAGGGAAGGTAGGATTGGGAGGGACTGAGGGAAGGGACTACAGCTGGGATACAAAGTGAAGTATTTCTTTTTTGTAAAATTAGAACAACTATTTGTTTAGCCTTCAAGCTGCTATGATGTAAAACTCAAATATCCAACTACATCTAGTCATGTAGTTGGTTTCCCAAGAAGGTAAGAAAATCATCAAGGACCTGAAAAGAGACAAAAAGAAACAAATTAAATTAATGAATAAAATATATTTTTTTCTGTAGTTAAAGTCTCAAAGTTTTTAGATCCTTTGCAATCATTTTTTAAAATTTATTACAATTTATTTACTTTGTATCTCAGTTGTAGCCCCCTCCCTCATCACCTCCCAATCCCACCCTTCTTCCCTCTTCCCCTCACCTGCTGCTCCCCCAGTCCACTGTTAAGGGAGGTCCTCCTCCTTTATCTTCTGACCCTAGCCTATCAGGTTTTATCAGAACTGGCTGTGTTGTCTTCCTCTGTGGTCTGGTAAGGCTGCCCCCCCCCCCCGTCAGGGGAAGGTTTTCAAAGAGCGGGCCAATCAGTTCATGTCAGAGACAGTCCCTTTTCCCCTTACTAGGCACCCACTTGGAGAGTGAGCCGCCATAGCCTACATCTGTGCAGGGGTTCTAGGTTATCTCCATGTATGGTCCTTGGTTGGAGTATAAGTCTCAGAAAAGACCCCTCGGCCCAGATTTTTTGGTTCTGTCGCTCTCCTTGTGGAGCTCCTGTCCTTTCCAGATCTTACTAACTCCTTCTTTCATAAAATTCCCTGCACTCTGCCCACAGTTTGGTTATGAGTCTCAGTATCTTTTTCGATACCCTGCTGGGTAGAGTACTTTAGAGCCCTCTGTGGTAGGCTCCTGTCCTGTTCCCTGTTTTCTCCCTCTTCCAATGTCCATCCTGTTTGCCATTCTTAAAGAGGATTGAGCATCTTATCCAGGGTCCTCCTTTTTGCTTAGCTTCTTTAGGTGTATAGATTTTAGTGTGTTTATCCTAAGTTATATATCTAATATTCACTTATAAATGAGTATATAACATATATGTCAATGAGTCTTGCAATTAGCTTTAGCCATGAAGGAAAAAATGCAGTGATCATCAAACATTAGTAGGTAAGACATATATTAAAATGATTTACAATGATAATGTTGCAGAGAGGTCCAGGGATTCTTTTAATATAAAATGCAAAAGTATATTGTACTTCATGTGCATTGCAATATGTTATAGCTCATAAAGTAAAAGCTGAAAATAGTTAAGAGTACTATCAGTGTAGTCTTACCACATGTTAAAACATGAAGAACTTATGATAATTATACTGCCCAAAGCTACTATGAAAGAACACCAGCAGAACCAAGCCTTGCCCTTGCTTGAACGAATCGAAATTTTCACATTGAAAAGATTTTTATAAATAGAAGAGCAGAGTTCCATTACACTAAAATCCCCATAAAAAAAAGCTGCACATTCATAGATGATCTTATATGAGTGAGTGACAACCACAGTCAGGAAGTATATGGTCTCAGAGTGGCTGGGGTGTATTATAATGTCAGGGTCAGGCACTGCAGCCAATCCAGGTGGTGAATTTAGATGGGAGATCTTGGAGGAGTTAGGGGAGAGAAAACCATAATCAGAATATATTGTATGAAAAAAATCTATTTTCAGCAAAATACAACAAAAACGTTTTTATTAATTCTTTGATCATGTTCACCCTCCCCCTGCTCCACTCACATTTATACCCCCTTACCTACCGACCAAAATTTGTGTCCTCAGGATTTCAAAAATCTAAGTGCAATTTGTGCTACTATTTTCACTAAACAAGAGATGTATTTTCCTACACACACACACAAGCACACACTTACTTTCTGATATCACATGACCAGTATGTACCATAGCTCTTTAGCAATGTACTAATGTTTTGTACGTCACAAAACATTAGTTAAACTACTCCTGAGTCACTCTTAATTAGAAACTGAGTACTCTTCCTACCCATTTCAGTCTATATCTAGCCATGCTTCTCAAAAGATGACGTCTCAATATCAATGAATTCAATTTTAAAATGTCAAAGCATCCAGCCCTGAGGCTGAGTGTACATCTCCTCTGTAAGACTCCCAAAAGTTAAACTACAAAAACTAAATCTGCTTTTGAGTGGAAAGATAAAACAAAAATTTTCTCATAAAAATTGAAATTATAAAACGTTGAAGTTCAAAATTATTTATCCCAAACTTCTTATGCTAATCACATTTTAGAAGAATTGTTAGTGGTCTCAAGTAATAGGGGCCTAATCTGACTCTCACTGTTAACTGTGTTATTTACCCAAATTCTAGATTTCAGGCATGAAGTGTAGTGCTTTTCTACCAGACCTTCAGGGCTCCTCCAAGAGTTCAAGTCCACACAAACATTAACCAGGCATTAGGCCCCACTCGTCATGGAGAAAATACTCTTAACTGTTAAGAGATGTGATTTTGAGACTATGTCCTGATGAAGCTAGCACTGTTGGTAGATCTTAGCAGAAACACTGGCTTTTCCAGTAGAATAGATCAACAGAGGAAAACCATAGTTTCAGTTCCCGGGCTGACAATAAACCTGAATCCCTTTTCAAGAATCCATAATTGCGTGTTTAAAACCAAGTCTTTTAGTGAAAAGTAAATTTCAGTACAATGAATTAAACCTTTGTGCTGAAGACATTCCGATTCACAGCTGTTCTCAGAGCTTGGATTGAAGACATCATAAAATGGATTGTAGATACTGGCCAGAATATTATGCCTGCCCTGGGTCTAATTTAACTTACTGAGCTTCCATACACAATAAACTTTCAAATCTCTTAATTTAATCTGGCCTTTGTGTGCTGTGAGTGGCGGATTGACTTTATCTGGTGACACAGTTTTCACACTCTGAGCAGTCCTCTGAAGTGGTGCTGTTTCTGTTGTCTGTTGGCGTGGGTCTACTGCAGTACCGAGAAACCCGCTTTTTGAGGGTGTTCTCACACTGGGACAGAGCTAGAAACTTCCAAGCCAACTGGAGGTAGCCTCTGCTCTCTGCAGCAGGGTCAACTACAGTGGGCAGGGGAGTGGCTGATTTGCTCCCATGGAGAACAATCTCACTCTCCTTGACCCTCAGTCGACCTCTCTCAGGTTGCTTAGAATCACAGGCCTCAGCGCAGAAATTCACCTTCCTCTCTTCGTTTGTTTGTTTGTTTTGTTTTTTTCACTTCTCACATGGCATAGCAATATGCAAGAGAACTGCTGTGGAGAATTTATCTAACATCTCTGAAAAGGAATTATCTAAGAAACATATATTAGTGTGTGTATTCATGATATTTTTAGCCTGTTAAGCTAAATAGTCTGATCATTCTGAGCTCTCATTTTTTTATAATTAAAAGAAATAGAAAAGAACTACAATTATAATGAAGAATAAGTGGTCACCTTTATGTATAAATACAGTAAGTAAACAGACATTCAACTGAAAAGCACGTGACGATCTTCAAAATCAAACAATTTTGTAATCTCAGAGAAATCCAAAAAGTAGTTTGTTAGCACAAAGAGTAATATATGCAGAAAATGAAACAGTTGTAAGAGAATGTTAATAGAACTATCTCAAAACAATTACAGAAATGACAAAATAATCATTGCCAAGTATTCAAGATGTTCAGTGTGATCTGAGCAGTATTTGTACGAGAAAGATGTGTCATTCCAGACACACAAAAGCAGGGGTGGGAAAGGACAGATACTTTAAGGACAAAACAATCTCTTGAATTCATGGAGTAGTTGAGAGCACACAGCCACCAAAGCAGTAATTTTAAAAGATAGCTGCTGTGTTTGTTGGTTAAACATTGTCATAACTATAATACCTGATAGAAACAAAATGAAAATTTGTGCTAGTTCATAGTTAAAGAGAATTTTAGTTCATCATGGCATGTAAAGTATGGTAGAAGAGAAGGAGGAAGCAAGAACATGGCAAGGACATGGGCCAGATTACACTTTCAAAATCCCACCTAAAGACCTATTTCCTCCAGCTAGACAGCATCTCCTAGAGCTCCCACGTCCTCCACAAATAGCATCGACATTAAGGAACAAGCATTTAGACAGTAAGCCTATGGCCCACATCCCAGATTCCATGTATTGTACACTATTGACTCACATTACTCAGCCAGATAGCGAGGTCCATTTCCTCACTTTTTGGTTCTGTAAGTCTTGATTTCTCTCTTGCTTCCTTTCCCCTTTCTCCCTCTCTCCCTCTCTATGTCTGTCCCTCCATTCCTACCTCTCCCCCTTCCTTCCTCCCTCCTTCCTCCCTCCTTCCTTCCTTCCTTCCTTCCTTCCTTCCTTCCTTCCTTCCTTCCTTCCTTCTTTCCTAAGATTCTTGTATTTGCTATGAGGAGTACTTTGGAGTCTCCTTAATACCCTTACCCATTACTGAAGCCCATAGCAAGCTCATTCCCTTTGTCTATCCTTATGTTCTCCTGCTATTGAAGTTGTCTTATTCCCAAATCCTTTGGTTTTATTTACATCAAAACATCACTAGTGTGAAATTTATAGAATGAATGGAAGTAAATAAATGATAGCAGTATATTCAAATACATACTTTGAAATATTTAAGGGTAAGTACAGGCTGACATGTAGCCCTGGAAACATGTTTCTTTTGTTTTATTTAGAAATGATTATTCAGAGTCTTCATTAGAATTCATATATTCATCTACATTTCCATTGCATGAACCCAACTAGTTCCTGTATAATGGACTTTTACCCTTGACATCACCTTTAATATCTCAGATATTTAAGCCACTCTGAAGATGCTTTAAAAAACATTCCTTTTACATATTCCACAGTACTAAACCATATTTTCCATGTATTCTCTCTATGTTACTATATGGACATTCTATTAGAATAACTTTTTTTTTCACTAACCATATAAAGTAAACTGAAAAAAAAATACTTGACCTTGCTATATTTCTCAGTCTGTATACACTTCCAGGAAATGAACACACTCTACAGTTCTCACATCCAAAATCAGTCACTGTACATGGCCTGTGGACAACATTCCAAAATGTAGCTTTTCTGACAATTCATTCTTAGTTTTCTTTTTCTAAGTGAAAAAAAAAATCAACAATTCCTAGAGAGCTGATTTTAAGACATCATTTGCTTCTGTTGAAACCTTTGAAAAAACCTTTATGATATTTCACAGAAGACACTGGAGAATAAAGAGCAGTTTTTATACACAGTCTGAATTTCTTTAAGTGCTTCATAATCTTGAATAGACTTTCCTGTCAAATCTTCATCATATACTTATTTCCAACAAATAATGAAGGTGGGAAGCAAGAGCTGTGGGTAGCTTAGAAGAAGGTCACATATTGGGCCAATTCCAAGCATGTGCTGCTGGTTTTTAAGTCACTTGCATGGAAAGAGGTAGCCATTCCTTCAGCAGAGTTCTGATATCTGTTACATAAGAGGTCTTTGTGAGAACTGCTCCTGTTCCTCTTAAACTGAGAGAGAGATTTAGAATTATGTCAGCTCTTTCTCACAACTGTAAAAGTCAACTCTTCAGGAACTCTATTTACATGTTACATAGACTCACCTATGAGCACAAGGTGACCAGTGAACCCTGACATGTCTTACAGAGTATCAGGGGGCAGCATTTGCCATTTAAGATCAGAGTGTTTTTACATATTGTTCATTCTTGGATGTCAGTGGATCCTGCTTTAGAATTATTTTCATGTTATTTGACTTTTTAGCACTGTTAATTCTCTAAACGAGCATAATTAAAGAACCTGCTTAATTATATCCCTTAATATTAAAAATGGCAAAACAATTGCTATCTGAAAATGTGTGATATTTTTTTTCAAAATGTTACAGGTTGGTGCTGAAAAGTACTGTTAAAGGAGCAATTTGAGAGCATGTAAATAACACATGTTTTGGACTATAACAGCTAATTTGCTTCCAAGCACAGTGGAGAAAGTGAGGTGATTACAATCGCCATGGCGACAGCTTATTACTGAGAGGAAGCCCATGCTGTTCTCCCTTGTGGGGCTAAACCTCAATTGTCAATATAGGATTTAGAATCACTGTGGAAACAATCTCTGGGTACATGTGGGAGGGATTTTCTAGCTTACGTTATGTGAGATAAGAAAAGCCACCCTAAGGGCAGCAGCCATCCTCTGGGCTGGATAGAAAGGCGCAAAGCAGCAGCTTGCATCTCTTTTTCTACTTCCCTTACACGGTGGGCCCAACCATTTGCTGCCAAAGCCGCCACATCTTCCCTGACATGATGGATGGCATCCTCTGCGACTGTAAGCCAAAATAAGCTCTTGCTTTCTGAAATTGCTTTTTTTCTTCAGCCTATGTTCAGTCTATGTCCAACTATATATGCGTGCTTTATCCTTAAGTTCGATCAAAAAATCTAACAATGGGCACAACAGTCTCAGGATACATCTTATCTTAGAATTTATTAATATTTATTAGCATCTGGGTTTGAAGAAGGTTTAA
The DNA here is from genome assembly GCF_030254825.1 of Meriones unguiculatus. Lineage (NCBI taxonomy): Eukaryota > Metazoa > Chordata > Mammalia > Rodentia > Muridae > Meriones > Meriones unguiculatus. Next base: position 80,687,233 of record NC_083354.1, read on the forward strand.
AGAAAACTGAAGACAGATGGGCTTCTGCATTACAAGTTTTCTAGATAAAAATCAGTCTTCCCATTTTATTTTTTATTAGGCAAGATATTAATTGCAATGCTATTCCAAATGCCTTTTTTTAATCACAGAAATCTGTTTGATCCACTTTTTTTGCATAATTTATCTGTTATGTATTCACACTGCATCCAAGAACTGGCAAAGACAGAAAGTACCAGATCACAAGGACAGTGAGAATTAATCTAGAATATCCAAATAAAATTAAAAAACAGAATGAAGAATTTATAGTGATTACTTATTAAAGAATTTGGCATAACTTTTCTTGCCTCTATATCTCAAGTGTCTACCTATCAGCTGTTAGATCACTGAGTGTATTTCATCTAGTGCTGCTGTCAACCTCTATGTAATCAATTTTTATAAGCATTTTAAATCTGTATTACCTTCTTTGACCCCACAAACCTTAATGTTGCGAGACTCTAGCTAAATACATACTTTTTACATTAATATGCCCAATTTGCTTGCCAAGATGAAAACCAAGACTTCTGTTTTTGGATAATTTTCCATGAGAGCACACCTAATGCTGCATTGTCTGTTCAAGAAACACACCTAGTAATTAAACTTGAAATTTATGGGTATCAATTGGACAGTAGTGAAATGCATGTATTTAGAAATATGCCAGTATTAATGAAGAAAAAAACTATTATGATCACAAAAATGAGAAAAAAACATATAGTATAGCAAGTACTTTGAGTAGAAAAAAAAAGGAAGTTTAAAAAGATAAAATATAATTTCACAACTTCGTAGAAGGTCAAGAAAGGCTAAGCTTTTGGTGTCTCTAGGAACATTTGAGATCCACTGTCGTCTAGCTTAGGGAATGAGTGATTGCATGAAGACTGAGAGTGAATAAAGACACTAAGATCAGAAGGAAGGAGAGGAGGACCTCCCCTATCAGTGGACTTGGGGAGGGGCATGCATGCAGAAAGGGGAGGAAGGGTGGAGTCGGGAGGGGAGGAGGGAGGGGCTTATGGGGGGATACAAAATGAATAAAGTGTAATTAATAATAATAAAAAAAGAGTTAGAAGAAAAAAAGAAAAGAAAAGCCATAAAGACAGAAGTTGTGAGAGAGATGTATTGCATGCAGTTATAGGGATAGAAAGAAGAAGAAGAGAGAGAGAGGGAGATCACACAAATCAGGATTAACTCTATACTTTTATAAGCTTATCAAAGAACAAATTAAGTATTAAAAAAGCTTTAAAATAAATATATTTTATTTTATTTTATTTTTTTATTTTTTTTATCAGTTACATTTTATTAACTCTGTATCCCAGCCGTGTCCCGATCTCTCATTCCCTCCCAGTCCCTCCCTCCCTCCCTCATCTCCACCGTGCCCCTTTCCAAGTCCACTGATAGGGGGGACCTCTTCCCCATTCATCTGATCCTGTTTTATCAGGTATCTTCAGGACTGGCTGCAAAGCCCTCCGCTGTGGCCTAACAGGACTGCTCCTCCCTTCGGGGGTGGGGAGACCAAAGAGCCAGTCATTGAGTTCCTGTTAGAAATAGTCCCTGTTCCCCTCACTTTGGGAAACCAATTGGTTACTGAGCTACCACAGGCTACATATGAGTGGAGGTTCTAGGTTATATCCATATATGGTCCTTGGTTGAATGTCAGTCTCAGAAAAGACCCTGTGCCCAGATATATTTGGTCCTTGTGGAGCTCCTATCCTTTCCCCATCAGACTAACTCCCCTTCTTTCTTATGATTCCCTGTACTCTGCCAAAGGTTTGGTCATGAGTCTTTGCTTTGAAAACACTGCTAGATAGAGTCTTTCAGATGTGCTCAGTAGACTCCTGTCATACGTTCAATGCACATCCCATCTGTCTTTCTAAACAAGGATTGATCATCTTACCCCATGTCTGCTCAATTGATTATCTTTTTTAGGTGTATAGATTTCATTATGTTTATCATATCTTATAGGTCTATATAAGTGAGTATATCCCATGTTTGTCTTTCTCCTTCTGGGATATTTCACTCAGAATGATCTTTTCTAGATCCCACCATTTGCCTGCAAATTTCATGATTTCCTCCTTTTTGATTGCTGAGTAGTATTCCATTGTATAAAAATACCACAATTTCTGTACCCATTCCACTGTTGATGGACATCTGGGTTGTTTCCAGGTTCTGGCTATTACAAATAGAGCTGCTATAAACATGGTTGAGCAAGTGTCCTTTTTGTGTACCTGAACAAACTTTGGGTATATACCTAGCAGTGGTATAGCTGGGTCTGGAGGAAGCACTATTCCTATTTGTCTTAGAAAGCGCCAGATAGCTTTCCAGAGTGGTTGTACCAGTTTACATTCCCACCAGCAGTGGAGGAGGGTTCCCCTTTCTCCACAACCTCTCCAGCATGTGTTGTCACTTGAGTTTTTCATCTTGGCCATTCTGATGGGTGTAAGGTGAAATCTCAGGGTCGTTTTGATTTGCATTTCCCTGATGGCTAATGAGGATGAGCATTTCTTTAAGTGTTTTTCTGCCATTCGATATTCCTCTGTCGAGAATTCTCTGTTTAGCTCTGTTCCCCATTTTTTAATTGGATTACTTGGTTTGCTGCTTTTCAGCTTCTTTAGTTCTTTGTATATACTGGATATGAGTCCTCTGTCAGATAAAGGGTTAGTGAAGATTCTTTCCCAATCTGTAGGCAGTTGTTTTGTTTTGATGACGGTATCCTTTGCTTTACAGAAACTTTTCAGTTTCATGAGGTCCCATTTATTGATTGTTGCTCTTAGAGCCTGTGCTGTTGGTGTTCTGTTCAGGAAGTTGTCTCCTGTGCCAATGAGTTCTAGGCTGTTCCCCACTTTTTTTTCCAATTGATTTAGGGTATCTGGTTTTATGTTGAGGTCCTTGATCCACTTTGACTTTAGTTTTGTGCAGGGTGATAAATATGGATCTATTTTCATTTTTCTGCATGTAGACATCCAGTTGGTCCAGCACCATTTGTTGAAGATGCTGTCTTTTTTCCATTGAATGGAATTGGCTTCTTTGTCGAATATCGAGTATTCATAGGTGTGTGGATTTATTTCTGGGTCTTCTATGCAGTTCCATTGATCCTCCTTTCGGTTTTTTTGCCAATACCATGCTGTTTTTATTACTGTTGCCCTGTAGTACAGCTTGAGATCAGGAATGGAGATACCTCCAGATGATCTGTTGTCGTACAGGATTGTTTTGGAGATTCTGGGTTTTTTGTTTCTCCATATGAAGCTGAGAATCTTTTTTTCAAGGTCTGTAAAGAATTGAGTTGGTATTTTGATGGGAATTGCATTGAATCTGTAGATTGCTTTTGGCAGGATGGCCATTTTCACAATGTTAATCCTACCAATCCATGAGCACGGGAGATCTTTCCATCTTCTGATATCTTCTTCGATTTCTTTCTTCAGAGACTTGAAGTTTTTCTCAAACAGGTCTTTCACTTGCTTGGTTAGAGTCACACCAAGGTACTTTATGTTATTAGTGGCTATTGTGAAGGGTGTTGTTTCCCTAATTTCTTTCTCAGCCTTTTTATCTTTTGTATATAGGAGGGCTTCTGATTTTTTTGGGTTGATTTTGTATCCTGCCACTTTGCTGAAGGTGTTTATCAGCTGAAGGAGTTCTCTGGTTGAATTTTTGGGGTCGCTCATGTATACTATCATATCATCTGCAAATACTGACACTTTGACCGCTTCCTTTCCGATTTGTATCCCCTTGATCTCCTTTAGTTATCTTATTGCTCTGGCTAGGACGTCAAGTACTATGTTGAAGAGATATGGGGACAATGGACAGCCTTGTCTTGTCCCTGATTTCAGTGGGATTGATTTAAGGTTCTCTCCATTGAGTTTGATGTTAGCTATAGGCTTGCTATATATTGCCTTTACTATGTTTAGGTATGTGCCTTTTATCCCTGATCTCTCCAAGACTTTAAACATGAATGGGTGTTGGACTTTGTCAAATGCTTTTTTGGCATCTAAGGAGATGATCATGTGTTTTTTCTCCTTCAGTTTGTTTATGTAGTGGATTACATTGATGGATTTCCGTATGTTGAACCACCCTTGCATGCCTGGGATGAAGCCTACTTGGTCATGGTGGATGATATCTTTGATGTGTTCTTGGATTCGGTTTGCAAGTATTTTATTGAGTATTTTTGCGTCAATGTTCATAAGAGAGATAGGCCTGAAGTTCTCTTTTTTTGTTGGGTCTTTGTGTGGTTTAGGTATTAAGGTGACTGTGGCTTCATAGAATGAGTTTGGTAGTGTTCCTTCTGTTTCTATTTTGTGGAATAGCTTGAGGAGAATTGGAGTTAGCACTTCTTTGAAGGTCTTGTAGAATTCTGCGCTGAAGCCATCTGGTCCAGGGCTCTTTTTGGAGGGGAGACTGTTAATGACTGCTTCGATTTCCTTGGGAGATATAGGGCTATTCAGTCTTTCTACCTGATCTTGACTTAGTTTTGGTAGATGGAATCTTTCAAGAAAATTATCCATTTCATTTAGATTCTCAAATTTTGTGGCATATAGGCTTTTGTAGTATGACCTAATAATTGTTTGGATTTCCTCAATGTCTGTGGTTATGTCCCCATTTTCATTTCTGATTTTGCTGATCTGGATAGTTTCTCTCTGCTTTTTAGTTAGTTTGGCTAAGGGTTTGTCTATCTTGTTGATTTTCTCAAAGAACCAGCTTTTTGTTTCATTGATTCTTTGGATAGTTTTATTTGTTTCTAGTTGATTGATATCAGCCCTTAGTTTGATTATTTCCAGCCATCTGCTCCTCTTGGGTGTATCTGCTTCTTTTTTTTCTAAGGTTTTCATTTGGGCCATTAAGTTATTTGTATGTGATGTTACGAATTTCTTCTTGCAGGCACTTAGTGCTATAAATTTTCCTCTGAGCACTGCTTTCAATGTGTCCCATAAATTTGGGTATGTTGTGCCTTCCTTTTCATTGAATTCTAGGAAGTCTTTAATTTCTTTCTTTATTTCTTCCTTAACCCAGCTGTCATTGAGTAGTAAGTTGTTCAGTTTCCATGTGCGTGTCGGCTTTTTGTTGTTTCTGTTGTTGTTGAGGTCGAGCTTTAGTCCATGGTGGTCAGATAGTATACAAGGGATTATTTCAATCCTTTTGTATCTGTTGAGGCTTGCTTTGTGGCCCACTATATGGTCTATTTTGGAAAAGGTTCCATGCGGTGCTGAAAAGAAGGTGTACTCTTTTGAGTTTGGGTGAAATGATCTGTAGACGTCTATTAGGTCCATTTGATTTAGGGATTCTGTGAGTGCTTTCATTTCCCTATTTGGTGTCTGTCTAGTTGATCTGTCCCTTGGTGAGAGTGGAGTGTTGAAGTCTCCCACTATTAAGGTATTAGGATCAATGTGTGATTTAAGCTTTAATAATGTTTCATTTACGAATGTCGGTGCTCTTGTATTTGGGGCATAGATATTCAAGATTGTGATGTCCTCTTGGTGGATTTTTCCTTTGATGAGAATATAGTGGCCCTCCTTATCTTTTTTGATTAACTTGGGTTGAAAGTCTATTTTATTAGATATTAGGATGGCTACTCCAGCTTGTTTTCTGGAACCATTTGCTTGAAAAACAGTTTTCCAGCCCTTTACTCTGAGGTAGTGTTTGTCTTTGTTGCATAGGTGTGTTTCTTGGATGCAACAGAATGTTGGATCCTGTTTCCTTAACCATTCTGTTAGCCTGTGTCTTTTTATTGGTGAGTTGAGTCCATTGATATTGATAGATAATAGTGACCAATGCATGTTAGTTCCTTTTGTAATGGAGTCGATGATCTAACCCTGTTTCATTGCTTGTTTTCTTTTCACTTTTGTTGGGACATTATCTGTATGCCCTGTTTTCTTGGGTGAATTTGTTTTCATTGGATTGGAGTTTTCCTTCTAGTATCTTCTGTAGGGATGGTTTGCTGTGTAGATATTGTGTAAATTTAGTTTTGTCATGGAATATTTTGTTTTCTCCATCTATGTTGATTGAAAGCTTTGCAGGGTATAGTAGTCTGGGTTGAGATTTGTGATCTCTTAGAGTCTCCATGATACTTACCCAGGCCCTTCTGGCTTTCATAGTTTCTGATGAGAAGTCCGGTGTGATTCTGATAGGTCTACCTTCATGTTACTTGGCCTTTTTCCCTTGCTGCTTTTAATATCTTTTCTTTGTTCTGTAGATTTAGTGTTTTGACTATGATGTGACGTGATGTGTTTCTTTTCTGGTCTAGTCTATTTGGAGTTCTGTAGGCCTCTTGTATATTTATGGACATCTCTTTCTTTAAGTTGGGAAAATTTTCTTCTATGATTTTCTTGAAAATATTTTCTGGACCTTGGAGTCTGGAGTCTTCTTTTTCGTGAATTCCTATTATTCTTAGATTTTGTCTTTTCATAGCATCCTTGATTTCTTGGATATTTTGTGATTGGAGCTTTTCTGATTTTACTTTTTCTTTGAGAGAAGTATCCATTTCTGCAAGTGTGTCTTCAGCTCCAGAGATTCTCTCTTCCATCTCTTGTATTCTGTTGGTGATGCTTACTTTTGTGGTTCCTGATCTTTTCTCCAAGTTCTCCAGCTCAAGGGTTTTCTCATTTTGTGTTTTCTTTATTGATTCTAATTCTGTTTTCATGCCTTGCACCATTTCTTTCATGTGTTTGAATTTGGATTCCTGTCTCTTTACAATGGCCTCTATTTCTTTTTTCATTTCCTTCTTATATGCCACTAATTTTTCCTCTACTTGTGTATCTATTTGTTTGGCTATGTTTGCCTGTGTTTCTTTAAGGATATTGTCTATTTCTTCTTTCTTTGCCTCCAATCTCTTTGAAAGACTTGTTCATTTCCTCCTTATGAGCCTCAAATAATTGGGCAAGCATGGCTTTAAAATCATTTTCCTGTGCTTCTGCTGAATTGGTGTATCCATCGATTTTGGGGTTTGCTGGTGAAGTCATGATGTCCTGATTTATGTTGGAAGTGTTCTTTCGCCTACCTCTGGCCATTGGCTTATCTGAAACCTTCCCTGTTTGTTTTTGGATTCTGCAGATCAGACTGGTGCTGTCTCTCTCTGGTGTCTGGAGAGTTCTTCAGGAAGCTGAGCACTCTCAGCGTGTGCTGAGGACTAGCTGTACCTGTGGGAGGAAAGTACGCAGGCGCAAATGGGGCAAATGCAAGCGTGTGTGCGCGCGTGTGTGTGTGTCTGTGTGTGTAAGTGTGCGTGGATGAGTTTCTCGAGGGACAGAGTGATGGCTAATGTTGAACCCTTGAGTGTGTGGGAGGGGCTCTGCACTGTATATGTCGCAGGCGCTAATGATGATCGTAGCGCAATTTCTGGCATTAACTGTCTTAACTCCTCAATCAGGCCCACAGGGCAGGAACTTCAATGTCCCTAGTGCCCCTCTGTTTCCCAAAGTGGGTATGTGGGTGGGAGGGGGGTTCGATGCCTGGCTTCTGATTTAGAAGGACCCAGGATCTGGGGAACTGCAGATTCTCAAGGGTGCACTCACTTACAGGCAGGTCTCTTGGCAGAGATCTTGGTATCCGGGGCTCTCTGCTCTCTGGTTTGGCCCTGCTTCTTTGATGTGTTCCGCCAGTTCTGTGCTGCTGTCACTGCCAGGTTCTGAGGTCTTGCTGCAGCTGGAGATTCCAGGGTGGTCACTTCAGCAGGGATGGGGTAACCAGGCTCTCTGTTCTCTGGTTTGGCCCTGGTTAGTCTTAAACTGGAGGGCTGTGGTGCCCCGCCAGTTCAGTGCTGCTCTGCTGCCACTTCCCGCTGTAACTGGAGACTGGGTTGCTAGTCCCAATGCTTTCTGGGAAGTCCTGGGATCTCTTCCTTATGCTCTCCAAGCTTGGGAGGCCCAGCGCCTGCTGTGTCCAGGTTGTATGACGTTTCTGCCTGGTTTTGGTGAGTATATAGCGTATTCTCTGTCACTGTGGGATTGGGCGGGCCGTACCGTCAGTGATGGCGATCCTGTGGAGCTAGTATGGTGTCTAGCAGATTCGCGCCCTGGGAGGATGGTGCAGCCGCTGCGTGAATCTGGGACTCCGGGGCACGTACTGCTGGCTTTTGTCTGCCGCTAAAGTGCTTGGGGCTCCGTCTCAGTGGCTGTATACCCCAGGCAGTTAAGTCTGCGCTGAGAAAGATGAGTCCGCTGTGCTGCTGTGCCGAGGAGGAAGGAGGTCTGGGGGAAGGGAGTGCAGCAAGAACAAAGGATCGTTTCTCTCCTTCCCCAAGCAAGTCTCCGGGTGACCGGAGGCCAAAGTTTTCACCTCCTGTGATGTTCCCTGGTGTTCAGAAAGCCTCACTGTGGTTTTCCTGGGTTGGGGGTCCTTCCATTCTCCAACTCAGAAGATCAGGTATCCCACCGCTCAGAAACTGTGTGTGCTAGTCGCCATCTTGGCTCCGCCCCCCTAAATATATTTTAAAAGTAAAAAAAAAAAAAAAAGACATGTATACAAAAGGAGAGCTACCGAGGGATGACACCATAGAAAAATAATGCTAAAAACATGCTTCTATATCTCAGCCTTGTATGAAGATGAAGATAAAGGAGAAAAGAAAACAGAAAAATAAAGTCTTGTGAAGATAATACTCAACTTTAATGTATGGTGAGGTGGGTTTGGATTCACAATTAAAAACTGAAAGACTCCCAGGAGCCTATCTAGACGGGGAGACCCCGCTTCCCAAGGAACAGCGAGACCAGCCTTCGGATGCAAGCCGCAAGAGGTTTATTTTGATACACGGGTACCCGGGGCGACCAAGCCTATCGGAGGACTTGCGCGCCTCTCGGTTGGGGTGACGGGTTTTTATAGGGCTCGGGAGCAGGAGGCGCGGTTACAGAAGCGAGAAGCAGTTACAGGGTTCTGATTGGGTGGTTTGAACAAAGCCGTAGTTAAGTTACGTACCCAGAACAGGGAAGGCGGGAAGGCAGATTGTGAGCCAAGTCACGTACCCACCCAGAACCGGAAGGCGGGAAAGAATGCAGCGAGGTAGCTCTTGCTATACCGCGCCTACTCTACATAGTGTTAACAATCGCTGCTTATCTTTTGGTCTTTCATTTCCCCCTTTCCTATGATCATTTGAAGACCCAATCTTGGGTCTTCCAGGTATGACCCCTTGTATCTTATAGATTTATTTTTTATAATGGGATCTAGGGTTCCTTCAGGGTGGATATAGGGGTAGTAAGCCAAGGAGAACTATTACAGGATCTCTCTAGGCTTTTAGCCCAGTTGCTGCAATATTAGTGTCCATTTCAGCTAAGCAGATGTCCAAGACAATAGCTAATGCCAGGGAGCCCCTTTTGACTTAGCATTTCAGCCTGCTAGGGGGGATTTGGGCGTAGATCCGTCTTCTGGAGCTTCTTCGAGCTGACCATTGGACTGTAGGCATCAGGGGCTAGGAAGGCTGAAATGCCAGTCAAAGGCTGGGCAATGGGGAAGTCCCAAGCATCTGGTTCGTTGATCCACCCGAAGAGGCAGGGAGCAATCATGTCAGTTTCCAGGAAGTCCAGATCTCAGCTTGCAGTCCACAGCTGATCCCGGACAGAGTTAAACAGGTGAAGATCTGCTGAGACAAATTCAGACTGGAGACAGGAGTTAAAATTTGTCTATTAAACGGGAAAGATCAGGGAAAATCTCATCTGCGATCCTTTTGAGCTATGCCAGATCGAGGTCACATCCCTGAAACTCATATGAAATTTTAGTACACAAAAGGAAATATACATAATTTTAAATACTCAGAAAAGTAACATATCAGCAAATCAAACATTTTGAGAGGAACAGGTAAAACTGCATCCCACTGAATGAGTATCAGTTAGCTGTTTGTTTTATAACCTTTATACACAACCTAAGTGTGTCCACAGTAACATTTTTTTTTTTTGTGGGCATAGCTGTTTGTAATTAGTCACGAATGAAGCTTGGCCATTTTTATACACTCAGCATATACTTTTAGTTTTCACTTTTACTTTTATTTTTACACTGGAAAGTTAGGCAGAAATACATTACTGGCTTTTAGTGCTAAACCCTGGATGCTTGGACTTTCCTTAACAAAGCAACTAGAAGGAATAGGTTTAGGATATTTCTGTGTCAAAATCTACCCCAGAAACGGCAGATATTAAGAATACCATGCTAAAGGCTATGACTTTTGGGTCAGATACACACATTAAACAGATGTTTTTAAAATAACGAGAAGCACCTTTAGACTATCTTCAGAAGCCAACAAAGGAAATTAAAATCTTAACCTGGTGACTGAATAATAAGCAGTTATTGCTCCATCAACTTATCAGAACTCTATTGATCAATGCCAACACTCTGAACTTTTAAAATTTTATAACATAAGCACAATAGTAGCAAAGAGGGGGGAGAAATTTAAAATATTTCCCATTTTTAATCTCCTTTAATTATTTTTTATCTCTTTATAATTTATAATTATATACCTAAAAAAAACTACTTAGACTCTCCAATCTTTTGTATTTATCAACCCTGAAACATTTTTTAACTAAATAATAACACTCTAGATTTTTACAACCTAAACTCCTATATTCTCAGACCCTATATAAGCTCCACTTATTTATCTTAAGACATGAGTCCTGTGAGCAAGGCAAACCTGTCTTTTTTTTCTAAATAAGGTATCTAGCACTCTGTGGTTCTAGCTAATGAGCTGATCATTGAGCTAACATTCGATCTAATTGTCTTTTCTCTAGCTGCAAAGCTACCGTAAGCTTAGCATAGCCGTCAAGGTGTTCAGAGACCTGAGAAGGATAAATTATAAGCTAAATAAATACCAATCCATGTGCCAATCAAAATGACAGGGATGACTAGTTAGCCCATTACCTAGGCAGTGTCCCTGGCTCCTGTGTTTCAGCATCCTGAACAGATGCAGTTCTGCCAGGCACATAAGATGAGAGACTGTTTCTGTGGAGAAAGAAACGAGAGAATGGCCTCACCTCGCCCTTAGCAACGTGAAACATTGACTCCAGGTGTCCACAGTTTTGGCTGGGCCCTAACAGTGGGCCAGTTGAGGCAGTATTGCCCAGTGGTTAGCATACCACAATCCAGAGTAGCATTCATCCGTCGTTGTGCCCAAATCTTCTCGGAGACCTTGGGGGACCTACTGCCAGGATTGCGGGACTTCCTGTCACAATAAGCTTACACATGTTAAAATGCCTAATTCAGATTTCTGACAAGCTTGAGGGCCAGCATATCCGAGTTACTCTGTTTTTATCATCTGCTCTAAACTGTGTCCTATAAAACAGAATGCTATGATCTCTGATTCTAGCATATTTTCGAGATGCATGTCCTAGAAGTATATATTTTAAGACAAATAGACAAGAGACTAGGTAAGGCTCAACTGCAGTATTTAGCATAACTTTAAATCTGTTCTTTCTGAACTAAAATCAAAGCAAACCTTTTAATCGGATACAGTTTATAGAGAGGCTAGCTAATCTTGCTGCTCCTACCACTTGCATTAAAATTGAACATTAAAAAGCTTTGCATTTAGCACTAATGACTAAACATATCTCCGGACCAGCATGGCGGCTGGCCACGTGTAACCGAACTGAGCTGGAATCCCTAAACAAACATGGCAGCCAAACTACAGCTTCACGCGCTCTCTATTGCTGAACCATCATGGCGGCTGGCCACGTGTAACTGAACTCAGCTGGAAGTCTTAAACAAATATGGCAGCCAAACTACAGCTTTACGAGTTCTCTATTGCTGAACCATCATGGCGGCTGGCCATGTGCTAGCATTAGCACAGGCTGTGACTGACAATACCAAACATGGCCATTAGGTGCTGATGATACAGCAAACACTTCGGAGCTTCCATAATCCCCCACAACCAAAAGTTCCCAGTAATCAAACAAGCTTTAGAACCAACTGCATAACAGAACAATTTTAAACTGTAATTATTTTAGCCATACCAAACCTATCAGCTAGAATTTTTTCCTTAAAAGAGCATAAAAAAACATTTTGTAATGAGGAATCACCAGCCTTTTAAATGAAGTATAACATTTTAAAATACAGTTTTTTTTTAAATCATATTAACTCTCTGGCTTTTTATAACACATCCACTAACCTTCTGCAACATGCTATATATACCTTCAGGTTTCTAGCTTTTCTTTTCTGGCTTAACCAGACATGCTTACTTTTTTGCTCTCTTTCTTGCTTTTCAGACAACATAAAAACTCTCACTAAAATCCTTTCCATTCTGATATGATCCTGCTGAAGCCCAGAGTCTACGTACGATTTGCTTTTTATAGGCAAAGCAAAAGCAAGTTACATTACTATAAAGAGGAGTTCTGAAACTGCCAAATTTTTTTTAAAATAACTTTCCTGCATCTGATAACATAAAGGTAACAATCAAACTCTAAGGAACTTAGAACAAGCTTTAAGGAACTTGGTGAAACTTCCCCTTTTCTTTGTCTCAAGATAAAGAAGAGGGTGTAAACATGTTTTTTTATAAACAAAGCAGCTTATCAAACAAACAGCTCTCCATAAGATACATTTCAAAAACTGCAATTTTCTCAGTCATAGTCATACCCAAATGTCTGATAAACTTTAAACAATTTTTTAAAACCCGTTTTTGCAATATTAAAACAAAGTACCCCTTTTGTAGAAGTCACAAGGCATAAACATAATCTTTAAAATTAAAACCAGATTTTAAAACCAGAATTTACCAGTGCAAGCAATTTAATTTTTAAAACCAATACTAATTTAAAATAAGCTATCCTTTTAACCTAGAAAGAAATGAGAATTATTTGACCAAGGTTTTTCTTTTTTTTTTTTTTTTACCCATACCAAGATGGCGGTTACATTATAAAATCACATGGTGAAGTCAAGATGGCGGCGAGACACTGAGACACTTTAGACCACGTGGCAGCCTATACAATATGCGCTTATGGATCTAATAAGGCGCATAGGCACACATTTTAAACAAATTTCGTGAGGCCTTTCAGAACAGAGAACAAAAGGTAGACAGACAAACAACACTCACTACACTTATGACAAAAATCAGGCAGACAGAAGACAACACAAACCGCGCGGTACGAGATCGGCGCCAAAGCGAACACAGACACTCAGATGGAGACCTTGTCGGAGGTCCGGTTCCTCCGTCTCCCAGATGAAGCACGTAGCCTTCTCTCAGGGGCGTCGCCCCAAAGAGTCCCACTCGGCTCGTGTTTCCAGACAGGAGGGAACCCAAGAAGGGTTACCTTTCAGACGGGGAAGCAAATGATTCCCCTACCAGGCACTCCTGACACATCTCCCAGGAGGCACGGAATAGAAGTACGAGCCCGTCGGCTCCTTCTAGTTTCCGTCTGATACAGATGACCTGGCCAAGTCCAGACCACAGGGGGACTCGAACCCCCTGGAAACGAACTCACAGATCGTTTAACCCAACGATACACAAGACTCACAGAACAAAAAGCCGGCAGATCTTACCTCCCGACGCTGGGTCGGTGGTCCCTGGGCGGGGGTCTCAGATCTTGGTGGGACCTCCAAATGAAAGACTCCCATGAGCCTATCTAGACGGGGAGACCCCGCTTCCCAAGGAACAGCGAGACCAGCCTTCGGATGCAAGCCGCAAGAGGTTTATTTTGATACACGGGTACCCGGGGCGACCAAGCCTATCGGAGGACTTGCACGCCTCTCGGTTGGGGTGACGGGTTTTTATAGGGCTCGGGAGCAGGAGGCGCGGTTACAGAAGCGAGAAGCATAGTTACAGGGGTCTGATTGGGTGGTTTGAACAAAGCCGTAGTTAAGTTACGTACCCAGAACAGGGAAGGCGGGAAGGCAGATTGTGAGCCAAGTCACGTACCCCCCGGAACCGGAAGGCGGGAAAGAATGCAGCGAGGTAGCTCTTGCTATACCACGCCTACTCTACATAGTGTTAACGATCGCTGCTTATCTTTTGGTCTTTCAAAACCATGCTGAAATTTTCCAACACAAGACTCAGTGGATTACCATAGACAAAAATGCTAAAACCACAAGCTCACAATATTAAAATTGGAAAAAAAGTCCTGCCTAATAATGTAGAAAAGCTGTAAACAATACCACCAGAAATCAAAATCAATAATACTGAATATGAAAATAGGTACACTAATGAAAAATTTAAGACATTTAGTAAACAGATGTGCATAAAGCTACTGAATTTGACCAGGTAACATTTACAGGCAACATTTACACACAAATATACTTATAAGCAAAAGAAAATTTTACAATAAAATAAATGCTTCTGGAATCTATAGACTAACTTCTCTAAAGCTAAGCCTTGTAGAGAGAAAAACTACATGGCAACAAGACTATGTGGATGAAATTCCAAAGGAGAAAAAAAATCCTGAAGTACAGACATACAGTTAATTTATTCCTGTTGAGGTATTTACAGCTGTGAGAACCTCTGAAGAATGGCCAAGAAGGCAAGCTTTTTATCAAATTCATGGAGCTGGGGACATAAAATTCTGCATTATAGCATCCTATGAAAAAACTAAACCAAGAAACAGGTCAATACACACAAAAGATGAAGCCCATCTCTGATGTAATTGTTGCTCTACCTCTTTCTTGAACATATGCCAGAAACAGTGGTAAACGTTCCATAGAATATGATAACAAGTCTTTGAGATTCAAATTACACTGGAAATGGTCATGTAAATGCCCAGCATTCAAACAAAAATCACCAAGATTGTTAAATAATAACTCAAAAAATAGAAGAAGAAATGAATAAGAATATAGCACACACCAGCACACTCTGGTGCCTGATTATTTACTATGCTGGAGATCTAATCAGTAATTATTAGATATATGAAAAGAGGGCAATATGTAGTACCACCAGAAAGAGAATGAAACGTTCCTAGTGACCTTCTTCTGTAGTCATAGATCAGTGCCTTGCACAAACATCATAAGAGAGGCTTGCTCCTGCAGCAGATGGGAACAAACACAGAAACCCACAGCTAGACATCACTCAGAGAATGAGCAACCCACACACTCAACCCTAAGGTGATATATATCTCCATCCAATCCCTCAACTAAGGACTCAGGTAATCCTGCCAAGGGAAAGCAGAAAAGAGTGTAAGAGCCAGAGAGCATGGGGAACCCTAAGGAAACACCGCTCTCTAAGTCAACAGTATCAGAACGCATCTGAACTCACAGAGACCCAGGGCCTTCACAAGTCTGTGCCAGATGGGTCCAAGAGCTGAAAGGAGAAGCAGGCACACACACACCCATCCCTTACTATCTTCAATTGATAACCGTTTGCAAATGAAAAGTTACTTTTCTCCAAGGAAGTTTCACTGGGGAAACAAACTACTCTTAAGGGCAAGCCCAGGAGTAGGTGACCAACAGAAAATGAACTCAATGATATCTTTGGAGGTTCCTTGACCCATAATGTCATGTTTTGGCTTTTCTTTTTCTTTTTTTCTTTTTAATTTATCTTTTAAACATTTTACTTACTCAGATTTTTTTTCTCTCATTTTACCCTACAGGTCCTTTGCATATATATTACAGCTCCCAGTTTAGTGTTTTATGGGATTCCTTAGTGTGCAGGCAAGTGGGATAAAAACAAATTATGTAAGCCAAATATATTGAAAATCTCATTCAGTTTTAATTAATTTAAGATGCAAATGGTCTAAATGCATCAAATTAAAACAGTTTGGGCCCATACCCTACACTGCCTGGATGGCCAGGGACCAGAGAGGAGGTAGTACAGAGACGTAAGAGCTGTACCTTGTCCAGTTGTCATCAGAGAGGCTTCCTCAAGCAGCAAACAGGAGTGGTCATAGCGGGCTTAGACCCACAGCCAGACAATGTGGGTTTAAACTGAGAGATCTCTATCAGGTCCCTACCCTCAGAGATGAGGGAACTCTAAGAAAGAGGGGGGAAGGATTGAAGGGGTCAGTGGGAAAAGAGGACAGCAAGAGAACATGGCCCAGCAAATCACCTAAGCAGGGCTCGAGTGGACTCAGAGACTGAAATGGCAGGCATGGGACCTGCAAGGGTCTGCACCAAGCCTTCTGCATATATGTTGTAGCTGTTAGTCTAGCACATTTGAGGGCCTTCTAACAGTGAGAGTGTAAGTATCTCTGACTTTTTTATCTGCTCTTAAGACATTTCCCCTCCTATTGACTTGCTTTGTTCAACCTCCCTATGAGGGGTTTTGCCTTCTCTTATCATATCATGCTTTGTCCTGTTTGGCAGTTGTCTCTTCAAGGCCTGTTTTATTGTTTTGTTTTGTTTTGTTTTGTTCTGAAGAATAAACAGAGGGGGAGTAGATCTGGGCAAGAGGGGAAATAGAGGGGAGCTAGAAGGAAAGGAGGAACTAGAAACTGTGGTTTGGATGTGTTTATTGTATGAAAGAAACATCTATTTTCAATAAAAAAAATTAATTAAAAAGTAATCAATCAAAAATTAACCAAAAGGCAAACAAACAAACCCAAAACAGATTGACAGATTGGTTTAATGCCATCTTTTAAGTATGAAAGCAAAGACAAGTGAAAAGGAAAACAGAAATATGGCATAATGTGTAACATATTAATTGAATGAAAAGAGAACGGCCTATGCAACTTGTAGGCCAAATAAAATGGACAAGGAAGATTTCCAATCAGAGAGGGTTATACATTTTTTGACGAAACAAAAATCTACACCTGTGAGCATTCCCATTGCTGTTTAGCAGTACTGTGCTCTGTGATTTTGAGGCCAAGTCTCAAACTGGCATCTAATTGACTATTTAGTCTTGGCTGGCCTTCAACTTTTGATCCTTCTGTCTTCAACTTCTGAAAAATGATACTACAGGCATGTGCCACAATGCCTAGCTTCTTTTAATACTTTAATATTTTCTTTCTCGCTAGTTTCTACAAAATTGTATTAGGATGTGGTACAATATAATGAGTTTTGGAAATGAAGAGGCTTGATGCAACAAAAGAAAAAGAGAAAAAGAGGGGGAGAGAAAGGGAGGGAGGGAAAACACCCTAAATTTCTGTGAACCTAAATGACAGCATCAAAATGCATGCATCAAAATATACAGAAGCCCAAAGAGACAGAAATCCAGCTTAGCTTTCAAAATATATCATGTATGTATGTGAGGATAATCTAATAGATTTAAAAAATAAAAGTACGTATATAACAGCAAAAAAAGTTGACTAAATTTCAAAACCCTTCACTCAATAGCTGAAGAGCAATTTTCAAAATGTATAAATCAGTGAATTTTAGTATCTGCTCAAGTTCTGTGCCCATCACCACTGTCTAATTCAGGAACACTTCTACTACCCTCAAAACAAACCCTGTGTTCATCAGCAAACATTCCCCATTTACACCTTTCCTCTATCCCTGAAAACTCCTGTTTTCTACCTCTGTAGAACTGCCTATTTTGGAAATCACATAAGGGAGGGGTCATTCTACATGGCCCGTTATGCTTGACTTTATACTCTTAGCATAATGGTTTTAACATTCACTCTGTGTAGTGTAAATCATTACTTCATTTACTGTTCTTATCTAAGTAATTTTACCTAAGAATCATAGTATTTGATTGAGTCCACCATTTTTCCACCTAGTGAGTATTCCTTCAATGTAGCCCACTGTTTGATCACTACTCTAATTCTATAGTAGTTACAGAGAACCAAAGAAAAACGTTAAAAACATGCAGAAGAAAAAAATACATTTGGATTTAAACGTCAGTCTTTTTAACTTTTACTTGATTTACACATTAAATTCCTCTTTTAAAAAAGCCAATATATTATTCTACTTCATAGCACCCCTTCAAGCTTTAGTTCCAAAAATGACATATCATATTAAAACTGTACACCTAGATTCATATTTACTCATATTTTCATTCTACCCAAAGGCACAATGAAATTAAAGAGTTTCTGTTTACTTCTGAATGTTCTGGAAATAATGTGTTAAATGAAATATTTACTTGATACCACATTACTATCCTATAAAGTATCTATAACTGGAATGATAAATATCATTTCATATGAGTTTAGCATAAATTGAATAATAACTTGTTGGAAGAATTTTCCATGAAAAAAAAATCTTTCTCCCCCCAAAATCAAATTTCTTCTGTTATCACATGTACCTTTTGTCAGTCTTGCAGGTCACACCAGCAGTCCACAATCTGCATTTTCCTGAAGAGATTTGCCAAAATTCTCTTTCAAGAATTGACACCAGAAATATTAAAGGACACTAGACCATATCTTTAGACCCTAAATTAGACACACCTAGAGACCTAGTAAAAACTAAGTCTAGTTTTCAGCTGCTTACCAAAGCAAGACCTTCAGTAAGATAAAGCAGAGTTCACATTCTTCACAAATACTATTCTTTTAATGTTTAGAGAAGGTACGCTTTGTATGGTGTGCATGTGTATTTTCATGATTGCAGGCATGCAGTCTCATATATATGCAACTGGACCTGCACACGTGTCGGGAACCGTGACTCAGCGGCCTGCTTTGATATTTAATTCTCAGTGGGCAGATTGGCGCCCGGACGTGGGACTTGAGATACAGGGACTCAGTGAAGGACACCGCTGTTTGGCTGGCGAGCTCGCATTAAGTATAAGGAGTGCGGTGAGTAAATCCCAGAATAAAAATGGGACAAGGCATTAGCCTAGTGTTTTCTTTATGGAACTTAATTAAAGGTAGTCTGTATAAGCAACAGGAAACTGAGAAAGCTAAACTTTCAGGCTCAGAGAGAAGGAGGTTAGAAAGATGGCAGGCTTTAAGAGAAAATGTTATTATACCATCAGCCTCTCCAGAGTAGTTGTATTATCCTTCTGATGACAATAATGTCTTGCCAGAAGGAGACTTTGAGGAAGACTTGCAACCTAATGAGGTTGCAGAGCTGGAGGAAGAACCAGATCAGCACTATTCTGAGAGATACCCTCCAATTCAGGCTATGCATGTTAAAAAGTGTAAGCCTTGGCAAAAAGAAATTAAAAGACTGGAGTATGGTTTGGAGGAAATAAATAAAAAAATTGGAGCATTAACTACTAGGAAAAATGAGGCTCAGTCTCGTACTCCAACTCCATCATTGGTGGAAGGCTTAGGCCCTCCTTCTGGGAATGCTACAGTTTCAATGGTCCGGAAGGCAAGGGGACCTTTCCCTTTGTCCACTGTAAGAACATCTGTATCTGCTTTACAAGCTTCTTTACAAGAAGCCAGGCAGAATGGAGAAGATGTATCTGAGTTTTACAGTTTTCCAGTTTTGGAGCAACCCAATGGACAAGGTAATATGGTGAGAGTCCATGCTCCTATACCTTTTAAACAGATAAGAGAATTAAAATCTGCATGCTGCCAATATGGTCCTAAAGCCCCTTTCACCCTGGCTCTGCTGGAATCCATGTCTACTGAGGCTCTCTGCCCAGGGGACTGGAAACAGTTAGCAAGAGCATGCTTATCAGGAGGAGATAATTTATTATGGAAGTCAGATTTTGCAGAGCATTGTCAAGCTACAGCTAAACTTAATCGAGCTCAGCAAATTCCTATAACTTATGACATGCTTGCTGGAGAAGGAATCTACACGGAAATAGGACAATTGGATTTTGATGTGGCCGTTTATGCTCAGGTCAATACTGCTGCCCGGAGGGCCTGGAATAAGCTTCCACAAGCAGGTAGACAGGTGGAGGATTTGTCTAAAATCTGTCAGGGACCTGATGAATTATTTCAAGATTTTGTGGCAAGATTAATGCAAGCAGCAAACAGACTTATAAGTGATGAAAAGTCTGGATTGTTATTAGTAAAACAATTGGCTTATGAGAATGCTAACAGTGCTTGCCAAGCAGCCTTGAGACAAAAGGCCAAGGATTGGGGTACTAAGTTACAGACAATAGTACTCATCCAAATAATTAGGTTAATAACAGCTAAAATTCAAAGCTCTCTGGCTGCAAGGTATTTATCAGCCCTTTCTGGTAAGGGTCCACCAATTTACTAAAACATCAACTAAAATAATCAACTGGGCTTTGTTTGTTACAGCGTAAATTGGCTAAGACCCCATTTAAAATTAACAACAGGAGAACTAAAACCACTTTTTGACATTTTAAAAGGAGAGGCTAATCCTTTGTCAAAAAGGGAACTTACCAAAGAAGCTCATGATGCTTTGTAAAAGATAGAATTAGCTATTGAAAAGCAGCATGTTCAATATATTGATTATTCAAAAGAATGGGGTGCATATATTTTGGCTACTGTTCATACTTCAACTGCTGTATTGTGGCAAGAAGGACCATTATTATGGTTGCACCTGCCTGTGTCTCCTGTTTGAGTTCTGACACCATATTATGAAGCAGTGGCTAGTTTAGTTCAAATGGCTCGCACAGAATCTCATAAATATTTTGGTAGAGAGCACTCCTTAATTGGAGTCCCTTTTACCAAACAGCAAGTAGATTGGTTATTTCAAAATGTAGATAACAAGAATTGGCTCAAAATGCTCATGCATTACATCATCAAAATAGCAAGAGCTTAAAAAAAAAAAACAATTTAATATTACCAGAGAAGCCATTAGACAAATTGTAAGATCATGTTCCTCTTGCCCTGAACATTTTAATGTACCTCATTATGGTGTCAACCCTAGAGGTTTAACTCCCAATCATTTGTGGCAAATGGACGTAACTCATGTCCCAGAATTTGGGAAACTAAAATATGTTCATGTAACAATTGACACTTTTTCAGGATTTATCATGGCAACTCCCTTAACAGGGAAAGCCACCAAACATGTTATAAGTCATTGCTTAAAGTGTTTTGCTGCAATTGTTATACCTTCCATTAATATAAGTCATAAAACGGGCGTTCCATGTAATTTCCAGGGCCAAAATATTATAAAACGAGCCCATGGATCTCTTAAGAACCAATTGCAAAAAATAAAAAAGGGGGGAGTCATATCCCCAAATATTATTCATGCTCTCTTTATTTTAAATTTTTTGAATGTGGATACACAAGGCCGTTCTGCGGCTGATCGATTGTGGCATCCTAATACCAAAGATAATTTTGCCCAAGTAAAATGGAAAGATCCAATTGCAGGATTATGGCAGGGCCCCGACCCTGTATTAATGTGGGGAAGAGGGCATGTTTGTGTTTTTCCACAGGACGCAGAGGGAGCCAGGTGGATCCAGAGAGGCTGGTACGGTTTGCAGTTGTTCCCCAGAGAGATGTTCCCGCTGCAGACGACCGTAAACTCTGCCCTCACCTAGACTGAAAAGCTGCGTTGGACCTGAGCTCCTGACCCTGCTTTTGCTTCATTCTGCTCCTAGGAGAAGACATCATGAAGAAAAACCTCTTATAATAAACTGGACTTGACTGTTTTGTTAATAAGGACAAACTTCAACAAAATCAAAAGAAAACTAACTGTGAAACTTTAATCTGGCTCTGGTTTTCAACAGAGCAAAACAGACTTGCTTCAGGAACTATTGGGGGGCCCTGTAACTGCCTATGTAAATTCTCCTTTTGTTTTGCTGTTTGGAGATGTTAAGCTTTCAAATGGTTCTGTTTGCTCAACAGCCTTTTACTATGGTTCCTCTAAATGTTTCTCAGACTTGGTAATTTGCACAGGGAGTCACCTGCTAGTCACTTTTGGAGTGTTACTTTGGACTTGGCTTGTGATAGGAGACGTGTTCCTATCAGTGACAACTAAAATCTGCCTGAAGGCCTTTTGGTGTATCAAAGCTGAGCTGATCTGCACAAGATCGTATCACTGTGTCCACCCTAGCAGAGGTTGGTAGTCAAAGATGGGTAAGTTTTCTCTGGGGTGTATGAAAATTCATGTACAATTATTGACCCAAAAATGGGGACATGAATAAAAAATATATACCTTTCGAGAGAAACAACCTAAGACAGGCACAATCTTCTGCTCCATAACTATTAAGTTATGGCCAATTTTAATAATATATAAGAAGGGGGACATGTCAGGAGCCGTGACTCAGCGGCCTGCTTTGATATTTAATTCTCATTGGAGAGACTGCTTTTACTGGACCTTCTCTAATGGCAGAGGAGAACTTGCAAGTCCATCTCCTTTTGTTTGTGACAACAGGTGGGATAGCTTGTGAGGGTTACACCTCTTCCTCAGGCTCCTTGTGCAAATTAACCATTGTTCTGAGATGTTTCTACTCTGGCTTAGAAACTCTATAATAAAAAGACAGGCTGACAGTTACTGCAGAAGAAGGCTGAAGATGATGCTCCAAGCATCCTGTCTCAACTCTTGAGTAAACAGGACACAAGTAAAGCAACTAGATACAATGTTGTGCTATGGGAGGAGCCGGAGGACAGGAAAGAGGGGAGGAGCTAGGTCAGAAGGCTGGAGGCAGAGGGTTAGAGGCAGAGACGGGAGATTTGCTGCTGGCACTGCTTGCTGTAAGCAGCCTGCCTTTTGCTGTGCCTTTTGCTGTGCCTTTTGCTGTGACTGTCGAGTCTGGACCTTTAAAAAGTTTCCTGTGTGCTATGTGTTTATTTTATTAATTTTAATCCTCACTCCCAACTCAAGAACCGTTCAACTCTGCCCGGCTGGCCCCGGCACACACGGAAGCAAATATGGAGGTGTGTGTATATGTGTGCACATGTGTGCGTGTGTAAGCTGAAGGTTGATATCAAACATCTGTCTCTTATCAATCTGCACAATAAATAATATTTAAGCAAAGTTTCTCACTGAACCCAGAGTGCTATGTTAATGCTAATATGTCCACCAGCTAGCTTGTTCCAGGGATTTCTTCTTTATGCCTTCCAGGTGCTGTCAAATTGTTATATGGTGGATTACATTGGTGGATTTTTTTTGAACCACCTCTGCATGCCTGGGATGAAGCCTACTTGGTCATGGTGGATGATATCTTTAATATATTTTTGGATTCAGTTTGCAAGTATTTTATTGTGTATTTTTGCATCAATGTTCATAAGCCAGATTGGTCTGGTTACGTCTTCTGTAGTTGTTTGACAAACATTATAGACTATTGATAAAGCTCTTGGCTACCAGTAAGAAATTGATAGAAAGCCCTTATGCTCACCATAACACATACTTGAGTCACAAGATGGAAGCTTCATTCCTACTGGCTAGTTTTCTAGTGTTCTGTGCACACTACAGGAGGAGAAAAATCATCATAAGTTTTAGGGAGATGTGAACTCTGAAAGTTATAATAATGACAAGCCTGACAAGACATGCATGTCCACTGCTATTAATTTCAGTTGACCAACCACTCTATTATTAAAGGCCTGTCCTACAGTATGAAACTTATACCTGGCACCATAATTATATCAAGAACGTTGGATAGATAGGTCACAGGCCCCAAAGAAAAATCATCTACTGTTGTTTTGCTAAATGGACATAATATTAAAGGGCATTATTTTATATCCATAGATTACTGTATCCTTCAAATTTCACCAGAGAAGCTTCTTTTTTGCAGTACATAGTGATAAACACAGAAACCTACAACTGATCAATGTATATAAAATGCTCAGCCACAAACAGGACATATATATTACACTCTCTTCTCCCAAGGCTCAGGGATCATTGTAAAAGAGCAGGCAAAAAGATTGAAAGAGCCAGGGGTAGTGGATGACCAAAGGAAATAGTGTTTTCTGAACAAAGCATGGCAGTTAAATGTGTACATTCACAGCAGATAATACAGCTCAAGTCAGAACAACCTTCAGCATGCAGGGAAAGGGAGCTCCAAAATATCACCCTAGCTAAGATGTTATTAAACAAGTGATTCCTTTGAGGAGAGGTATATTTACTTTTAGTGTGTCCCCTGGTGGGTTGACTGCTCTCTAGTGGAAGGACATACATCCAAGAGGATACGGTGGCATCAGTTGTTTTTTTGTTTGTTTGTTTTTGTTTTTGTTTTGTGCGTTTAATAAAAGAAAAGGGAACTCAAAATTGAATGGGTACAAAATGAGAAGTGGATCTGGGAAGAGTGGGATAAGGGATGAATATGTTCAAAATAAACTATAAAAAATTCTCAAAGAACTAATAAAAAAATTAAAACATAAACACAGAAAACAAAACCAATCAGGAAGGTATGTCAGCCACCTTTAATTCCAGCAATCAGAGGTCACTTGGGCAATTTGACTAGTTTGACTCGTGAGAATCAGGAAGCTCTGACGTCAGTCAGGGTCTCTTTCTCAATAAATAAAGTAGAGACCAATGGAGAAAGACACTCAATGTCTACTTTGGACCTGTGCACACAAGTTTACCCATACCTGTATGAATAGATCTATACATGAATACCGTACACATACACATGTAATATTATATTAAAAAGTCAAAATCATGTAAAAGAATGAGTCATTATCTGAATATCTGAAAAAAGCACATTCCAGACAAGTGACAGTATAGTTTCTTCTAGAATCTTATTAGTTAACAAAATTTGCTTTTTACACAATCGTACTAGAAATTCAAGTCCTTGGTTTGTGTTTGTCTGTTTAATTTACTTGTATATCTTGTTAGGGTAAAGTTAGTTGACCTCCTTCCATATTAGCGTGTCTATTGATATTACCATTGTTCAGGTCTTGTTCAGTTAGCTACATTGTTGAGGTATCAGAATGAATGTCACTGTGATTTCTAGGAGATGCAGTCTCACACGGGGGAATTTCTAGTTCTCTGATTTTTCAGTCATTCACCCTCCTCTTCAATGATGTTCCTTGAGCTTTGGGTCCATGATTCTCAACCTTCCTAGTACTACAACTCTTTAATACAGTTGTGGTGACCTCCCAACCAAAAAATAATAATTCATAAGTGTAATTGTTGCTATTTCATAACTCTAATTGTGGTACTGTTATTAATTATAGTATAAATATCTAGTAAGTGATCTCTGTTGGAGTCATGACCTATAGGTTGAGAAACACTACCTTAGGTGTAGGAGTTGTGTTGTAGATGTATCTAGATAAAGAACTACAGGCAACCAATGGCTGCTGAGAGAAAAAATTAGCCTCTCTCAGGGATGTGGCCTTAATTGATTAGTCAATACAAAGTGGTCAGCACTGAAATCATAAGCACACAAGACATATTAAATGTACTCGGAGGGTTATATTTATATATTTATGCATTTATTTTTTGAACTTTTTAAAAATTTTATTTCAGTTTATTTATTTTACATCCCAAGGGTGCCTCCGCCCTCCCCTCCTCCCAGTCCTCTTCATTTCCCTCCTTGACCTTTCCCTTCCCTCCCCCCCAAAAGAGAGCCCCCTCTGCCATTATCAAATGTGCTTCGCAGCACATCAAATCAAATCAGGACTGAACATATCCTTATCTCTGAGGACAGGGATGCAGATCTGCCAGGAAGAATTGATCCAAAAGCAAGCAATAGGGTCCATGTGTAAAACAGCTCCTTGCCCTCTCCACTTGTCAGGCAACCCACATGAAGACCAATCTGCCCATCATCCACATATGTTTAGAGGGTCTAGGTCTAGACCATGCATGCCCCTTAGTTGATGCCTCTATCTATGATGGTCTTCTTGTGAGGTTCCTGTCCAGTCCAGGTCTTTCCATCTTTCTACCAACACACCCAGGATCCCTGGAGCTCTGCTCCATACTTGGCTGCAAATCTCAGAATCTGTCTCAATCTTCTGCTGGCTGGAGCCTCCCACATGACAGTCAAGTTAGGTTCCTGTCATGTGCATCTTTATAGGTCTGTGTTTCCTCACTTAGGATGATCTTTTCTAATTCCATCCATTAGCTTGAAATTTTCATGATTCTCAGAGCACATATGTCAACACAGACTACTATATCCAGGATATTCCATGACAAAACCAAGATTAAACAGTACCTGGCCATAAAGCCAGCCTTATAGAAGATATTAGAAGTAAAACTCCGACCTAAGGAGGCTAACTATATCCAGGAAAATGTAGGAAACAAATAACCCCACAGCTGCAAAACCAAAAGAAAGGAAGCATGCACACACACTCTACCACCACCAACATCAAAATTATAGGAAGTAACAACCACTGGTCATCAATATCTCTCAAAATCAATGGCCTCAACTCCCCGATATTTATATAATCCATAAATTTGGGAGAGAGTATGGAGTATAATGGAGGGGCTAGAGGAAGTGGACATCTAAGGGTTTGGAAGGAGGACAGGGAAGAAGAAACTGATAAAAGAAATTTTGGTGGCCCTCCGCTGTCCCTGTTAATGATTTCTGTAAGTGTCTTCTGTCATTCCAGCTTACATCCTACCTAGACAGTAATGATTGCTTACCAAATCATTATCTCTTACTCACCATGCTGACCATGGATCTTCCTTACTCTTTCACTAGATCCATACCACTTGTTTAATAAACTTCAGATTTCAATGTACTTGAATTTTTAGGCTCTACTCTTTCTTTATCTTCATGTTTCTATCCCCTCCAAAATGAGCCACTTATTTTACATAAGCCTTTTCCCCAATCTTCTTTTTATTCATGCTTTTCTCTATGCCTAAAATGGGATCCATCTTCTCCATCCTCTTACTGGAATCTAAACTCTCCATATAAGATCACTGACGAGTACAACAGGGACTGGGAACCTCTGTCCAGAGAGGACCCCACAGGGAAGGAAGAAACCGTGCTGCTGGGGTCACCTAGGGAAAGTCTAGCAGCCTAACAGGTTGAGTCTAACAGGTGAGTACGGCCAGCCATCACAGATCTGGGCCCAAACAGGGAGCACAGAGTGATTGGAAACTCAACTCCCGCAGACTAGCAGGTGGGCGCACGCTCCGCCAGCTCAGAGGCCTGCTTTGTACCAACTACTCCTTACAGACAGAACTGAGTGCCCCAAGACACCAGAAGCAGTACTCACCCACCAAAGATTACCTCTTGGGTTCTGGGACACAGAGCCCCAACCACAGACCTACAAAAGACCGGGAACCCTGAGATTAACCCCCAGATACTGCTCCAAGGAGCAACCAGTTATCCCTAACAAAACCGACCAAAACACGGTACACACAGGTTACAGCAGTTGATCACTAAATTTACAGCAAGAAACCCAGAAGGAGGGCAGCTGTCTCCAGGACTTCTCCCAGTGAGAGGAGAGCCCTCTCGACTAATCAGGACCACAGTTACTACCCAGGTCTCTATTCCTGAGGTGAGCTGAAGCAACTCCTGAAAAACACCGGACATCCAGTGACTATACCCAAAAAGCTGGGAAGGCTTCCTTCAGGAAAAACCATCTTCCTGCCAAAGGGATTCTATCCACTACAAGAATACAGGAACAACCAGAAACTAAATTCAAACAACTAAGATAGCCCAATGGGTAGAGGACAGCGTAAAAGTTCAACCAACAAAAGCCAGAGCAATATGGCATCTCCAGAACCCAGTTATCCAGGGGCAAATAGCCCTAGACACCCCAGCATAAATGAAATTCAAGGAGATGACCTAACATCTATGCTCATGAAGAAGATAACAGAGGAAACAAATAAAATACGAAAAGAATTAGAGGAAGATAAAAACAAACAGCTATGCCTATCATGGCTATCCATAAAGAAATGGAGAAAATTAAAGACAAGGAGATTATGGCCATCCGTGAAGAAATACGGGAAGCTGCAGCCAAACAGTCTGTGGCCTTTAGAGAGGAAATGCTTCAATCACTGAATGAAATAAAAGAAACAGTGGATTGTTCAAACAAACAGCTGAAGGAATTGACGGAAAAACATGAAAATACAGTCAGACAGGGGAAGGAAACCAACAAAATAGCTCAAGACCTGAAGATAGAATTGGAAAATTTCAAAAAAAAAACACAAATGGAAGAAATTGTGGAGAGAAAGAACTTCGGGAAGAAAGCAGGAACTACAGAGGTTAGCATAACCAATAGGCTACAAGAAATGGAAGAAAGAATCTCAGGTGTGGAAGATACAATGGAAGAAATCGATGTATCTGTCAAAGAAAATGTTAAATCTAAAAAATTCCTGACACAGACCGTCCAAGAAATTCAAGACAACATAAAAAGACAAAACCTAAGAATAATAGGAATAGAGGAAAAAGAAGATTCCCTGCACCAAGGCCCAGAAAATATTTTCAACAAAATCATTGAAGAAAACTTTCCCAACCTAAAGGAGAGACCAATAAGACTACAAGAGGCCTATAGAACACCCAATAAATTAGACCAGAAAAGAAAATCCTCCCGCCACATAATAATCAAAACCGTAAGTATACAGAACAAAGAAAAAATACTAAAAGCTGCAAGAGAAAAAGGCCAAGTAACATATAATGGCAAACGCATTAGAATCACACCTGACTTTTCAACAGAGACTATGAAGGCCAGAAGGGCCTAGACTGATACCATGCAGACCCTAAGAGAACACAGATGTCAGCCCAGGCTACTATACCCTGCAAAACTCTCAGTCCTCATAGACGGAGAAAACAAGATATTCAATGACAAAAACAAATTTCAACAATACCTACAAACAAATCCAGCATTACAGAGGACACTGGAAGGGAAAATACAACCCAAGAAAGCTAGCTACATTCAAGAAAACACAGAAAAAAAAATAACCCCACTACAGTAAAACAAAAAGCAACCAAGCACACAACCGTATGACCACAGCCAACATCAAATTCAAAGGATCTAACAGCCACTGGTCATTAATCTCTCTCAATATCAATGGTCTTAATTCTCCAATAAAAAGACACAGACTACAGAATGGATGCATAAACAAAATCCAGCAATCTGTTGTATACAAGAAACACACCTAATTCACAAAGATAGACATTACCTGAGGGTAAAGGGATGGAAGACGGCTTTTCAAGCAAATGGACACAAGAAGCAAGCAGGAGTAGCCATTCTAATATCTGATAAAATAGTCTTTCAACCAAAATTAATCAAAAGAGATGGGGAAGGACACTTCATATTCATCAAGGGAAAATTCCACCAAGAAGACATCACAATCCTGAACATCTATGCCCCAAATACAAGGGCACCCACATTTGTGAAAGAAACATTGATAAAACTTAAACCACATATAGATCCCCACACACTAATAGTGGGAGACTTCAACACCCCACTCTCAACAAAGGACAGGTCAACTAAACAGAAATTAAACAAAGAAACAATGTCTCTAACAGAGGTCATGAATCAAATGGACCTAACAGACATTTACAGAACTTTACACCCAAACACAAAAGAATTTACCTTCTTCTCAGCACCTCATGGAACCTTCTCCAAAATAGACCACATAGTTGGTCACAAAGCAAGCCTCAACAGATACAAGAAGATTGAAATAATCCCTTGTATCTTGTCTGATCACCATAGACTAAATCTGGACCTCAGTAACAACACAAATAGCAAAAAGCCTAAACATACATGGAAACTGAACAACATGCTACTAAAAGACAGCTGGGTCAGGGAAGAAATAAAAAAAGAAATTAAAATCTTCCTAGAACTCAATGAAAATGAAGACACAACATACCCAAACTTGTGGGACACAATGAAAGCAGTGCTAAGAGGAAAGTTCATAGCACTAAGTGCCTTCAAGAAGAAATTTGAGACAGTGCATTCAAGCAACTTAATGGCTCACTTTAAAACCCTAGAAAAAGAAGAAGCAGACAAACCAAGAAGGAGCAGATGGCTGGAAATAATCAAACTCAGGGCTGAAATCAATCAATTAGAAACAAATAAAACAATTCAAAGAATCAATGAAACCAAGAGCTGGTTCTTTGAGAAAATCAACAAGATAGACAAACCCTTAGCCAAGCTAACTAAAAGGCAGTGAGACACCATCCAAATCAACAAAATCAGAAATGAAAAGGGGGACATAACTACAGACACTGAGGAAATCCAAGCAATCATTGGGACTTACTTCAAAAGTCTATATGCAACAAAATTTGAAAATTTAAATGAAATGGACAATTTTCTTGATTGATTCCACTTACCAAAGCTAAATCAGGACCAGGTAAATCAATTAAATAATCCTATATCTCCCAAGGAAATAGAAGCAGTCATCGAAAGTCTCCCATCCAAAAAAAGCCCAGGACCTGATGGTTTCAGCGCAGAATTCTACCAAACATTCAAAAAAGAGCTAACTCCAGTTCTCTTCAAACTATTCCACAAAATCTAAACAGAAGCAACATTACCAAATTCATTCTATGAAGCCACAGTCACCTTGGTACCCAAACCTCACAAAGATCCAACAAAAAAAGAGAACTTCAGGCCAATCTCCCTTATGAACATTGATGCAAAAATACTCAACAAAGTACTCGCAAACCGAATACAAGAACACATCAAAGATATCATCCACCATGACCAAGTAGGCTTCATCCCAGGTATGCAGGGGTGGTTCAATATACGGAAATCCATCAATGTGATCCACCATCTTAACAAACTGAAAGAAAAAAACCACATGATAATCTCCCTAGATGCTGAAAAAGCATTTGACAAAATCGACATCCATTCATGTTTAATGTATTGGAGAGATCAGGGATACAAGGCACATATCTAAACATAGTAAAGGCGATATACAGCAAACCTATAGCCAACATCAAACTGAACGGAGAGAAACTTAAAGCAATCCCACTGAAATCAGGGACAGGACAAGACTGCCCACTCTCTCCATATCTCTTCAACATAGTTCTAGAAGTCCTTGCTAGAGCAATAAGACAGTTGAAGGAGATCAAGGGGATACAAATTGGAAAGGAAGAAGTCAAATTATCACTATTTGCAGATGATATGATAGTATACGTGAGTGACCCCAAAAACTCTACCAGGGAACTCCTACAGCTGATAAACACCTTCAAGAAAGTGCCCGGATACAAAATTAACTCAAAAAAATCAGTAGCCATCCTGTATACAAAAGACAAAAGGGCTGAGAAAGAAATTAGAGAAACAACACCCTTCACAATAGCCAGAAATGTCATAAGGTACCTCAGAGTAACCCTAACCAAGGAAGTCAAAGACTTGTATGAAAAAAACTTCAAGTCTCTGAAGAACGAATTAGAAGAAGATATGAGAAGATGGAAAGATCTCCCATGTTCATGGCTTGGCAGGATTAACATAGTAAAAATGGACATTTTACCAAAAGCAATCTACAGATTCAATGCAATTCCCATCAAATTACCAACACAATTCTTTACAGACCTGGAAAGAAAAATTCTCAACTTCATATGGAATAACAAGAAACCCAGAATTGTTAAAACAATCCTCTACAATAAAAGATCTTCTGGAGGTATCTGCATCCCTGATCTTAAGTTGTACTATAGAGCAACAGTTTTAAAAACTGCATGGTACTGGCATAATAATAGAATAGTGGATCAATGGAACTGAACAGAGGACCCAGAAATAAACCCGCACACTTATGGACACCTGATCTTTGACAAAGGCGCCAAAACCATACAATGGAAAAATGATAGCATCTTCAACAAATGGTGCTGGTCCAACTGGATGTCTACATGTAGAAAAATGAAAATAGATCCATACTTATCACCCTGCACAAAACTGAAGTCCAAGTGGATCAAAGACCTCAACATAAAACCTGACACATTAAATCGGCTCGAAAAAAAAGTGGGGAATACCCTAGAACTCATTGGTACAGGAGAAAACTTCCTGAACAGAACACCAACAGCACAGGCTCTAAGAGCAACAATCAATAAATGGGACCTCATGAAACTGAAGAGCTTCTGCAAAGCAAAGGAGACCATCACCAAAACAAAATGACTGCCTACAGATTGGGAAAGAATCTTCACCAACCCTTTATCTGACAGAGGACTCATATCCAGTATATATAAAGAACTAAAGAAGCTGAAAAGCAGCAAACCAAGTAATCCACTTAAAAAATGGGGAACAGAGCTAAACAGAGAATTCTCTGTAGAGGAATAACGAATGGCAGAGAAGCACTTAAAGAAATGCTCAACCTCACTAGCCATTAGGGAAATGCAAATAAAAACAACCCTGAGATTTCACCTTACACCCATGAGAATGGCCAAGATCAAAAACTCAAGTGACAACACATGCTGGAGAGGTTGTGGAGAAAGGGGAACCTTCCTCCACTGCTGGTGGGAATGTAAACTTGTACAACCACTCTGGAAAGCAATCTGGCGCTTTCTCAGACAACTAGGAATAGTGCTTCTCCATGATCCAGCCATACCACTCCTAGCCAAAAGAGGCTCAAGTACACAAAAAGGACATTTTCTCAACCATGTTTGCAGCAGCTTTATTTGTAATAGCCAGAAGCTGGAAACAACCCAGATGCCCCTCAACTGAAGAATGGATGCAGAAATTGTGGTACATCTACACAATGGAATATTACTCAGCAATGAAAAATAAGGAAATCATGAAATTTGCAGGTAAATGGTGGGATTTGGAAAGGATCATCCTGAGTGAGTTGTCCCAGAAGCAAAAAGACACACATGGTATATACTCACTCATATAGACATACAACATACCCACTATAACCTGTGTATCTAAAGAAACTAAGCAAGTTTCTAACTAAAATACCCAATCCCCATCCGGAAAGGCAAAGAGGATGGACATCAGAAGAAGAAGAAAACAGGAAACAACCCAGGAACCTACCACAGAGGGCCTCTGAAAGCCTCTGCCCTACAGACTATCAAAGCAGATGCTGAGCCTGATGAGCAACTGTTGGGCAGAGTGAATGGAACTTTATGTAAGAACTGGGATATAGTAAGAGCTGGAGAGGACAGGGTCTCCACAAGGAGAGCAACAGAACAAGAAAATTTGAACACAGGGAACTTCCCAGAGACTCATACTCCAACCAAGGTGTATTCTTGGAGATAACCCAGAACCCCTGCACAGATGTAGCCCAGGGCAGTTCAGAGTCCAATTGGGTTACATAGTAATGTGAAGAGGGACTGCCTCTGACATAATCTGATTGGCCTGCTCTTTGATCACCTCCCCCTGGGGGGGAGCAGCCTTACCAGGCCACAGTAGAGGACAATGCAGCCACTTCTGATGTGAACTGATGGACTAAGATCAGAAAGGAGAGGAGAACCTCCCCTATCAGTGGACTTGGGGAGTGGCATGCATGCAGAGGGAGGAGGGATTGTGGGATTGGGAGGAGAGGAGGGAGGGGTTTATAGGGGGATGCAGAATGAATAAAGTGTAATTGAGGAAAATTTTAAAAATAAAGGGAAAAAATAATTTAAGAACCTTAAATGACTTTTAATAGTGGAGGAAAACATGGAGTTAGTCAATTTACATGGAGCACGTCTTGCCTATGGTGGCAATGGTCTCCTGAACCTACTCAGACCTTGGACACCACCACTGTTAGTTCTAGAACTGATGCAAGATGTTCCAACAAGAGGGTTAAGGCTTCTCATAATATTTCCTATAAGCCCACACCTGTTTGTTTATACCCCCCATTTTTATTCATTATTAGCCAGATAGAGCCAAGTAATTGTGGTGATGATACTTGCTTTTTTGCCCAATGCTGGAATGCTAGTGAATTTAGGTATGCCCTGGTTACTCGCATGCCTCAATGGGTGCCTGTGCCTGTTGATGCCCCTCACGCTATGACTCTCTTCAGACAGATTTCAGTTATGCTGTGGTGTCCAGGGATACTTGCCCCTGGGTAACTGGGTTCTGGAGATGCCATATTGCTCTGTTTTGTTGCTTGAGCTTTTATGCTGTCCTCTACCCATTGTGCTATCTTAGGTGTTTGGGGTTATTTTCTGGTGGTTCCTGGGGATCCTGTGGTGGAGAGAATCCCCTTTGCAGAAAGCTGGTTTTTCCTGAAGGATGTCTTCTCAGCTTTTTGGGTATAGTCCCTGGATGGCTGGTGTTTTTTCAGGAGTTGCTCACCTCAGGGATATAGACCTCAGTGGTAACTGTGGTCTTTGTTAGTCGAGAGGGTTCTCCTCTCACCCAGGGATGTCCTGAGGGCAGCTGCCCTGTTTCTGGGTTTCTTGTAATTTTAATGATCAACTTCTGTGACCCAGTTGGACATCAGGCGAGTAGCAACTATTTGTGCCTGTGTCTGGACCCAGCTGAGTGATGGCCCCACTGGTCTGCTAGACTGCTAAGCTATTTCTAGGGAAGGATTGGGTGATTTAAGTCCTTACAGTTTCCTTCCTTCCCTGTGGATTCTCTGGAGACACGGACTCCCAGTGTCTTTTTTGCCCTGGTGCACACTGCTCAGTGTCCGCCAGCTGGCTGGCCGCAGAAACTGCCTGTGCCTGGAGTACAGCTGAGTGATGGTGGCTCAGTCTCTGCCAGCTGTCTGGTGTGCAGAAACTGCCAGTGTCTGCCTTTGCGGCCTTTGGGAGCCTGGGTGCCTCCTTAAGCTGGGTAATTTTCCGGGGACCTTTTCAGGCTGGGGGTGTCGGCTGAGTGCTCTCAGATCAGACCAGCCATTTCCCTCCCTGTGTGTTTGCACCAGACAGTGAAACTCTTTCGCTGGTGCCCTGGTGCCCACAGTTCTATCTCAGGCGGCGAATCAGGCGCACAGGCAGGCAGAGCTCTGTGGTGCCGGAACCTGGGTCTCGGGCTCTGGCTCCGGGCTGGCTCCTGGGGTGCCCGTGGAACCCGAGTCTTTTCCAGGGGATGTCTGGGTGACCTAAGGCCAGTCCCAATCGTTTCCTGTACCCTGGGGTTATCTCTCGACTGAAAATTCCAGTCTCTGATAGTGTGGTGTGCATGGTTTAGTCTGGGACCATGACCAGAGACACTGGCTTGTGGCTCTGGGCTGGGGCTGGGGCTGGCGGCGGGCAGCCAGCAGCCAAGCGTCTGGCAGAACTGGGATCTCTTCTGAGGTTTAGCTGGGTGAGTTAAAAGCTGATTGAATCCCCCACAGTGGGGTATCCTCGCACCTGAGAAACACAATGACTGTGTTTTATGGCCCCAAGTTCTGATTACTGGTCACTGTGCTGATCCTGCTGCTGCTGCTCAAAATGAGAGTCCTCCCAGTGCCACCATCTTGCCCCTCCCCTCTCTTCAGACAGAAAGGGATCTTGGAACTACAGCCGCCATTGTTACTGCCATCTCATTGGTGGCTGTTGGAGCTACCACCATGGCATTAGCCATGAGTCATACTGTGCAGACTGCTCAGACCCTGAATAATCTTTTAGCCAATGTAGCTCATGCCCTAGATGTACAAAAAGGAATTAATGCTCAACTTTGTTAGAAATTATAGAAAATGAGGTTACAGGCGGGTCCACAGATCACACCACGAGATCGGTTCCACATGGGAGGTTTATTAGGTAAAGGGGGGTTACAGAGAGGGAGATAGCTAGAGATAAAGAGAGAGACAGACAGACAGACAGACAGAGAGACAGAGCCAGAGAGAGGAAAGGGAAGGAAGAGAGAAGGAAGGGAGAGAGAAGAAAGGGACAGCGAGACAGACAGAGAGAGATTGAGAAAAAAGGAAGAAGAGAGAGCAGGAGGAGGGGCCCCAGTTCTCTTATAGGGTGATCCAGAGCATGTGCAGGTGGTTCCAGGTGGTCAGCAGGTGGTCTGGGTGTCTTTCCAAATGCCTGATACCCGGTCTGCCAGGCCCCAGGGGCTGCCTGTAGAAATGCGTGCTTGCTGATCCCAACAAACTTAAAGGAGGCTTGATGGTGTTCAGTCAGAAGATTGACCTCATGCAGGAACAATTGAAACCCTATGGCAAATTGCTCAACTTGGCTGTCAATGAAAGTATTCTGGACTTTGTGTCACTAGCATACAACATGAGAATTTTTCCTGTGCTGCAAATCTGTCTAAACAATTGTCTAGCTATATTTTAGGTAATTGGACTAGAGAATTTGATACTACGATGGAGCAGCTGAGGGTGGCCATTATTACAGTAAATTCTACCAGAGTGGACACAGGACTAGCCACAGGATTATCATCATGTATTGCTGCAGCCATGAATCATCTGAAGGAATGGGCGGGCATGGGAGCGTTAGCAGGCCTTCTGGTGTTGGTCTCCTTGGTTTGCCTGTGGTGTATATGCAAGATTAGAGTCTCACAACAAGCGTAATGCAGCCATGATCATTCAGGCCTTTACAGCCATTGAAGCAGGACAGTCTCCCCAAGCATGGTTGGCTACCATAAAAAGCTAAAATGTTACACTCAGGATGCGAGGCTAAGCACTGCACTCAGGGTCAGCTGCTTTCGACCCAGAGAAGAGCAAGTCTGATTGCATGCGGGTTGATGCCCCAAGTCCCGCCTCTGAGAAAAAGGTATCAGACGGGTCTGATGCTCTTTGGGTGGATGACACCTAAATGAACATCGGTACAAAGTCCCAATTTATTTCTAATATCAGAGATCAGACCTCTACTCTTGCCTGATGGGTCTAAAACAAAAAGGGGGAACTGTAGAGAGCTGTGTAATGCCACGCCTTAAAGATGGAGCTGGTTTCTGCCTTCCACCTTCCCGATGGTGAGTGCTCTCTGTCACAAACAACTCCACATTTGGCTAAGGCTGAGGATCTGGCTTGCTTCCATGTATGTGGGCCTATCTGCATTGCCCACGAGGCACGCTGGGGTTGGCTACCCAGAGGCTATTTAAGCTGTGTAAATGGGATTATATTTGGTTTTTTAAATCAAGTTTCAGATACTTTTATTCTATAAAGAAGTATATAATATTCAAAGTAAGAACTTACTGGTATAATTAACTTATTTGAATGCTGATGTTATAACAAAAATAAGCTATTCTTAGGATTTAAACCCCGAATGTTTTACATATATTACTTATCAATTCTTATACATTCAGAATGTTTTATTTCTATCCTATTACTCCTTCCAGGTTCTACCTAGAAGTCTCATAATATAGTATATAAAATATTTGAAAGAAGATCAGCTGAATCTATTTAAAAAAACTGGTCACCTAGTACTTTAGAAAACTGACATTAACTAAACATCTCAGTGGTCATTCAGCTGGATGAGTTCAAAGCATTTTAATTAATTTTGTTGTCTTTATAAGTCGCTGGCTTAAAACTGTAAGCCAGTTTTTATGTCCATGTCTACACCAGCTTTGAATGATGACACGGAGTCTTATATTTATTATAATAGTTTCAGACCTTAGCTAACTGCTTTTTCCAACCAGCTCTTATAATCTATGTTTAATCTATGTTCTGCCAAATGGGTCTTCACCTCTTCTCAGTTTCATATGCCTGGCTTCCTCTTTGTCTCACAGGTGAACCTCTTCACACCTTTCCCAGAGTTCCTATCTCTCTGGAAGTCCCACCTAGTCTCTCCTCCCTTTACTATCTTTCCACTCTTCATTAAAACCAATCAGAAGGTAAGAGAAGTGTATGTTTACAAAGCATTGAGATAGGTAATGCCTAACAGTACCAAAGTCTGGTTTCTACTGAGATCTCTGCTGCTACGAAACTCAGCATTTGAATAATACAAGGACAAGCTTTACACAGGGCATGAATCACTCCAACACTGGCTCTGTAATAATAAAAATCTATTAGGTTAAAAGCTTCTCATGTCAGAGGCCACACTTTTTTGAAAACTCTTTAGTTACTATTATAGTACTGTGCATAATGATTTAAACTCATCATTCACTTAATATTTAATTAATTCAAAATGCTTAATTAAACAGTCTTTGCTTTAGGTTGTAACTACAGAAAATGTATATAGCTTGAGACAATGTTTTTGACTTAGATTTTACATACAAAAATTTAAATTTGTCACCCAGTTTTTTAATTGCAAATTTATAGATGAGTGCAGAAGATAGAACATCAACCTAAATATCTATTGCCGTTATGACTCTACCTTTTGGTAAAGTATCTTTCTGCCAGTCCATGATTAGTACACACAGAATTCCCATAGTTCACTTAATAAGTAAAACACAGCCAATATACCAGAAGTCCTGAATAAATGTATGCTAAAGAGCATAGCACATGATACAGAGTAAGAGAATTTGTACAGCATATCTAACCCCCAGAGATGGAATAGAATTTCGTGCCCTCTTTGTTTCTTACCTATTTGCAATGGAGAGATGTGCACAGATCCATCATACCGTGAATCTTTCCAGCCACTATTGATTTCAATTTACTGAATCAATAAAGTTCACAGACTTGGTTTTAAAGAATGGAAATCATACAGCCTGCCAAAAGATAACTATCTATCTAGGGATCCTTGAATGCACTGGAAAACATTCATTTACTTGTGGTCTTCCACAGTCTGCTAACTCTACCAGAGTTGGAGAAATGAGAAAAATGTCTCAAAGGCATACTGCCATTACTTCCTCTGGATATTTTAATGTTCTCACCATTTTTAAAGATTTATTTTTATTATTTTCAGTTACATGTGTGTGTGGGAGATATATGTGCATGCAAATACAGATGCTCTGGGTATGGAATCAGGAATTGGTGAGCCACTTACCATGGATTCTAGGAACCAAATGTGTATTCTCTAGAAAGCAGTGTATGCTCTTAACCACTCAACCATCTCCAAGCTCTCCACCCAAACCACCATTACCAGTTTTAAACTATTATTTAGGCTACCTACACAAATTTCAAAAACCTTTGGATATTTTCACTTATTTCACATAGTACATGTGACAAAATATTCTTACCACTGAAAAGTGGAGTTCAAATGATAACAAATGATTAGGAAACCCACAGGTCACAAGTCTTCCATTGCTCTGTCTATGCAATTCATTTGATCATACCTGGACTTAAATTTGTCATTGTCTTCATCTTCCTTTATGCCACAGGGAAACACTGAGCATACATGAGAAAACATATAGTAGTTTAGAACATAAAGACTTTTCAGTGTTCTTAACAACTAAGACGTGATGCGCTATGGTGTATTTATTCGGTAAGGCCCGAATAAATATGTTTTCTCACTTGAGCAACCCTTTCCCCTTCAACTGCTGTCACCTAATGATAAAAGATCTCTATGCTGACCTTGGTGTAAACGGGGTTTTATTTTGTGAATTTCAGGACGCAGACATGAAATTTTCAGGTAAATGAATATAACTAGAAAAGAATATACTGAATGGGTAATAGACCCAGGAGGACAAATGTTGCATGTTCTCTTTCCTCTGATACTCTTAGCTCCAAATGTTCAGATGTGAGTATATAACCTGAGGAACTAGAGAAACCAAGAAATTAAAAAGGAACAATTGCAGAGGTATGGAGTAGGAAAACAATAAAGTGGAAAATAGCAGAGTAGAATTGATTTGAGGGGCAAGTGGGAAAGAGGGAGGCTCTGGTTAGAGAGGAGAAAGGAAGAGAAAAGGAAGATAAGTATAAAAGGATAAGGAGGTTAAAATAACAGTAAGGATGTCTGAAAATACATACAGAATTATGTCTTTTTAATTAACTACATAAAATACCTGTAATACACGAAAGTCAGTATATAAATGTAAACATACAGTTTAAATGAGAATTTCTCATCTGGGCTGACAATGTTCCCTCCAAGAGCCAAAGAAAACATAACAAAACCCCCAATGCTTGGCATGAGAACTCCTCTTCTTAGAAAGTCTTTCTTCCATATATCTAACCATAATTTAATATCAGAAGACTAGACTTCCCCTTTTCTCGTGGTCTCTGATTTCTTTTCATCTTCTAGGAATTAATCACTATTCAACTCAACATTCGTAAGATCACTTTTTATTTTACATTTAATTTGTCTATTGGTTTCATCCTTGTTCACCTCAAGCTAGAGTAGTAATATTGGTGAGTCTTTATGGGTACAGCTTCTAGCACTAGGAGGAGATACAATCTCACAGAAAACTCCTTGATCATCTGGTGTTTACAACCAGCCCTCTCTTCTACAATGTTCCTTTAGCCTTAGCTCCAAGAATGTTTTCTAAATGTATACACTGGCCCCACAACTCTGCATTTGGATTAGTTTTGGTTTTCTGTAATATTCTTTGTTACAAAAAGAAGTTCCTCTGATGCGGGTTAAAGACTATGTGTGTCTGTGTACATGAGAACAAATGTTTAGACTGTTGTTAGGAGTTCAGCTGATATAGGAGACATGGTAGGCTCTCTTCTAATATCCTTGACTTCACTTGCACTGTATAGTTAGCTAGGTTTCCAGAAACAGGCATGATTTTCTTTTGCTGAGACCTAAAACCATTATAGTTATCACTGAGGTATGTGTGCCACTAGAGCACCAATAGGATGATCATGACAAGCAGATCACTGATATGGTTGATGTGTCATGGCTAGATATGACAAAGCAGATAGGGGGAAATTCCTTGAGGCTTTAATCCTACAGGGAGAAAAAGTTTTCCCCAAGAAGAGCACACCAAGTACTTATATATAATATATGCATGTGATAACAAGAAATAAAAAAATGGGGGCATGAATCTGAAATAAAACAGAGAAAGAAATAGGGGAAGGTTTGAAAGGAGCAATGGGGATAGAAAAATGATGCAATTAGAGTATAACCTGTAACCTTTATAACTGCGGGTTTTCCTCCCATGCCCCCGTTTCTGAAATATTGACTCTGGGCTTTTATTATTTATGAATAAATGCCTAGGCCATAAGCTTTGGCTCATTCCCCAACCAGCTCATAACTTATTTTGCCCATTTATTTTATTCAATGTGTGCCACATGGCTGGGCACTTCTCCCGAATTTCATGCATCCATCTTCCTCAGAGTCCTTGGTAACATTCCCATCTCTCATTCTCTACCAGAGTTCATCTCTCTCTGCTGGAACTATTTCCGGCCACAACTAATAGGTCATCAGCTTTAACCTGACAGGTTCTACACAATGCACAAGAGATTGTCTCTATAATAACCTTATATTTTTTTAAAGTAAAAGACTACGAAAATAAGAGGACTAAGAAAAAAAATTATGCTGAATATGTCTTCCATATTGAAAGTTATCTTGTACTTGATATTTTGCTGGTCCAGCCTATTTTTCTTATATTATACACTTTTCCCCTTATATATTATAATTTAATATTTGTTAAATTTACTTAAATTGAGATCAAATCCCTTCTTTATAAACTAGTTGGATGGAAAAAATTATCAAGTATCAAAAATTGGTAGCTGATCAATGAAAAAATTGTATATGGAACATATACAACAGTGTCCACCCTCTTCTCATTTTATTTTAAAAGAAATAAGGCAAGAAATAAATAAGTTAAGATTTTTTAAAAATAACATTTATTGTGAAAACCTTCAGTCTGAACATTACAGTAAAGGGCATGAGTCCACATACTTTTCAGTAATAGGATAGATGGTAAATATGCTATCTCTCCAACAACTGTCCTATCCTTTTGTAATAATTCAAAATAGCCCTGGAGACATGCAGTTAGACCAGCACCATTTGTTGAGATGTTGTTTTTTTTTCCATTGTATGGTTTTGGCTTCTTTGTCAAAATTTAAGCTTTCGTAGGTATGTGGGTTTATTTCTGGGTCTTCGATTCAATTCCATTGCTCCACTAGCCTATTTCTATGCAAGTACCATGCCATTTTTATTACTGTTGCTCTATAGTATAGCTTGAGATCAGGGATGGAGATACCTCCAGAAGATCTTTTATTATACAGGATTGTTTTAGCTATTCTATGTTATACTGGGGTAGGAAAACGCAAACAGAACGATATTTATCACTCTACACTAAAGTAAAGTCCAAGCGGATCAAAGACCTCAACATAAAACCAGACACACTAAATCTGTTAGAAGAAACAGTGGGGAAGAGCCTTGAACTCCTTGGCATAGGAGAAAACTTCCTGAACAGAACACCAACAGCACAGGCTCTAAGATCAACAATCAATAAATGGGACCTCGTCAGCAGCATCCAAGATGGCGGTGTCA
Organism: Meriones unguiculatus; assembly: GCF_030254825.1. Taxonomy (NCBI): domain Eukaryota; kingdom Metazoa; phylum Chordata; class Mammalia; order Rodentia; family Muridae; genus Meriones; species Meriones unguiculatus. Next base: position 80,728,820 of record NC_083354.1, read on the forward strand.
GAGGACACTGTTTCTGGCCAGCAGCACAGCAGGGTCTTCACAGTGACCAACAGACAGAACTCTGGGCCCTAAAACACCAGTGATTGTGTTTTCTAGGTGAGAGGAAACCTCACAGTGTGGGGATCAATTGGGTTCAGATCACCCAGCTAAACTGCAGAAGAGTTCCCTGGTCCTGCCAGGCACTCGGTCATTAGCCCAGAGTCACTTGCCCAGAGTCACTTGCTTATGGGCTCTGATCACTATCCCAGACTGAACTGTGGGCCCCACAATACCAGAGACTGGGATTTCCAGTCAAGAGAAAAGCCCAGGGAGCAATTGGGACTGACCTCAGGTCACCCAGACAATCCCTAGAAAGGACCTGTCGTCCAGAGGATGCTCAGCAGCCAGTCCATTGTGGGTGCTCAGCCACGAGCACAGAGACCTGCCTTCAAGCTCAACTCACTTTCCCAGATAGAACTGTGGGCCCCATGGCACAAGAGACTGGGTTTCCCTGTCAGGAGAAAACTCCACAGGTCCAGCCAATCCCCCCACCCCACCCCCCTCACACACACAACAAAAGTTCTCCAGATTTCCTGAGTTCCTGAAGGCACCCAAGTGCCCAGTCACCAGCAAGACAGAGCCACGTACCTGTGTCTTCATGTTCTACAAGCCATCCCAGACAGAACTGTAGACCCCAAAACATCACAGACTGGGTGTCCTTGTTAGGAGGAAACCCCACAGTGGGGGAAACATCAGGTCCAACCTCTAGAAAAAAATTCTGGGTTCCCACAGGCTCTAGGCTCTGGTCTCCTACTGCATGCAAGAGTGCTTTGCTCACCTGCCACTGATTACTGCTAGGGTACTGAGGCACACAGCTCCAACCTCAAACCTACAGAAGCCTGAGAGCCACTGGAGCAGCCCCAGATACTGCTCAAAGCTGCAACTAGTTATCCCTAACTAAACCAGCGAAACCGCAGGGCTCCCTTGTTCTTCAAGAGGGCTGCATCCAGCACACATAGCCTAAGGGCAGCAGCAGCAGCAGCTCCCTAAATTCAGATCAAGAAACCCAGCAGTAGGGCAGCCTTCTCCAGTACTACCCCGGGTGAGAGAAGAGCCTTCCTGACTACCACCGTTACCACACAGGTCTATACACCTGATATGAAATGTGGGCAATTAAGGCAATATACAGCAAGCCTATAGCCAACATCAAACTAAATGGAGAGAAACTTAAATCAATCCTACTGAAATCAGGGACAAGGCAGGGCTGCATACTCTCTCCATATCTCTTCAACCTAATTATTGAAGTCCTTGCTAGAGCAATATGACAATTAAAGGAGATCAAGAGGATACAAATTGGAAAGGAAGAAGTCAAAGTATCACTATTTGCAGATGATATGATAGTATACTTGAGTGACCCCAAAAATTCTACCAGGGAACACTTACAGCTGATAAACACCTTCAGCAAAGTGGCTGGATACAAAATTAACTTAAAAAAATATCAGTAGCCCTCTTGTATACAAAAGAAAAAATGGCTGAGAAAAAAATTAGGGGAACTATGTCATTCAAAATAGCCACAAAGGACATTAAGTACCTTGGTGTGACTCTAACCAAAGAAATCAAAGCCTTGTATGAGGAAAATGTCCAGTCTCTGAAGAAAGAAATAGAAGAAGATATCAGAAGATGGTAAATATCTCCCCAGACTTGGCAGGATTAACATAGTAAAAATGGCCATCTTACCAAAAGCAATCTACAGATTCAATGTAATTACCAACACAATTCTTTACAGAACTTGAAAGAAAATGTCTCAACTTCATATGGAATAACAAGAAACCCAGAATTGTTAAAACACACTCTACAATAAAAGATCTTCTGGAGGTATCTCCATCCCTGATCTCAAGCTGTACTATACAGAAAGAGTAGAAAAAACTGCATGGTACTGGCATAAAAACTGACTGGTGGATCAATGGAATCAAATAGAAGACCCTGAAATAAACCCACACACTTATGGATACCTGATCTTTGACAAAGCTGCCAAAACGATACAATGGAAAAAAAAAGTATATTCAAAAACTGGTGCTGGTCTAACTGGATGTCTACAGGTAGAAAAATGCAAATAGATCCGTACTTATCACCCTGCACAAAACTAAAGTCCAAGTGAATCAAAGGCCTCAATATAAAACCAGACACAATAAACCTGTTAGAAGAAAAAGTGGAGAAGATCCTTGAACTCATTGGCACAGGAGACAACTTCCTCAGCAGAACACCAACAACACAGGCTCTAAGAGCGTCAATCAATAAATGGAACCTCATGAAATTGAAAAGCTTCTGGAAACAAATGACACTGTTGTCAGAACAAATGACAGCTTACAGATTGGGAAAGGATCTTCACCAACTCTATGTCTGACAGAGGACTAATATCCAGTATATATAAAGAACTCAAGAAGTTAAACAGCAACAAATCAAGTAATCAAATTAAAAAATGGGGTATGAAGCTAAAAAGAGAATTCTCAATAGAGGACTATCGAATGGCAGAGAAAACTTAAAGAAATGCTCAACATCCTTAGTTATTAGGGAAATGCAAATCAAAATGACCCTGAGATTTCACCTTACACTCATCAGAATGGCAAATATCAAAAACTCAAGTGCCAGTACATGCTGGAAAGGATGTGGAGAAAAGGGAATCCTCCTCCATTGCTGGTGGGAATGTAAACTTGTACAACCACTTTGGAAATCCGTCTGGTGCTTTCTCAGACAATTAGGAATAATGCTACCTCAAGATCCAGCTATTACACTCCTAGGCATATATCCAAACTATGCTTAAGTATACAACAAAGACATTTGCTCAACCATGTTTGTGGCAGCTTTATTTGTAATAGCCATAAGCTGGAAACAACCCAGATGCCCCTCAACTGAGGAATGGATACAGAAATTGTGGTACATCTACACAATGGAATATTACTCAGCAATAAAAAACAAGGAAATCATGAAATTTGAAGGCAAATGGTTGGATCTAGAAATGAACATCTTGAGTGAGGTGTCCCAGAAGCAGAAAGACATACAGGGTATATATTGCTCATAAGTGGATATTAGACATATAATATAGGATAAACATACTAAAATCTGTACATCTAAAGAAACTAATCAAGAAAGTGGACAGTGGGTAACATGCTCAATCCTCATTCAAAAAGTCAAAGAGGATAGATATTCGAAGTGGGAGAAAACAGGAAACAAGACAGAGCCTACCACAGAGGGCCTCTGAAAGACTCTACCCTGAAGGGTTTCAAAGCAGATGCTGAGACTCATAGCCAAACTTTGGGCAGAGTGCAGAGAATCTTATGAAAGAAGGGGGAGACAGTAAGACCTGGAGAGGACAGGAGCTCTGCATGGAGAGCAACAGAACCAAAAAATCTGGGCACAGGGGTCTTTTCTGAGACTGATACTCCAGCCAAGGGCCATTCATGGAGTTGGCCTGGAATCCATGCACAAAGGTAGCCCATGGCAGTTCAGTGTCCAAGTGAGTTCCCTAGAAATGGGATCAGGGACTGTCTCTGACATGAATTGATTGGCCTGCTCTTTGATACCTCCCCCTCAGGGGAGTGCAGCCTTACCAGGCCACAGAGGAAGACAATGCAGCTACTCCTGGTAAGAGTTGATATGCTAGGGTCAGATGGAAGGGAAGGAGGATGCCCCTTATCAGTGAACTAGGAGAAGGGCATGGGAGGAGAAGAGGGATGGAGGATGGGATTGGGAGGGGGTAAAGGAGGGGGCTACAGCTGGGATACAAAGTGAATAAAGTGTAATTAATATAAAAAATAAAAGTTACAAAAAGAAAGACCTGGAAGGGACAGGATCTCCACAAGGAGACCAACAGTGCCTAAAAACCTTGGCCTAGGGCCTGCAGAGACCAATACTCCAACAAAGTACCATGCATAGAGAGGACCTAGACCCTTTTCTCAGAGAAAGCCATAGACTGCTCAGTTTCCAAAAGGGTTTCCTAGTAAGAGGATGAGTGGCTGTCTCTGACATGAACTCAGGGGCTGGCTCTTTGATCACCTCCACCTGGGGCATGGGGGAGTGTAGCTTTGCCAAGCCACAGAGGAAAATGATGTAGTTAGCCCTGATGTGACCTGATAGGCTAGGGTCAAATAGAAGGGTAGGAGGTCTTCCCCATCAGGGACTAGGGTAGGAGCATAAAGGGTGAAAAAGAAGGATGGGTGAGATTAGGAGGAGATAACGGAAGGGGCTACAGCCAAGATATAAAATGAATAAATTGTAATAAATGAATTAATAAATAAAACACTAGCCATGGAAAATTCATGAAATTTATATTCCAATAAAGCTTTGTTTATAAAACAAGAATCCTTGACTTGGCCATGAATTTCTCTTGCCCATTAAAACTAAAGTGCCCACTAGGGTTCTTAGCTTTCTTTACAATTTTCATATATCATTTCTAGCAACAAAAATGAGAAATAAATAGAGATAGAGGGAAGACAGAGACAGAGAGAAGGAAAAGAAAGTTAAAAACATTATCAACTTAAAATTGCTAATGGAAAAAAATAAGCTAAAAATTCCAAGATTTAGTACGCAGTAGTTAGATATATCAAACAAATATCTAAACCTGGCAAATAAGCATTATAGTAATGGCTCAGTGGCTAAGAACACTGGACGGTTCTCCCAAAGGCCCCAAGATCCATTCCCAAAACCCACACAGTGACTCAAAGCTCTCTGTAACTCTGCTGCCCTATTCTGACTTCCATGGATAATGGACATGCATACACATGGTGCACAGACATGCATGCAGAAAGAACACCCATGCAAATAAAAAATAAAATTTAGGGGCTGGCTCTTTGATCACCTCCCCCTGAGGCGGGAGCAGCCATACCAGTCCACAGAGGAAAACAAAGAAGCCAGTCCTGATGAGACCTGATAGACTAGGGTCAGGTGGAAGGGGAGGTGGACCTCCCCTATCATTGGACTGGGGGAGAGGCATAGGAGAAGAAGAGGGAGGGAGGGTGGTTTTGGGAGGGAAGGGGGAGGGGTCTGCAGCTGGGATACAACGTGAATAAATTGTAATTAATAAAAATTTTAAAGGATTTTTTTTAAAATGAGAAAATAAAAAAGAAAAAAATAAAATGTATACAAAATAACAAAGGAGACCATATAAAATATAAAGGTTCTTGCATTGCAATAATAACAATAACCAAAGTAAAGGGATGGTATGCAAAGTGAGAGAATTTTGCTAATTTACAGTTCTGATAACTTTAGAAATGAACTGCAGCCAATACTGACAAGATCATCCCATCAACAAATCTGTTAATGAATCCAATAGAAAGTTCTCTAAAAGAGAAACACAAATGATGACTTAATATTTGAGAAAGTATTGAAACAGCTACCAGGGAAAATCATCTCATCTCACCCTACTCAAGACTGCTGTCATAAAAAAGATAATAAATGCAGGCAAATATATAATAAAAATATTTTCTCATCCCCATAACAATGTAAACTGGTCCAGCGTATGGAAGCTAGTGTACAGGTTTATCAAAAATACAAATCTAGAACTACCATATGGCTCTGCTATACCCCTCCTGGCTATGGAAACTCAGAGGTTTCTAAGCTAAAATACCAGAGTTCCTTACACTTCCGTGGAAACTGCTGCACTACTCACTAGGAGATTGAAATGACCTAGAGACCTGTCAACAACAGAATGGGTTAAAAATGATTTGAATTTATTTTATTTTATTTTATTTTTTTAGTCATAAAGAACAAAACAATGACATTTGCAGGAAAACAATGGAACTGGAAATCATTAAGTCTTAAAAAGAAAAGTCAGACCCAAGAAGACAAGTTTGGTCTCTCTCATATGCAAAATCTAGGTTTAAATTTATATGTATATATAGATGCATGTGTGTGTGTGTGTGTGTGTGTGTGTGTGTGTGCGCGCGCGCCCACGGGCGTGTGTGTTTGCATGCATAGTTTATGAAAGTAGAAAGGGAACCATAGGTTAGGAAAAGATTTTAAGCAGTAGGGAGTAATGGAATACAAGTGACAAAAAAGCTGAAGAAGGGCTATTTGGAAAAACAAATAGGAGCAGCCAAACAGGAAAGGGCAATAGGTAGTGGAATAAAACAAACAAACAAACAAACAAACAAAACAATGTATAATACCATAATTAAATCTTGTCTTTCATGGGGTAACTTTAAAAAAATATTCTTTATCAGCATTTTTATTTTATATTTGCCCATGTATGCCTCTTCACTACAACCCTAATAGATCTCCCTGGCCAACAACCCTGCCTATCTCTGTACAGCACCCTAAACTAGGCTGCACTGTGATGGTTTCATGACTTGAGCATTTGTCACATGTTGCTAAAGAAGCTTTGAGGTTTTATTAGAGACTTGTTTCTGTTGTCTTGATAACACTTTGCTTTTGTTATTGTGTAGTTTAAGAAGTAAATTGAGAACCTGCTCAGATGTAGCCCATGGCAGTTCAGTATCCAAGCGGGTTCCTTATTAAGGGCAACAGGTATTGTCTTTGACATGGACTCAGTGGTTGGCTCTTTGATCACCTCCCCCTGAGGGGTCGGGGAGCAGCTTTACAAGGCCACAGAGGAAGACAATGCAGCCAGTCCTAATGAGACCTGATGGGGTGGGTTAGATTGAAGGAGAGCAGGATTTCCCCTATCAGTGGACTTGCAGAGGGGCATGGGAGGAGATGAGGGAGGGAGGGAGCGTGAGATTGGGAGGGGAAGGGATGAGGGAAGGGGCTATAGCTGGGATACAAAGTGAATAAACTGTAATTAATGAAAAATCACTAAACATTTTTAAAAAGATAAATCAATACAGAGGCACAGGAACAGCAACAAAAGGAAACCAACCTTTTCTAGTTGCAAAGTTTTGAATAGCACCTACTCTTCTTGCTTTGAGACATGGTAAACACTTTACATGAATCTAGAGTCTCTAATAAAAATATAGGTGTATATTGTTAATGTAACTTTTAAAAATGCAGTCATTTTAGCTTTCCTTCTTAATCTCTGTGCTGTGAGATATTCTTCTTTCCTTGTCATAAATAGATTCTAGAATAGAGATTATTATTAGATTTTGCTCTAATTTGAATTATGTAAGTTGCAGCAAAAACCAAACCCTAGGTATAAGCACTTGGCACAACAAATTATGTATAACTGATATATCTAAGATCACAATCAAACTGTCTATTTAAATTTTTGGTTTTTTTTATTTTTATGATATATTACCTTGGAACGCCTGACCTTATTTATATTTACATATTTGCTGTGAAATAAAACTCAATATGCCAATGCAATGTAAGAAATGAAGAGAAGCAAAGACTAAGCTTTTGAAAGAGTTAAAATGATCCTGGACAGGGAATACGAGGACAATGCAATGGCTACTTCTGACACTGGGAAACATCTGAGTTACCAGAAACATGCTTCTTTCTTGTATCCTTTTTTTTCTTACCTTCCATATTTTCTATACACAAATCCTTTTCACAAATATCTAAAGATAGTCTATGTACATTCTTAATAATCACAAACTTTAGTATTGGAAAGAACATTTAAGCTTCATTTTACATTGTATAGTTTGTAGAGGAGAAATTATCTTAGCTCACATCAATAATAATTACCACTTTCCCTCTGCTTTAAAGAAAAAGAAAACATAAAATAGGCTGTTTCATCCATTTGAAGGATATTTTTAGTTATAAGCTATTGTTTGTTTGAAGGGGAGAAACTATAGACTCTCCTTCAGAAGCACAAACAGGAAATATTGAATTGCTAATGAGTGAGGAGGTGTTAGCAAATTGATGCTTTAGACAAAAGACTTTGAAGGACTTTGGGAAATGTTAAGTTGGATGGGTTCTAAATTCATCATTTAAAAATTGACTAACATGACCTGAAATCTTTATTATTTTATGGGAATAAGAACCAACTTTCAAGCCATCCTTGGCTTTGGACACTTGGGGATGTACTTCTTTAATTTTCAAAGTTTCATTGCAGGGCAGGACAAGGGTATCAAATTTAGATGCCATTAATCTTATGCAGAGTAGCAAATAACAATAAAATATAAACATGGAAATTTCAAGGTTTTGTAACATTCCTTAAAGAATCTATGCATTCCAACTGTCAGGAAACCTTATATAAAATTCCAAGAGGACAGGAAAGTTACTTTGGTTGTTTCAGACCAGTGTGTCTAGATTTATCAACTGGTATGTCAGGATTTTAATCAACTATCTAAAGGATAGGGAAAAAAGTATAGTACTAAGACTGAACCATTTCCCATGTGATATTCAAGATCCACAGGGAGTGTCAATACCTGAAAATGAGGGGCTTTCAGAGTCCCTGTTCAGGACAAAAATCTGGGTTGGATTCTTTTATTTTGTGCTTCTGTTTTTGCTAGGAATTCATCAAGCCTGCCAGTTTCTGAAATGAGACAGTACCACTTGTTCAGACTTCAAAGACAATGAAAAAATATGGGGGGAAGCACATTTGACTCTTTTTTAAAAAACATCAGGGTAAAAAATTAAAAAATAAAAAAATAAGAAAATTAAAAAAATAAAAACATCAGTGTAGACATATTACTAACTAATATTGATATGATTTTTAGAGAAAGTTTCTGGAAATAATTAATTTTAGAATCATTAGCCATTACTTAGGGGAATAGGTCTCTTCCAAAGTATCTGAAATATACTTTCTCTAAATTTTAAACATTCCAACTCATTAAAACTTAAAATTTTGGTCTTATTTGAAAATGTGTAAGCAAATTTACCCTTCATTTTATATTTACCACACTTGTCATTTCATCTTTGTAGATACTGGAGGTTAATATTTTTACCTTTAGACTCTGAAGTACCTTGTGCTCTGCTTGGGGTAGTTGAATGTCCCAAAATTCGCCTGTCAGTTCCAAATCTAGGTTTTAGATGGACTTTGGCAGTTCTGCATACTCTGAGAGCTATGAGTAGGCACTCTTCAAATAAGGCAGGTTAGTCTCCTAGATGATAAAATATACAAGCATCTGTTGTTCAGATAATCCTGCATTGAACATCAGCCAACCACAAAATATAAGATTATGCTAGACTAACATGCCAATATACTAGGTACATTTATATGAACCACTACACAGGGGAGATCAAGTGTCCTAACCTAGACCACGGGGTCATCTAGCCAATCCTCACATGTGAAAATAAGGAATATCTATAGTTTCAGGCTGGTTTTTGTTTTTGTTTTTGTTTTGTGAGTATGCTGCAAAAGAGAACTTCCAATCCAGTTGAAAGTTTAATTTAACTTATTTAATAATTTAAAATGTTTAGCTCTAACATGAGGTCCAATTTCTAATTTTATCATAAGGTAAAGTTGAAGAAAATTAGAAGAAACAGTTAAATATGTTATTGGTGATCATTAAGAGCAGAGTTTTATGATAACCTGAAAACTTTTACCCAAAAGAGTAATATTTATTATAATAAAGCTGTATCTTAGCTGCTTCTCATTATAAACATGAGGCAGGAGCAGAAGGCATAAGAAATAACACTGGGATGGTTTTTTAAATTAATTAACTAACTTATTTATTACAGTTTATTCACTTTGTATCTCCCATGTAGCCCCCTCCCTCCTCCCCTCCCAATCCCACCCTCCATCCCCCTTCCCCACCTGTGCCTCTCCCCCAGTCCACTGATAAGGGAAGTCCTCCTCCCCTTCCCTCTGATCCAAGTCTATCAGGTCTCATCAGGAATGGTTGCATTGTCTTCCTCTGTGGTCTGGTAAGGCTAATCCCCCCTCAGGAGGAGGTGATCAAAGAGCAGGCCAATCAGTTCTTACAGAGACAGTCCCTGCCCCCATTACTATGGAAGCCACTTGGACACTGAACTACCATAGGCTACTTCTTTGTGGGAGGCTCCCATCCTGTTCCCTGTTTTCTTCCTCCTCCAATGTCCATCCTCTTTGCCTTTCTGAACGAGGACTGAACATCTTAGCCAGAGTCCTCCTTCTTGCTTAGCTTCCTTAGATTCTATTATGTTTATCCTATATTATATGTCTAACATCCACTTATGAGTGAGTATATACACTGTGTATCTTTCTGCTTCTGGAATACCTCACTTAACCCTAACCATGACTCATCATTCCAGATTTTCCAGACTGAACTTCCTTCTGTTTCTGTAGTCTAGTAGAACACTTGAATGGGAAATGATGAAATCCAAAAGCTCTTTCCATTTCAATATGCTCCTTGATACTCAAAGCAAATTTCTTTACTTAAGTTCACTGCCACTGTCTAGATGTTAATTGCAATGCCATTGATAGTAGGTGGAATAATCTTATAAACTAGGTTAAGACCCCAATTTCAAGTTACCTAGACAAATATTCTGGAGTTGAAGCTTGGGTTGTGCTTGTGTAGTAGTTTGAATGAGAATAACCCCTTGAAGGCTCAAATATTTAATATTTTGTCCCCCTTTTATGAAATATTTTGGGAAGGATTAAGAGGTGTGTCCTCATTGCAGGAGATGTGTCATTGGTTTACAGGCTTTGAGGTTTCGAAGGACTTCTGTCATTCCCAGCTCTCTCTCTTTGTAGTTGTAGATCAAGATGTGAATTGTTTCAACACTCTGTCATCATAGACTTTAAACTTCTGATACTATAAGTCAAATTGAACATTTATTTTATAAGTTGCCTTGGCCATGATGTTTTTTAGATACAAAAGTAACTGTGCAAGCTAGTAAGCTAATGTTGGTCAGAAACAGCTCCTTCCTGGTACATAAAGGGAGGTACTTAAAGGGATTTGTACATCAGAAGAGTGAATGATCCTCAACCACTCCAGAAGCAATCCTTGCTTAAATAACATTAACTAGAATAGCCTTCAACAAACAACCCATTAAACTCCAATACCAGGAAAATAAAAAGAAACTAAATGGCTTATATTATTTAGTGGTTTCGCATGTTTATTAATGTTTTAAATTCCTTGTGTTTTTTGTTAATCTTTTCCTTTTTTCTCTTCAACTTTCTAATATTCTTCTCTGATCTTCTGCTTTCATTTCTTTACTTAACCTAGATTGTCCTTTTCTTTTTCCTTTTCCCTACCTTCTTTCTTTATTTTAGTCTGCTTTTATTTCTACTTTTAGCTTAAATAATTTTCACCTTCATGTTTTATATAATTTTTTTCCATTCTCTTTTCTATAGTCATTGAGATAGTAGTTGGTTTAATCAATCTTAAGTGTGTTTCTGTATTTGCTTCAGTGCTATTGCTGGTGGACTGGCTGTTTTCTCATCTCTGAAATAGGGAAATACAAAGAAAACTCCAAATAAAACTGGAAGAGACATCTATACTATCATATGTACAAATAAAAAGAAACTTGAAAAATTCACTTCTGGTAAAAGGTCATAACATCTCAAGTAATATATCCAAAGATATGGCAATGGATTAGATTCCATTTGGATGAATACACTTTATTTTCAAAAATGGTCAACAGCTTCCAAACTATACAATCCAAAAGGCACAAAAAAATTAAGCAATCCAAATATAGCCAAAAGGATTTAATATCACAGCTAAAAAAAAAAAAAAAAAAAAAAAAGAGTTCATTGTCAAATCTATAATCAAAAGTTTACCTTTAAATTTTTCTTTAAGTATTATATAGTTTTAAATACTTCATTTAGAACTTTGATGATTTGAGTATTTTTAAGATTTCTTAATTTATTTTTTTATAGTTTATTCACTTTATGTCCTGACTGTAGCCCCAACCATCATCTGCTTCTGGTCACCTTTCCTTCCTCTTCCCCTAGTCCCTTCTCCTATTTCCCGGAAAGGGGGAGTCCTCCTCCCCTACCATCTGAACTCAGCCTATCAATTCTCATTAAGACTGCCTGCATTGGCATCCTCTCTCTCTCTGTGGCCTGTTAATGCCCCCCATGAGGGGGAAATGATCAAAGGGCAAGCAACAGAGTCCATGTCAGAGACAGCCCTGCTCCCATTACTACGAACCCACATGGAGACTGAGCTGCAGTTACATATGAGCAGGAGGGTCTAGGTGCTCTTCATGCATGGTCCTTGGTTGGTGCTTCAGTCTCTAGAGAATAATCATACTATAATCCACAGACCTGAAGAAGCTAAATAATAAGAAGGATCCTAGGGAGAATACTTAATTCTCATGCAGAAGGGTGAATAGAATAGACACCAGAAGTGGTGGAAGAGAGGGAACAGAATGGGAGCCTACCATAAATGTCCTCTGAAAAGCTCTATTCAGCAAGGGATTGAAGTAGATGCTAAGACTCACAGTTAAAGTTTGGGAAGAGCACAGGGAGTCTTGGAAGAGCAGTGGAATAGAAAAACCCAGAGCAGATAGGAGCTCTGTAAGTAGACCAACAGAGCCAACAAATTTGGGGGGTTTTATGAGACAGGGTTTCTCTGAGTAACCATGGCTATATCCTGGACTTGCTTTGTAGACTAGGCTGACCTCAAACTCACAGAGATGTTCCTGCCTCTGCCTCCCCAAGTGCTGAGAATAGAGGTGTGTGCCAGTGTGCCCAGTTTTGAGTCAATTTTTATCCATGGCCTAAAGTACAGGATCAACATGTTTTGTTGTAGATGTTTAGCTGCTCCAAGGCATTTGTTTAAATGGTCTTTGAAAGTCTTGGAATTCTTATTGAAAACATTGGTCAAAAATTTATTGGTTTATTTTTGATCTCTCAACTTTGTTACACTTACCAGTACCACAATGTCTTCATGTTGTTGTTTAAGAACAAAATTGACACCAAGAATGTGAGTGTCCCAACCTTGTTTTCTTTGTTAAAAATAAATCTGAGATCTCTGGTAATCCCATATAATGTTTGATCAGCTGATCAGTTTCTAATGGGCTTGAATTAGGGTTCTGGTAGAAAGTTTTTTTTGGATCTGTGCTCAATTTTAAGAATATTGCAACCTTGAAAAAATCCAACTTCAGATCCATAAACCTGGGGTGTCTTCACAATTACTTTAATTATGAGTGTCCTTCAACAGTGTTTTGTAAATTTTAAGAGAATGAATTTTATATTTATCTTATTAAATGCCTTTATTCCTAATTTATTTTATATTATTATCAATAAAACAAATTATATTTATAACTTCAATTTTATATTTATAATATTCCTTCAACTGTTTAAAATTGCTGAATTACTATGTTTACTATTAAAATGTAGATATCATGAAAACTTGCTGATTTCCCTAAGGCTAGTCCCAATAGTTCTCTAGTAGACTATTTTTTTAATTTTTATTTAATTAATTTATTCACTGTACATCCCAATCATAGCCCCCTATCATAGCCCTCTTTCTCCTTTTCTTCTTGTACCACCTTCCCACTCTCTTTTCCCGTGACCCTTCCTCTATTCCTCAGATAAAGAGAGCCCCAACCCACCAAGGAATCCACACCCACCCACTCACCTACCCTAACTTATCAAATCTCATCAGGACTGATCTTGTTCTCTTTCCCTTGACGAAGCAGTCCACCAGGGACTAGTGATCAGAAAGCTGGCAACAGAGTCCATGTCAGGGACAGTCTCCCAAGCCACCAGTGACCCCTTGCTTCATTTGCTAGGAAGCCCACAGGAAGTCTGAGCTGCCCATCTACTAGATCTGAATATGGGGCCCTAGGTCCAGACCATGCATGGTCCCTGGTTGGTGCTTCAGTCTCCACAAGCCCCTTTGGGCCCTGGCTAGTTGACTCTGTTGGTCTTCTTATGGAGCTCCTGCCACTTCCAATCCTTCTAGCCTTCTTCTCACTTTTCCACAAGACTCCTATGCTTCTCCTAAAGTTTGGCTGTAAGTCTGAGCATCTGTTTAGATCCATTGTTGGTTGGAGCCTCTCAGAGAACAGATGTGCTCCTACCTTCTTCCCTCTCTTCCGCCATTTCTGCTGTCTATTCTATTTCCCCTTCTAAGTGAGATTTAAGCATCCCCACTTGGGTGCTCCTTGTTACTTAACTTCTTTACCTCTGTGAATTGTAGTATGTCTATCCTGTACTGTGTGACTAAAATCCACATATAAGTGAGTACATACCAACTATGTCTGCCTGAGTCTGGATTTCCTCACTCAGAATGATATTTTCTAGTTCCATCATTTGCCTGCAAATTGCATGATTTCCTTGTCTTCTTTTTAGAGCTGAGTAGTGTTCCATTCTGTAAATGTACCACAATTTCTTTATCCATTCTTTAGTTGAGGGACATCTGCATTGTTTCCAGATTCTGACTCTTATGAATAAAGCTGCTATGAACATAGTCGAGCAAATGTCCTGGTTCTATGGTGGAGAGTCTTCTGGGCATATGCCCAGGAGTGGTATAGTTGAATCTTGGGTAGAGCCATTTTCATTTTTCTGAGGAAGCGCCAGATCGATTTCCAAAGTGGTTACACAAGTTTGCACTCCCACCAGCAATAGAGGCATGTCCCCCTTTCTCCATATCCTTGCCAGCATGTGCTGTCACTTGAGTTTTTGATCTTAGCCATTCTGAGGGGTGTGAGATGGAATCTCAGAATCACTTCGGTTTTCATTTTCCTGAAGACAAAGGATGTTGAGAATTTCTTAAATTGTTTCTTGACCATTTGATATTCTACTCTTGAGAAATCTGTTTAGATTTGTACCCAATATTTAATTGGATTATTTAGTTTGTTGACATTTAATTTATTGATTTTTTTTAGAAATGTATTTTGGATATTAGCCCTTTGTCAGATGTAGGATTGATGAAGCTCTTTTCCCAATCTGTAGATTGCCATTTCATTCTACTGACAGTGTCCTTTGCCTTATAGAAGATTTCAGTTTCAAGAGGTCCCATTTGTTAATTGTAGATCTTAAAGCCTGTACTACTAGTGTTCTGTTCAGGAAATGGTCTCCTGTGCCAATGAATTCAAGACTCTGCCCCATCCCCTTCTTCATATAGTAGTTTTAGTGTATTTGGGCTTATGTTGATGTCTTTGATCCACTTGTACTTGAGTGCTGTGCAGGGTGATAAATAATATTTTTGGCATATGATACAACAGCATTATTTGACATGATAGTTCAAACATATAATCCCAGCACTTACTAGGCTGAGCCAGAAGTATTGTCACAAGCGTAAAGACAGCCCAGGTTTATAAAGACAGCCTCTATGTTTATAACTTGCCTTGGTCATGATATTGTATCACAATACAGAAGTAACTGATACAGGTTGCCAAGCTAATGTTGGTCAGAGATAGCTCCCTCCTGGTACATAAATGGAAGGACTTCAAGGGAATTGTACATCTTGATGAGCAAGCCAATGAGTTCCAAGCTAGTGTAGGCTAGGAAATAACACCCTGCTTCAAAAAAGAGACCACATCAGCCATAGTAATAATTGTACTTCTTTCTTCCCTTCTTGTGGCCTTTATCTTGATGTCGCTGGAACCTTCAGTATAGTGTTAAACAGAAGTGGAAAAAATAAGCAACTTTGGGAGAAACATCCAGTGTTTCATCATAAATCGTGATGTTAGCTATAGGCTCTTGTAGATATTTCCTAGCAGTTTGAGGAAGTTTTGTTCTATTTCTAGCTTATCAAGTATTTTTTATCATGAGTGGGTGTTGAAATTTGTCAAGTAGTTTGAAAGTGGAAGGATGAAAAAAAGCTACAAAAACTGTAACCATAAAAATGTGAAATATAATAGACCCTAATTCATAACAAATAAAACCAAAGACAAAACTATTCACAGTGACATGGGGCTATTTCGGCATGGAAAACAGAGCAGAACACCACAACACCAGAATGCGAACTGACCTGATGGGCAAAAAAACTGATCATTTCCAACAGCAGTTTTCTATCTTAAAACTTGACATTCAATTATTGATACAACAAAGAAGAAAATAACAGATAAAGGAATTCAGTGAGCACTACTAAACAAAATCTACAGGATATATTTCACAACAAAGTCAAAGAACGCATTCTTCTTAAATGAGAATTACACTTTTCCCAAGATAAAATATATACATTTGAAACTTAATAAACTGCTTTAAAATATATTCTCCAACTATAAAATAATTAAATGAAAAAGAAGCAATAGGAATAAATTGGATGAATATTTAAATTAAATAAAACAAGTCTAATTAATGTATAATTACTCAGAATCCTACTATTTATGTCAAAGAAATAACAGGGAGTGTTAGCAAATGTTTTAATGTTAGATTTATATGAAAACATAGCAGATAAAAATCTGTAGATTGCACACATGGGAGCAAATAAATTCATGGCTTTAAACCCCTATATATTGAAGAAGAGAATAATATTAAACCAATAATCTAAAATATACCATAAGAAACTACAAGAAAGAAAAAAGTAAGCAATAAAAACTAGAGACCAAAAAGATAATGAATGAGAGAGCAAGACTTTTGAGAAGATAGAGAAAAATCTCTGAAGAATTTTAAAAAAATTCTTGAACAGACAGATCATAAACCAGTAATACGATGAAGAAATTGAGATCTTTACATTTCTCTATGCATAAAAGTAACATAAAATGACTTATATACTAAGAAATGAGATAAACTATAAAACCACTATGTCAATCTGTATAAAATATTTAAAAATATTAAGAAAAAATGTTGAGACTATTAAGCAAGTTCTTGGATAAAACCCTAAAGCATGATTCACAACAGAAAACACTGAAAAAAAAATTTCATCAAAATCTAAAAGTTTACACTTCAAAATATATTTAAGAAATATTAAAAGCCATATCAAAGTGTAGAAAAAGTACTTGCAAAACACATTTAATAAAAAATTAGATCCAGGATAAATAAACAACTCATATAATTAAATTATTAGCATGCAATCCAATTAAAAATGTAGAGACAGCAGTCATAGATACTTCATTGAATAACATTTGTTAATAAGTACATAAAATGTCATCAATATTATTAGCTATTAAAGAAATCAAAATTAATAAGAAGGTCCCTTATACCTACTGGAATTGTTATAATCAAATAGACATATTAGAAAAAGTGTTAGCAAAATGAACGGAAATTGGGACTTTCATGCTTCATTGATGGTAATTGTCAAATGTTACAGTTCCTTTCATTAACAGCTTGACAGCATAGCAGATAGACTGCAACAGGCTCCCAATACTGCCTGCCCACCTCTAAAAATTCACTTCTTTTGTCATCGATTTTCTTAACAGTTGCCATACATGTGCCTTATTTCTAACAAACAAAATATAGTAAAAGAATGCTATTTCCAGGATTATATTTCTTAGAGTTGCAAAATCTACCTGTTGGCAATTGTTCCCCTTGATGACCTTTTAAAAAATAATTTTGTGGAATAAACTGTTACTATATTTTTACAGAGGTTCACATGGCAAGGAAGTGAGATGGCTCTGACCCACAGACATGAGACAGTTGCTTCCATCACACCAACAACCCATGAGAACTAAAGACAAACCCAGAAATCAGCATTTAGAACTATAATTATCCCATACCCAGATGCCTAGAAGCTGGCGTAAAAACATGATCTACATTCATAGCCAAACTTTGGGCAGAATGAATGGAATTTCATGAAAGAAGGGAGAGATAGAAAGGCCTGGAGGGGACAGGAGCTCCAAAAGGAAAGCAACAGAGCCAAGTAAATAAATAAATAAAATAAAACTGGGCCCTGGGGGCCCTGCAGACACTGATACCCCAACCAAGGACCATGCATGGAGAAGACCTAAAACCCCTGCTTAGATGTAGCCCATAGACTCAGTCTAAAAGTGGGGTCCCTGATAAGGGGAGCAGGGGCTATCTCAGACATGAACTCAGTGGCTGGCTCTCTGATCACCTCCCTCTGCGGGGTCCAGCCTTGCCAGACCACAGAGGAAGTTAATGCAGCCAGTCCTGATGAGACCTGATAGGCTAGGTTCAGATGGAAGGAGAGGAGGTATTCCCCTATTAGTGGACTAGAGGAGAGGCATAGGGGGAGAAGAAGAAGAAGGGAGGGTGGGATTGGGAGGAGACAAGGGAGGGGACCAGAGCTGGTATACAAAGTGAATAAAAAATAATAATTAATAAAAAATATTTTTAAAAAAATGATCAATAACAGCTAGGAGACTATGACTTCACTAGAGCCCAGCTCTCCTTCTAGAGCAGGGATTAAATACTCCAACATACCTAAAGCACAAGAAAAAGACCACTAAATCAAATATGAAGACGATAGAGATCCTTAAAGAGGAAAAAAAAATCCCTTAAAGAAATCTTGTGGACAGGAGCTCCACAAGAAAACCAACAGAGCCAACTAACCAGGGCCCGGGGGGCTTATCAGACTGAAGGATCAATCAACAACAATGCATGCACTGGCACCCTACACAAATGTAGCTGATGGGAAGCTTGGTCTTCATATAAACATCCTACTAAGGGACAGGAACTCCATAGCCTGTTTTCTGAGCACTTTCCCCTGGCTGGAGGGCTACCTTGTCATGCCACAGCAAAGAGAAGGAGGTCAGTCCTGATGCAACTTGATAGGCTGGAGGGAAGGTCCCCTTCTCTGAGGAGTAGACAAGGAGGGACAGAGGAAACAGAGAGGGAGGGTAAGACTGAGAGGAGAGGAGGAAGGGGACTACCTACCTATGACCAGGACTTAAAAATGAATATATTAAAATTAAAATGAAAAGGAAACCCCCCCAAATATAAACAATTGGAGAAAATGAATAAATCCCTTAAAGAAAGAAAAAAAAAACATACAAGCAATTGTAGAAAAAAAAACTGTTCAAGACCTGAAAATGGAAATAGAAGCAATAAAGAAAACACAAACTGAGAAAATTCTTGAAATGAAACACTTAGAAATTCAAACCAAAACTTTAGCAAACTTCAGCAACAGAACACAATATAGAAGAGAATCACAGGTATTGATGACACAATAGAAGAAATGGATATATCAGTCAAAAAATGTTAAGTCTAAAAATTTCCTAACATAAAATATCCAGAAAAACTGGGAAACTATGAAAAGACCAAATCTAAGAATGATGAAAACAGATGGAGAAGAATCCCAGCTCAGGAAGTATTTTCAACAAAATCATAGAAGAAAATTTTCCTAACCTAAAGAAGGACATGCCCATAAAGATACTAAAATCATTTAGAACACCAAATAGGTTGGACCAGAAAAAGAAAATCCCCTTGCTACATAGTAATTAAAACACTAAACATACAGAACAAAGAAAGAATATTAAAAGCTGCAAGGGGAAAAGACGAAGTTACACATAAAGGAAGACCTATTAGATTTACACCTGACTTCTCAACAGAAACTCTAAAGTCAGAGGGGATGGACAGATGTGCTACAGACTCTATGAGGCCAAAGATGTCAGCCTAGACTACTATACCAAGCAAAATGTTTAATCACCATAAATAGAGAAAATGAGATACTCCATGATAAAATCACAGTTAAACAATATTTCTCTACAAATCCAGACCTACAGAGGATGCCAGAGGAAAACTCCAACCAAAGCAGATTGCCTGTACAATGAAACCACAAGGAATAAATAATTTCAAGACAAAAATATTTAAAAAAGGAACCATAGGCACACACTCACACATACACACACACACACACACACACACACACACATACACACACACACACATGCACCAAATACTGCCACCACTAACAACTTCCTAACTTTTTCCAAAATGACCACATACTTGGATAAAAGAAGTTTCAGCAGACACAAGAAAATTGAAGCATCTTCCTGAAACCTATCAGACCACCATGGATTAAAGCTAGATATCAACAACAACAGAAACAACAGAAAATTTACAAGCTAATGGAAACTGAATATCTCTCTACTGAATGAAAAGAAGATTTTCTAGAATCCAATGAAAATGAATATACAGCATACCCAAACATATGGGATGCAATGAAAGCAGTGCTAAGAGAAAAGTTCATAGCACTAATTACCTACATTAAAAAAAAAATAGAAACTGGAGAAATCTCATACTATCAAATTAATAGCACACCTGAAAGCTCTAGGAAAAGAGAAGTAATCCCACACAAGAAGTATAGACAACAAGAAATAAACAAACTATGGGCTTAGATCAATAAATAGAAACAAAGAGAAAAATACAAGAAATCGATGGAAGAAACAGTTGGTTTTTCGAGAAAAACAAGAAGATAAACAAACCCTTTTTCAAATTAACTAAAAGGCAGAGAGAGAATATATGCATTAACAAAATCAGAAACAAAATAGTGTCACATAACAAGAAACAGCAAGGAAATCCAGAGAATCCTGAGTACAATGTAGCCAGTCCTGATGAGACTTGATAGGCTAGGGTCAAATGGAAGAGGAGGAGGATCTCCCCTATCAGTGGACTGGGGAAGGGCATAGGAGAAGAGAGAGGGGGTGGGGTTGGGAAGGAATGGGGGAGGGGGTTATAGCTGGGATACAAAGAGAATAAATTGTAATAAATAAAAAACTTTTTAAAAAAATATCATCAAAAAAATAAGTAAGAGATTGGGGATACAAGGGACATACCTGAACACAATAAAGGCAGTTTACAAACTATTGCCAACATCAAATTAAATGGATAGAAACTCAAGGCAATTCCACTAAAATCAGGAACAAGACAAGGTTGTCCACTCTCTCCATATCTATTCAATATAGTTCTTAAAGTTTTACAGTGAAAAGACAAAAAAAAAATAAAATGGATACAATTTGAAAAGGAAGAAGTCAATGTATCATTATCTACTGATGATATAATAATATAGATAAGTGCCCCTAAAAATTCTACCAGGGAACTACAACAGCTGATAAACATTTTCAGCAAACTGGCTGGAAACAAGATTAACTTGAAAAAAAAAATCAGTAACCCTCCTATATACAATGACAAATGGATTAAGAAAGATATTAGGGAAATAACACTTTTCATAATAACCGCAAATCATATGAAATATCTTGGTGTGACTCTAATCAAGCAAGTGAAAGACTTGTATGATAAATGCTTCAAGTCTTTGAAGAAATAAATTGAAGAAAATATCAGAAGATGGAAAGTTCTCCCATGCTCATGGATCAGTAGGATTAACATAGTAAAAAGGCCATTTTACCAAAAGCAATCTACAAATTCAGTCTCATTCCCATCAAAATTCTAACACAATTCTTTACAGACCTTGGGATGACAATTCTCAAATGGAAAAACAAAAAGTGCAGAGTAGCCTAAAGAATCCTAAACAACAAAGGAACCACAGGAGTTCTCATCACCTTTTAAGGCACCTCTTATTGCTGCTGTACTACAGCACTATCATAATAGAAACTGTACGGTATTGGCATAAAAACAAACCTGCCAATCAATGAGATCAAACTGATGATACAGACATAAATTCATCCAACTATAGACACCTGATTTTTGATACAGAACTCCAGAAATTCACACTGGGAGGAAAAAAAAAAAAAAAAAGACAGCATCTTCCTCAAATCGTGCTGGTTAAACTGGATGTCTGCATGCAGAAAAATGCAAACAGAGCTGTGTTAATCCCTTTGCAGGAAACTCAAGTCCAAGGGACTATAGACCTCAACATATAACCAGATACAATGAGCTTGATAGAAGAGAAAGTGGGAAATAGCCTTACAGGCATTGGTGCAGAAGATAACATTCTGAACAGAATACCAACGGCTTAGACAACAAGATTAACAATTAATAAATAGGACCTCATGACACCGAAAAGCTTCTGTAAGGCAAAGAACACTGGCAATCAGACAAAACAGGAGCCTCCAGAATGGGAAAAGATTTTTACCAACTCTACAACCAATTTAAGACTAACATCCAAAATATATAAAGAACTTAAAAAACTAGATAATACAAAGTAACAACAGAAAGACATACATGGTACATACTCACTTATACATGGATATTAGACATATAATATAGGATAATCATACTAAAATCTGTACACTTAAAGAAGCTAAGCAAAAAGGGGGACCCTGGGTAAGATGCTCAATCCTCATTCAGAAAGGCAAATGGGATAGATATTGAAAGAGGAAGAAAACAGGAAACAGGACAGGAGCCTAACACACAGGGCCTGTGAAAGATTCTACACAGCAGTGCATCAAAGTGATGCTGAGACTCATACTCAAATGTTGAGCAGAGTGCAGGGAATCTTATGAAAGAAGGGGGAGATAGAAAGACCTGGAGGGGACAGGAGCTCCACAAGGAGAGCAACAGAACCAAAAAGTCTGGGCACAAGGGTCTTTTCTGAGTCTGACACTCCAAGGACCAAGCATGGAGATACCTAGAATCCCTGCACAGATGTAGCCAATGGCAGCTCAGACTCCAAGTGGGTACCCTGGTAAAGGGGAACAGGGGCTGTCTCTGACATGAACTCATGGTCTGGCTCTTTGATCACCTCCTCATGACAGGGGTTGGGAGGGCAGCCTTACCAGGCCACAGAGGAAAACTATGCAGATATTACTGGTGAGACCTGATAGGCTAGGGTCAGATGGAAGGCGAGGAGGACCTCCCTTATCAGTGGACTAGGGGAGGGGCATGGGAGGAGAAGGGGTAGGGAGGGCAGGATTGGTAGGGGATAAGGAAGAGAACTGTAGCTGGGATATAAAGTGAATAAATTGTAATAAATTTTAAAATAAATTTAAAAGAAATTAAAAATAAAAAAATAAAAAAACAACCAAATAATCCAATTTTAAAATGGGGTACAAATCTAAACAAGGATTTCTCAATTGAGTATTCTCAAATGGCTGAGAAATATTTAACAAAATGTTCAATATCCTTAGCCAACATGAAAATGCAAATCAAAATGACTCTGATAGCTATTGTTGGTTCCTCAGAAAATTGGGAATTATCTACCTCAATCCCAACTCTACCACTCTTGGGCATATACCTAAAGGACACTCCATCCTACGATAAGGACACTTACTCAACTATGTTCACTGCTTTATTCATAGTACCCTGAAACAGGAAACCAAAAATTTCCTCAACAGAATAATGGATAAACAAAATGTGGTACACAATGGATTATTTCCCAGCTTTATTATAAGTAAAATAACATCATAAAATTTGCAAGAGAATGGTTGAAAATAGAAAAATTTCTCCTGAGTTAGGTAACCCAGATCCAGAAGGACAAATATGGTGTGCATTCACTTACAAGTGAATATTTGCTGTTAATTAAATGATAATTGTTTTACAATCCATAAATGCAGAGAGGTTAGGTATCTCCCTAGGGAGGGTAGACTTGAACAAATGGGATCAGGTGCAGTGAGGAAACAGGATGGAAGAATGGAGTGTAGGGAGGGACAGCTGGAAATGGGGAGCATTTGGACGGTGGCATGGAAACGTAGTGCAGTGGAAACTTCCTGGATTCTATGAGGGTAATCCTAGGGAGTAATGGCATGGAGCGTCATCTGGCCACCTTTTGTAGTTATTGTTTTATGCTTTTGTTTTTGAGACAACAACTCTCTATGTAGTCCTAGGTGTCCTGGAACTCACTATGTAGAACAGGCTGGCATTGAACCCCCAGAAATCCATCTGCCTTTGCCACCTGGGCTCTGAAATTAAAGTTGTGTGCCAACAGTGTGCCAACATACCTGGCTATAGTGTAAAGGATTCCTCTAGTCATTGTGGTTTTGTTTTATACATGCAGGCCATTTTACCTATATGAACTGTGTATAGTGAACTGTAAGGAATGAGAGCTTCTAGCATGGGTGCTCCTTGAAATACTGCCAAGAAATTATACAAAATTATTTCTCTCAAGGAATCAAGGAGGAAGCACACTCACTTGTTTCAGAACTGTTTCTATTTTTTACTTAACTATTATATTTTTAAAAGTAATTTATCTACCCCCATTTCCCATTCTCTCCCTTGTAATTCTTCTCCTATTCTCCCCTCACCTCTTTTTCCTTCTACTTCATATGCATTTCTTTTAAACCCACTGTTTCCACATAGTGTTGTCAGTATGCATGGATGTCGCACTATCTACTGTAACAGATGTAGTCTCTCAAGGACCACACCCTTGAACAAAATTGACTCTCCCTTCACCAGTAGCCATCACTTTCCATTGACTTCTCAGGTAGGAATGGTACGAACATGACACCCTCCTCCTCTCTAGCTTGATTTAGTGCACTCACAGCTGTTGCAAGCTCATGTCTTCCAGGACCAGAAAAACCTTTTTTGCTTCAATCATCCACTTTCTCTGGTTCTTCCAGTCTTTCTGGCTGCCTCCCTCCACCCCCCACCCTCCACCTTCTACAATAATACTTAAGCCTTGGAAGGAAGGGATAGAATATAGATGTTCCATCAATTTCTAGTCTCTTTATGTTAATCTTAAGTCTGTGTGTTAATGACTGTCTACATTAAAAAGAAGCTTTTCCACTGAAGGTTGAGAGATGTGCTAATTGGGGGCTATAAATATAAGTGCTAGGGGACAATGTAATGCTCTGTTCATTTAGCAAATTGTTTTTGTTTCTGCAACAGGGTCTCCATAGGAAGCTAAAGCTCACCTGGAACTCGCAATTCTATGTCTGCCTCCCTAGTGCTAAGATTATAGGCTTGTGCTACCTTGCCTGGAAGAAAACAATAGGATCCTTGACAAAGACAATCTTCACAGGTAGAATCTGTGTAATCATCATCATCATTTTCTCCTCTGTTCAGTAAATATTTACTGAGAAATTACCACACAGAATGTAAATCATGGGGATAAGGCTGAGTATAGCCATGGTACCTCTTCAGGCATAAACACTTCAAAGTGGCAAGATTATAAACAGGAGAAATGTTTTCAGACAATGCCTGTCCTGTTGTGTTGCATTGCATCATTCCTCTTATATAACAAAATAGAGGGAGACTTCACACATGTCCATTATTCCCAAAAACCAAAGGAGCAAGGAGATCTGCCAAGTGACATTGATAACTCCCCTTTTCTTAATTCTAAATTGGAAAATAGCAATCCCATAAGGTCAGAGATTCTAGATCTAATAACTAATTGCCAATATGTTTCTGAAGCAAGCACAGAAGCACTGTCAGTTACTAGCAAAGCCCATACTCCTCTCCAAAGGCAAAAGCAATGGAGACGTTACCCAGCCTTGTAGAAAAACAGAAACTGTGGTGTGGGGAGCTATGCTTTAAGATATGATTATTCAACACTAAAGAGAGAGACTTCATAGGCTTTTGTCTTTGTACTCTTCACAGAATAGCACTCATAATGAGCACATTTATTTGATATTGTAGCCCAACTGCCAGCATAAAGAATATACAGCAATGTCCTTGGCCTTACAGTTTGATGTCAGTGAAATTAAGCCAAGTACTTTGTTCTGGACAAGATTTCAATGCTTCCCATTAGCAACCTACACACAAAACAAATGATTTAAAGCACCCATGGATTATTTGAGGAATTCATCCCAACTTGGAAAAGTAAGTAATTTTAAAGGAAATAATAGCCATGATCTACAAAGAAAGCTACCTTTTGATTGGCAAGTGGAAATCAAAGAATGTGCGTGAGAATTAGAACTGCTTGAAGTGCACAATTTAAGCTGAGGGAAGCCAGGAAGAACCACAAGGAAGGTAATTATAGCTCCAAGCAAAGCTTTCGAGAATCCGAAGCAGACTCAGAACTTCTCACCTTAATTGGTTTCTATACAAATATACATAGAGCCCATCTGTCTGTCTGAATACAGCATCTTCTCTGTTTGGGTTAAAACTTCATCTTACTCCTGACTTAACTGTATGGATACACGAGAAAGTTTTGTTCTGCTATATTGGAATGTCACAGCGTGACTAACTCAAGCCTAAAATAGAGAACAATGTGAAAGCCTGTGAATGTGACATTCAACTTGAAGGCCACATGGGAATGATAAAACCATGAAAGTAAAGGGTGGAACTAGATATGCCCACAGACTTCTGGTATGGATGGGGCTTATCAACTCTGCGCTGCTTAAAGAATTTTCACAGACAACTGTTTTCATCTAGTTTAGTTTTACTCATCTGATTTAGCTCTGCAAATTAAAAATTGACAATGTATTTTTAAGAGGAACATCCTCTACATTAATTCTTGGTGGGAAAGTAACAGGATGGGCAGTTTTGAATCATTGTCATTCGTGTTTGGCTTTGAGTGAGCAAGGCTACTGCTCATTTTATACTCAAAAGAATGGAGAAGAAAAAGCAAATGAAATTATTGTAAATAATGCACCAGTTCTGTTGCCAAAAATAATCACACATATGTTTTTAAGTAGTAAGAGAGGTAAAAGATATTTTGTTGGAGTAAAAATTTTGCAGTTTTATCTTCTCAAGATAGGCACTGATGAAAAACTCTCTCTTGACCTTTAGTCAGCTCCCTTCTCGAGTAGCTCCTGACTTCTTCCCTTCTATGTTAGCTTGTGCATTTCTAATTTCAGTATGAATCCTGACAAGACAATTCAATCCAAAGTCTCACTTCAGTATTGACTATGGGCATCTATCAAAGTGGTTTCCTCTCCTATCCCCATACTTCAAGTGATGACATACCAGATTGGCCCACCTTCAGCAGGAAAGTTTCTGTTAGATCTGTTTAGCCAGAATCCCTCCTCATGACGCACACTCTCTAATTTCCCACCCACTATCTCCCCTAACCTGATCTTTTGGAATCAGTTTCTGCTTTTCATTGTTGTATTTATCATTGTGCTCAATGTCTTCCACTCACTGTAAAAAAAAAAAAAAAAAAAAAAAAAAATTGCAGGGGGTGTCTAAACCTCTTCTAATTGATTGGAGGAATTAAAAAAAAAGAAAGAAAACACTAAGAACTGCATAGAAGAAACAGCCGCTCTGCATCCTGTATTCCCATGATACACACTTCACCCTTGCTCTGAGTGTCAGTGAGAACACTCCATTATCTTCCTGCAAGAACTGAAGCTCTAGCAATGAACATTACTCTGATGAAGAGCTCTGTAAAGACAATTTATTAGACTGTTTTCTTGAATTTCTAAAATGTGTCTTTCATTAAAATAGCCTTGGCATGCAAAAATCACTAAACAACATTAGTAAACTGCAAGCAAAGTAGCAAGCTATAATGAATAAAATAGATGACCTTCCTAATGCTTATTTTAATTCATCCTAATTCATCTATCACTTAGAATGCTTTCTGTTTTAATGTATAAAACAGAACATGGCCAGACATGGCACCCACTGCAGACAATGTGAAATATGTCATTTGAGGAAATTATTGGAGCACGGTTACAAATGAAGGGGAATAAAATGACTAATGCTGCAAGTAAAACTGGCATTACAGATCACCACCACGGGCAAGCGGTCCTCAGGGAATATGTTAAGATGCCTGGAGTTATATCTGTATACCTCATGCTGGGACAGAATCTAAATTCTGTCTTGCCTAGCCTCATCCAGTTCCATATAGCTGGGCTCTTGGATAACTCTGACATCAAGCCTTACCAATACCTTATTAATTCATTGATACAACTACTAACTGAATATCTAACATGTCAAATGTTTTCAAGGATACAAAGATAACATAGATATGCTTCCCTTATTCAAAAAGTACCAGTGCTCTACACTTTGATGATACGGTTTGTATTCAACCTTAAATACTGCTTTCTCGTATTTCTGGAATATCTTCCACTTAGATTCTACACGTTATTAATGCTGAAGCCACTTTTCTCTACCCTACCTGCATCGCTAATTATATTGAATTATTTAAGTTCTGTGATAAACCAACTTAAATACATTGTACATAGGTTAGTGCCAGTATTCAGAAGATAAGAAAGACAAATAAAACATAGATAGGAACTCCGAACTAAGAGGGAAACATTTAAAATACTCTTTTGCATAGTTTGAGTTCATGCACATGCCAAGAAAGCCTGCAGGGTTGATAATAACCTTAAACAAAAGTACTATGACAACAATAATAAACCATTAAAAAGAGCATAAGTATTTTATAAAATTCCTATCTGGAAACACAAAAATAAATAACAAAGCAAAAAAAAAAAAAAGGTAAAAGACAGAAACAGAGACAAGAAAATTAAGATGTAATACTTCTACAAATTAAAGTCCAACCTTATTTCTTTTCTTTATTCTTTCTTGGTAAAACCCACTTCTCCACAAAGTAGATCTCAGCCTTGAGAACTGTCTTCCTTCTTCCCAGCTCTACCAACATGTTGTAAAATGAAGAAAATGGTGTCTTAACTGAATAATGTATCCTTAGGTCCAATGTGCCCCCCAAAATTGCAGTCCTGGTAGCAATGTTCTACAGAGAACACTGGCCTTGAAAACAGAATAATTGTTTCTGTTTATCAGAAAAGCAGATGGCTCATAGGTGTGTTTCTGCTTACCAGGAATCTTATTTAATCATCTACCAAAGGTCCACTACCTTAGGCAAGGACATCTTGTTCCTGCTAAATCTGAGCAGCCTGCTCAAAGATACTCACTATGATTATAGTCATATAAAATTTGTTTGATTTTCCACCACTTTACTCTTCTCTCTGCCCATTCCCAAGAGATATCCTTTAACAGTTTGAAACCCAATAACCCTTTCTTTCTACTCATGGAGTGGGCCAGTTTGGTGGATTCATGGTGCCGTTGCTTACAGGTATGAGGTTCTATGTCATATTGTAACTTCGTTAAAGTAAGTATGCAATACACAAAGCTCCCTGGCCTGCAAATTGACTTCAGTAGATGGTGAGAATAGATTTCGATAGACATAGGTATGGCACTCAGGAGGGAAAATAAGGATGCAATGTTTGAAAGGGGAACACTGACTTATTGTCATTTGCTAACATTCAAGGCGTTAGCCTCTGAAATTTCAACACTGTAGTTTGAATTTTGGGAGACTCCATCTAAAGTGTCGTGATTTTCATGTCTTTGCACACAGTGCAGTTTCGCCAAGGCCATTATCATTTGCACATTTTCTATCAAGGAAAGTACTGGACTGGCTTATCTACTCTTACCTACTCTCTAAGTTCTCTCAAAGACTTGTTCACCAGTCTGTGGAGTTATTTGGAATTGGTGGAAACATTAGGAATTAGGGCCCATGAGGAAGGGAGTTACATTAGTAAACTGTGTTCTTGATGACTATGTTAGAGCAGTTGTCCCTTTCTTCTTTCTCTTTGTTTCTCTGCTGCCAGGATGTGAGCGGTTTTCTTTGTCACATGCTTATAGACATGATATTTGTTCTTGCCACAAGTCCAAAGGCAACATCGCCTATCTACCAGAGATGAGACCTTCAAAACCCTCAGCTTTTTACAACTTGCTCCTCCCAGCAACTTAGTTCCCAGCAATGGAAAGCTGACTAACACATCTAAAAAATGTAATGGAAATACTTTATAAAAGACAAGAAGGAGAACTATGAGATTTCTACACCAGAGTCTATACCCAAATCTCTTGAAACCACGTAAACATGTTTGTCAACATCCAGTAAGAAGTATCCAAAACACTAAGCTAAATATGGCAGATTTCATGTAAATACTTATCTCTGCTTCTTTCAAAAATATCATGAAATAAAATAAATGAACTAACAATGTAAGTCCAGTTGAAAAAAATGAAAATTTATAGAGTAGAGAAGGGGAAGAAGTCCTCCCCTATCAGGGGACTAGGGAAAGGGCATAGACCGAAAAGAGGAAGGATGGGACTGGGAGGAGACAAGGGAGGGGGCTGCAGTGGGGTAACAAAGTGAATAAATTGTAATAAATAAAACATAAAAATTAAATTAAATTTAAAAATAGAAAGGATAGATAGGACAGCCCAGCAATTTTTCGTGATAGAAAATGTGCATAATAGCAATGGACCTTGGTAAAGCTGCACTGTGTGTCCTATAGAACTCAAGCTGCTCCAGATTTAGAATGAAAGGGTATAGGGCAGCCAAAGGTGACACAAAGGACGTGGAGTTCCAAAGGATGAGAGAAAAATGAGGTGGGGGGATCTTTAAAGAGAAAGTCTCTGAACTAAAGCACTTGAATGTTTTGACTGAAAGCTTTCTACTCTCTCAGGTCAAAACAGATCACATGCTCTCCCTCCTGAAGAGTACACAGTTGCTACTACTTTACTGTGAATTAGAAGGTTTTTTCACAGTGTGCCACCTTCCCTGTATGTTCCTTTCTTGTATTTTTTTTTCATTTGATGATGCTTTATTAGTAGATAATGAACTAATTGCCCACATCACAAAGTCATAAGCCAGCTTCTACCCTAACAAGCCAACGATGAGATGGAAGAATTTAAAGCAAGTGACAACATTTAGTCTTTTAATTTTTAATTATCTTGTCTATTTTAATAGTTCCATCACATTGGTCAGGCAGCAGGAGTTCTGAACTTGCCATCACCAACTAACACTGTGGGATACAGTGAGTGATTTGATTTGGACAGGATTATTAAGCCCCTTGCAATCATATATTTCTCACATTGTCGTAAACAGGGAATAGAGCTTTCAGTGGAGATTTATCATGTTGTCCTCCAGAGGACTCAGCTATGGTGGGAAGCAAACCAGGCTCTCCTTTCATTAGAAATTCTTTCTATTCTTGACCTGATTATAACATTCAGACACAAATGTCTCAGCTTCAGATTCCTTCCCAGTGAAATAAAAAACTAATTGCATGAATTTCTAGTAAGGCTGAAAAATTATGAAATGGTTGCAGAATAAATGGAAATTTCAGCAATTGCTGTTTAAAAACTCCAGTGAGGATATCAACAAAAATAGGTAATTTGATTTTCATTACCAAAGAAATGAAAGTATACTTTGCATTGCTGGGATAAGACACTTAAAGACCTAGGCCCACAATTTCTTTTCTTTTTTTTTAATTACACTTTATTTTCTTGTATCCCCCCTCTAGTTCCCTCCCTCCTCCCCTGCCAATCCCTCCTTTCCTCCCCCTTCTCCACACACTCCCCTCCCCAAGACTACTGGTAGGGGAGGGTTTCTTTTTCTTCCTTCTGATCCTAGTCTGTTAGGTCTCATCAGGAGTGGCTGCACTGTCTTCCTCTGTGGCCTAGTAAGTCTGCTCCCCACTCAGGGGAAAGTGATCAAAGAGCAGGCCAATCAGTTCATGTCAGAAGCAGTCCCTGTTCCCATTACTATGGAACCCACTTGGTCACTGAATTGCCATGGGCTACATCTGTGCAGGGGTTCTAGGTTATCTCCATGCATGGTACTTGGTTGGAATATGAGTCTCAGGAAAGACCCCTGTGCTCAATTTTTTTGGTTCTGTTGCTCTCCTTGTGGACCTCCAGTCCTCTACAGATCTAACTATTATTTCCCACTTCTTTCATAAGATTCCCTGCATTCTTCCCAAAGTTTGGCCATAAGTCTCAACATCTGCTTTGATAGTCTGCAGGGCAGAGCCTTCCAGAAGCCCTCTGTGGGAGGCTACTAACATGTTTCCTGTTTTCTTCTTCTTCTGGTGTCCATCCTTTTTGCATTTCGGAGTAGAGATTAGCCAGAGTCCTCCCTCTTGATCAGTTTCTTTAGGTGTACAGATTTTAGTAGGTTTATCCTATATTATATGTCCATGTGAGTGAGTATATACTGTGTGTGGGGGGGGGATGATCCTTTCCAGATCTCACCATTTACCTGCAAATTTCATGATTTCCTTGTTTTTCATTGCTGAGTAATATTCCATTGTGTAGATGTACCACAATTTCTGTATCCATTCTTCAGTTGAGGGGCTTGTTTCCACCTTCTGGCTATTACAAATAAAGCTGCTACAAACATGGTTGAGCAAATGTCCTTATTGTGTACTTGAGCCTCTTTTGGATATATGCCTAGGAATGGTATAGCTGGATCTTGAGGAAGCACTATTCCTTGTTGTCTGAAAAAGCACCAGATTGATTACCAGAGCGGTTGTAAAAGTTTACATTCCCACCAGCAGTGGAGGAGGGTTCCCCTTTCTCCACAACCTCTCCAGCATGTGTTGTCACTTGAGTTTTTCATCTTGGCCATTGTGATGGGTGTAACATGAAATCTCAGGGTTGTTTTGATTTGCATTTCCCTGATGGCTAATAACATTGACCATTTCTTTAAGTGTTTCTCTGCCATTTGATATTCCTCTACGGAGAATTCTCTATTTAGCTCTGTTCCTCATTTTTAATTTGATTACTTGATTTGTTGTTTTTCAACTTCTTTAGTTCTTTGTATATACTGAATATTAGCCCTCTGTCAGACAGAGAGTTGGTGAAGATTCTTTCCCAATCTGTAGGCAGTCATTTTGTTTTGATGACAGTGTCCTTTGCTTTACAGAAGCTTTTCAGTTTCATGAGGTCCCATTTATTGATTGGTGCTCTTAGAGCCTGTGCTGTTGGTATTCTGTTCAGGAAGTCATCTCCTGTACCAATGAGTTCTAGAGTCTTTCCCACTTTTTCTTCTAACCGATTTAACGTGTCTGGTTTTGATCCACTTGGACTTTAGTTTTCTGCAGGATCCTAAGTATGGATCTATTTGCATTTTTCTACATGTAAACATCCAGTTAGACCAGCACCATTTGTTGAAGGCATCTTTGTCAAAGATCAGGTGTCCAGAAGTGTGTGGGTTTATTTCTGGGTCTTCTGTTTGGTTCCATTGATCCACCATTCTTTTTCTATGCCAGTACCATGCAGTTTCAATAACTGTTGCTCTATAGTACAGCTTGAGATCAGGGATGGAGATACCTCCAGAAGATCTTTTATTGTAGAGGATTGTTTTAGCCATTCTGGGTTTCTTGTTATTCCATATGAAGTTGAGAATTTTTTTCCAGGTCTGTAAAGAATTGTGTTGGTAATTTGATGGGAATTGCATTGAATCAGTAGGTTGCTTTTGGTAAGATGGCCATTTTTACTATGTTAATCCTGCCATGAGCATGGGAGATCTTTCCATCTTCTGATATCTTCTTCTAATTCTTTCTTCAGAGACTTGAATTTTTTTTCATACAAGTCTTTGGCTTGCTTGGTGAAGGTTACACCAAGGTACTTTATGTCACTTGTGGCTATAGTGAAGGGTTTTGTTTCCCTAATTTCTTTCTCGGCCCTTTTGTCTTTTGTATACAGGAAGGCTACTGATTTTTTTGAGTTAATTTTGTATCCAGCCACTTTGCTGAAGGTGTTTATCAGCTGTAGGAGTTCCTTGGTAGAATTTTTGGGGTCACTCAAGTATACTATCATATCATCTGCAAATAGTGATAATTTGACTTCTTCCTTTCCAATTTGTATCCCCTTGATCTCCTTCAACTGTCTTATTGCTCTAGCAAGGACTTCTTTTTTGTATTTTCAAAGGTGTCCCTATTCTTTGCTTATTTTATCTCATCCCTCACAGAATCTTTGAGTTGTGATATTCTATCTTCTGCTTAGTTCATTCATGTTACTTGTAAGGCTTCTGTTTGAGTTGAGTAATGGGGATTTTTATTCCATCTTCATTGCATTTTGAGTCCTCTTTAGTGTTTTTATACTTTAATAAATTCAGTTTTCAAACCCTGGGTCATTTTTGTCATTTCCATAAGCCTGGTGACATCATTCAGATACTTACTTTCCTTAATTTCTTCCTACTTGATTCCACTGAACTGTCTTTTTGTGTATTTCTGCCTCTTTTATGCTTCTTGAGTGCTTTGATTAAGTTGATGATTGTTCCTTTAGATTCTGTGTCTGAGTTCTTCTGGGTAACTCTCATTGGGAAACATTTCCATGGTACTAATAGGTTTCAGAGGTGAAATGCTGCCTCGATTCCTCATATTTATCTTAGTTGGAGTTTCTATTGCTTTGAAGAGACACATGAGCATAGCAACTCTTATAAAGAAAAACATTTAATTGGGGCTGGCTTACCTGCAGAGACTTAGTGCATTATCATCATGACAGCAAGCATGGCAGCACTCAGGCAGACATGATACTGGAAATAAAACAGAGATCTACATCTAGATCAGCAGGCAGCAGGAAGAAAAAAGAAAGAGAGATTGGGCCTGGCTTGAGCATTTGAAAATTCAAAGCCCATCCCCAAAGACTCACTTCCTTGAAGAAGCCCATACCTACTCAAGTAAAGACATACCTCCTACTAGCGCCACATCCTGATCACCAAGCACTCAAACCTATGAGCTTATGGAGCCATTCCTATTCAAACAATCACAAAATTGTTTGCATTTTTGTAAAGAGATCTGAGCATGTGGACTTCTTTTGTTAGCACTATGCCTCACATGAACAGAGCAGGTTGGGGCAGAAGAGAAGATATAGGGGTGGGATGGACCTAATGTTTGGAAATGGTTTGGTGGAATGAAGTCAGGTGGATAGAGGGGACTGGGCTGCTGTGTAGATGTGTATTTGGTTTAACCTTGTAGTATTGGGGGTAGACATGGATGGATGAATAGATCAAAGGTGACATAAGAAGAGCTTGTAGGGAAGGCACGGTGGGTCTTGGTGGAAGCCTACAGAAAAATTGAAGCTCATATCGAGGTGGCCAGGCTAGGCTGAGTCACTAGATGTGGGGTGCAAGCTAGATCTCACAAATAGAGGAAGGTTCATGAAGGGGAGGTCATACTGACTTACAGGTCTAGAACCTGGAGAATGTTGTATAAGTAGCTGTGTGGAGAGGGTGAAAATGTCGTGGGGGATGGGCCAGGAATAAAAAAGAAATCATCCTCTCCAGTTTCAAGATATTTTTATTTCAACCATTTTTTTTTCTTAAAGATACAATAGTTACATTGTATAGATGTACCACAATTTCTGCATCCATTCTTCAGTTGAGGGGCATCTGGGTTGTTTCCAGCTTCTAGCTATTACAAATAAAGCTGCTACAAACATGGTTGAGCAAATGTCCTTTTTGTGTGCTTGAGCATCTTTTGGATATATGCCCCGGAGTGGTATGGCTGGATCTTGAGGAAGCACTATTCCTAGCTGCCTGAGAGAGCGCCAGATTGATTTCCAGAGTGGTTGTACAAGTTTACATTCCCACCAGCAGTGGAGAAGTGTTCCCCTTTCTCCACAACCTCTCCAGCATGTGTTGTCACTTGAGTTTTTGATTTTGGCCATTCTGATGGGTATAAGGTGAAATCTCAGGGTTGTTTTGATTTGCATTTCTCTAATGGCTAATGAGGTTGAGCATTTCTTTAAGTGCTTCTCTGCCATTTGATATTCCTCTGTCAAGAATTCTGTTTAGCACTGTTCCCCATTTTTTAAGTGGATTACTTGGTTTGCTGCTTTTCATCTTCTTTAGTTCTTTATACATACTGGATATGAGTCCTCTGTCAGATAAAGGGTTGGTGAAGATTCTTTCCCAATCTGTAGGCAGTCGCTTTGTTTTGATGACGGTGTCCTTTGCTTTGCAGAAGCTTGATGGAATATTACTTAGAATTGAAAAATAAGGAAATCATGAAATTTGCAGGTAAATGGTGGGACCTGGAAAGGATCATCCTGAGTGAGTTGTCCCACAAGCAAAAAAAAAAAAAAAAAAAAAAAAAAAAAAACTCACTCATATAGACATACAACATAGGACAAACCCACTAAAATCTGTGCATCTAAAGAAACTAAGCAAGAGAGAGGACCCTACCTAAAACGGTCAATCCCCATCCTGAAAGGCAAAGAGGATGGACATCAGAAAAAGAAGAAAATAGGAAACAACCTAGGAACCTACCACAGAGGGCCTCTGAAAGCCTCTGCCCTACAGACTATCAAAGCAGATGCTGAGCCTGATGGGCAACTGTTGGGCAGAGTGAATGGAATTTTATGTAAGAACTGGGAAATAGTAAGAGCTGGAGAGGACAGGGCCTCCACAAAGAGAGCAACAGAACAAGAAAATTTGAACACAGGGAACTTCCCAGAGACTCATACTCCAACCAAGGACTATTCATGGAGATAACCTAGAACCCCTGCACAGATGTAGCACATGGCAGCTCAGTCTCCAAGTGGGTTACATAGTAATGTGAAGAGGGACTGCCTCTGACATAATCTGACTGGCCTGCTCTTTGATCACCTCCCCCTTGGGGGGAGCAGCCTTACCAGGCCATAGTAGAGGACAATGCAGCCATTTTTGATGTGAACTGATGAACTAAGATCAGAAAGGAGAGGAGAGCCTCCCCTATCAGTGGACTTGGGGAGTGGCATGCATGCAGAGGGAGGAGGGAGGGTGGGATAAGGAGGGGAGGAGGGAGGGGCTTATGGGGGGATGCAGAATGAATAAAGTGTAATTGATGAAAAATTAAAAAAAAAAGAAAAGATAATTTAAGAACCTTAAATGACTTTCAAAAGTGGAGGGAAACATGGAGTTAGTCAATTTACATGGGGGCAATGGTCTCCTGAACCTACTCAGACCTCGGACACCACCACTGCTAGTTCTAGAACTGATGCAGGATGTTCTGACGAGGGGATTAAGGCTTCTCATAATATTTCCTATAAGTCCACACCTGTTTGTTTATAACCCCCATTTTTATTCATTGTTAGCCAGATAGAGCCAAGTAATTGTAGTAATGATACTTGCTTTTTTGCCCAAGGCCGGAATGCTAGTGAATTTAGGTATGCCCTGGTTACTCGCATGCCTCGCTGGGTGCCTGTGCCCGTTGATGCCCCTCATGCTATGACTCTCTTCAGACAGAAAAGGGATCTTGGAATTACAGCCGCCATTGTTACTGCCATCTCATTGGCGGCTGTTGGAGCTACCACTGGGGCATTAGCCATGAGTCATA
The DNA here is from genome assembly GCF_030254825.1 of Meriones unguiculatus. NCBI lineage: Eukaryota > Metazoa > Chordata > Mammalia > Rodentia > Muridae > Meriones > Meriones unguiculatus. The sequence continues at coordinate 80,765,327 of NC_083354.1, forward strand.
CTATGCAGACTGCTCAGACCCTAAATAATTTTTTAGCCAATGTAGTTCATGCTTTAGATATACAAAAAAGAATTAATGCTCAACTAAAAGGAGACTTGATGGTGTTCAATCAGAGGATTGACCTCGTGCAGGAGCAAATTGATACCCTATGGCAAATCGCTCAACTTGGCTGTCAATGGAAGTATGCTGGACTTTGTGTCACTAGCATAAAATATGAGAATTTTTCCTGTGCTGCAAATCTGTCTGAACAATTGTCTAGCTATATTTTAGGTAATTGGACTGAAGAATTCAATACTATGATGGAGCAGCTGAGAGTGGCCATTGTTATGGCAAATTCTACCAGAGTGGACTCAGGACTAGCCACAGGATTATCATCATGGATTGCTGCAGCCATGAATCATCTGAAGGAATGGGAGGGCATGGGAGCATTAGCAGGCCTTCTGGTGTTGGTCTCCTTGGTTTGCCTGTGGTGTATATGCAAGATTAGAGTCTCACAATAGCGTAATGCAGCCATGATCATTCAGGCCTTTACAGCCATTGAAGCAGGACAGTCTCCCCAAGCATGGTTGGCTACCATAAAAAGCTGAAATGTTATGCTCAGGATGCGAGGCTAAGCACTGCACTCAGGGTCAGCTGCTTTGGACCCAGAGAAGAGCATGTCTGATTGCATGCGGGTTGATGCCCCAGGTCCCGCCTCTGAGAAAAAGGTATCAGACGGGTCTGATGCTCTTTGGGTGGATGACACCTAAATGAACATCAGTACAAAGTCCCAATTTATTTCTAATATCAGAGATCAGACCTCTACTCTTGCCTGATGCGTCTAAAACAAAAAGGGGGAATTGTAGAGAGCTGTGTAATGCCGCGCCTTAAAGATGGAGCTGGTTTCCACCTTCCACCTTTCTGACGGTGAGCACTCTCTGTCACAAACAACTCCATATTTGGCTAAGGCTGAGGATCTGGCTTGCTTCCATGTATGTGGACCTATCTGCATTGCCCACATGGCACGCTGGGGTTGGCTACCCAGAGGCTATTTTAAGCTGTGGGCTGGCTTTCCCCAGGGTCAGAAGATTGTTCAAGGTTCCTGAATAAACTGCATTGAGAAGAACAAAAAAAAAAAAAAAAAAAAAGATCAGAAAGAAGGAGAGGAGGACCTCCCCTATCAGTGGACTTGGGGAGACGCATGCATGCAGAAAGGGGGGAGGGGAGACCGGGAGGGGAGGAGGGAGAGGTTTATGGGGGGACACCAAAAGAATAAAGTATAATTAATAAAAGTTAAATAAAAAATTAAAAAAGACAATATAAGCAGCATTCTTCGTTGCAAGAAAAAAAAAGACACAATAATTAGGCAAAATATCTTTGTCTTTTTATCACACTTTCACATTTTAAAAAATGTAAATTCCATAAAGTCTTTGCATTACTAACGCAGTTATTTGAAATATTTTTGTATCATGTTGCCACTAGTTCAAAAAAGAAACTCGCTTAAGCCAATGGTGAAGATGTCTTGTAACATGCCAACATAGCAGGAGAGGTAAGGACCATCTCTTACAAAGGAGATTGCAAATTTCTGAATTTGTCCAAATCAAAATTCATATTGTACCTATGCTTTCATTTTTATATTCAACTGTCTAGATAGAGTTCTCTGCTGCAGTTGTACCAGGTCTAACTCCCAATCCTTTTTCCTTGAGTCTTTCCATCTTCCTTAGTCCTACCCCACACTCTTTCTTTTATTTTTTTACTGCCCATCTAAATGTATACTTGGTGGAGCATTTCAAATCTTCCTTTCCAAGTGATAATTTTTCTAATCACTCTATCTCAAGCTTTCTTACACTGGATAGTGGTATAAGCCAGTATTTATTAAACTGATTGGGTCATCATAGGCATCTTGCTTTTACACAACAGACATTTTGGATTCATTGCCATTTTTAGTGAACTCTACATTATAAACCAGACAGACCAAAGCTCTTGAAACCTCTAGTTGTAGTCATATATTGAATCTAGCTACCTGCATACTACTTAGCATATGAAGACTATTTGACCTTAATAGCAACATATGTGTATTATCTTAGCCAAGCGGTAAGTTCTGTGAGATAAAAGTTCTATTGTTCTTTTATATGTATGCACCTGTACATGTTCATGTGTGTGCATAACAAGAATTTCAATTACTGAACCATCTACTCAAGTCCAACAAGCTCATATATCACTTTATACTTAAGCTAATCTTTGCTCTTTGCATTAATTACTAATAACATGTTACGTTAGTGCATCGGATCACTGTTCTTTGTTAATGTGCTCTGAGCAATTGCACATGGCAGGTACTAGTCAATACGTAATGGGGCAAACGATGAATTAATGATTTATTTTTTAATTCCACAGTCAGCTTGTTTTAGCATTCCTATTTGAGAATGTGCTTATAATAAAAGTATTTTCTGACAATAAGCTCTCTCTAGAATTCTTTCATCTTTATTCTACAGAAATGTCATCAAAGGAAGATGAACACACCTCCCTGTGTATACATCTAAAGACTAGACTAAAACAAATACCATAAATAAAAATGATTGGTGATAAAATATTTGAAATATTTCAATGGAAGTAAAAAAAATTGTTTTCTGTGTGAGCTTTCTTTGATTCGACACACTTGCGTAGCCAACACACACTATTCCTGCATTCTAGAAGCCTCTTTAAAGTACCTCTGGTCACTGCCCACTCCCAAATTATTAGAAGCATGACTTCTAAAACTGTCTTGTTTAGATTGTATTTAGTATATTCTTATTTTCTCTTAGTTAGCATAGAATAGTAAGTTCCGTTGTGATATGCTATATGCTCATCACCATGCTTTGTTCATATTTGACCCATATCTTTCACGTATTTTCCTCCTCGTTCCTCATTTCCCCTTCCTCCACCAAATAGCTCCATTTCTGCTTTAATGCACACATATATTATATTATTTTGTATTATATAAATTGTATTCCATCAGAGAGAAAATGTGATATTTGCCTTTTTGAGTTTGTCTTATTCTGTTTAAAATGATGATCTGCAGGGAAACAGGAGAATTTAGAAATAGGTGCACTTGAATTTTGCCTTTGGGATTAGTAAGTTATTTAATTTATTCATCACATAAAGTTACTTATATGTAATAGATTAACAATCTCAACAGTGAGGTACCGCGGGTGTATTTTCTGCCAAGAGTTATAGTAGGGTCTTTATTAAGTCTTTCACTAGTCCCTTATGTATTTCTATGTTAAAGAATTACATCATATCTAATTACAGAAAATGATTCTTGAATAGAAATCTTATATTTTAAAGAACTTTGGATTATAACCCAGAAGACTTATAATTAAAGTGTAGCCAATTCCTCTTGGACTTGGTCTTTCCAATGGTTTTGGATGCAATATAATATACTAAGCAAGTAAATTAGAATATAAACCTGTCTCTGCCTCTTACTAACAGTATGTATTTAAACATAGTCTTTAAAGTGTTTGAGATTATTTTTCCTTGCTGATAACATTTTCCTTGTTTCAAGTTACACATTGTCCTCAATTCAGGATCTGAAGCAAGATAAACGTTCATGATACAGGATTTCCACTTCTGTATATATTAAAAACAATCTATTATACTGTACTCATATTTTCAGAGTTTCTATCAAAAAAAGTCTTAAAAGACATAATCGGGGAAAATAGAGATTTCTTCCACAACTAGTCATTTCTCTAATGGCCGAGAGTCTGAAGTGACTTGATGTACACATTTGTCCAGCAGGACCGAGAGCGTCTTAACTGCCTAGCAGTGTTCCTCAGGCTGGAAGTTTGCTCATAAAAATCATATAGAGCATCAAAAGTGGAGGCAACTGGCTCAGTTTCAAATCTGCACAGAGAGAAGGCAGTATATGTGAGCCATTTTCAACAGAGGACATAAACCCTGACTAATACACATGCAGCACCTATACAGGACTGGTTTCAACATGATCACTTTACACCAAACCCCACTTCTGTTCAGGACTCTTTCCTACAACGTAGTATTTGCACATGTCTTGTACACGTCCTCCTACCTGTTTTTAAATTCTTACTAGATGCCATGTAATACCTAACACAATGAAAATAGTTACTGGAATAAGGACAGAAAGAGACAGCCATGTGTGTTTAATACATACACAAAGATTTTTTCTTTTAATATTTTCAACCTGTGGTTCTATGGCTGGCTAAAAGCATAAAAATGGAAGCCAGATATATAGAGATTAGACAGGCTTTAAATAGCTGATATCATCTGAAGAATTTCTGAACATTAATACCTGAAGCGGCCTAAGTAATTAGGGGTATATCTGTTATCAGAATGATGAGCAGGACCCTGAGTAGACAGTCGATAAAGCATGGAGCTACTACAATAAAGCACATTTCCCAACCTGAGACGACTGTAAGTATTAATGTGTTGTACATGGGAGTGCTTATGGAGAAGAAGGAGTTAATAATAAAGTGAATGCCATGGCCTTTTGTATTAGGACAAAGCAAGGTATTCTCTGGGGTTATACATTAACAGGAAACAGCATTAAGAACGAGAGACAATATCATAATGACCACATGACCTCATCAGCCAATTCTGTCCCCAAAGGACTAATAATTTGCAAAAAGCCACAAAAAAAAATTAATGAAGCCTGACAATGGCTATTCCTGTCAGCTTTGACTGTATTTTTTTCTTTATTTCTTTCACATAAACAAATTAGCTGTAATAGTATGTCAGGTGATGTTTTCAATCTCTGCAAGACTTCTAATTTGCAGCACTGTCAACTGTGGAACAATCGAATCTGTCCTAAAACCATGCCCTCAGACCCTGCTTCAGCCAGGGTGGTGCTCCTCCGGCCTCTGAATGTTTGTACATTTCCTTTCCACATAGTGAGACAACTCCCCCTTTATCTCTAAAGGGATAATTTCGGTTTCTAAAAATAGTTGTAGCATGGTGTCAAGCCAGAGGTGAAACTCCAGGATACTAGTATAATTTGGATGATTTTGTGTACATATTAGAAAGCTCCAAGCTTAAAGCAATGGTGTTCCTCAAGTAGCTGATGCAGTTGAAAAACAAGGCATACTTTAAAAGTTGAAAATATTCTTTTCTGTCAACTACTTTCAAACAATAATTTGCTGTTGGCATCTGAACACAATTAATGGGAAACATGTGCCTGTCTATACATATAAGTGAGTCATTTAAGAGAGAGTCAGGACATTCACTCGATGGTGGGCTCTTTGACCTCCCCCCGCCCCCTCCAGGGAGGAGCAGCCTTGCTAGGCCACAGAGGAGGACTTTGCAGCCTGTTCTGAAGACACCTGATAAACCAGTATCAGATGTAAGGGGAGGATGTCCTCCCTTATCAGTGGACTTGGAAAGGGGCAGGGAGGAGATGAGGGTGGGAGGGTGGGATTGGGAGGGAAAGAGGGAGTGGGATGTAGCAGGGATACAAAGTTAACAAACTAATATTAAAAAAATAAAAATAAAGAGAGAGTCAGGAACAACTGATATACTAATACACACACATACACATATACATATATATATATATATATATATATATATATATGCTTAAAGTATTGCTTTCTTGAGTTATCTGAGTTATTTGTTGGACAAGTCATTGCTACATTTGCCATGAGAAGTGGGTTGTTAAGCATAGCCTAGATGCCTGGCAGATGGCAAGGAAAAGGGAAAGGGAGTAGGAAAAGACATTCCCATTCTCCCCTCCTTCCAGTATTTATTGCCACTATAGTTATTTAACACTCCTTTATTGATATTTTATTAAGGACATAGAGATCAAAAGGGGACTGTCTAGATAGAACAATTTTGATAATGAGTCAAATACTTCTCAGCTGATATTCTTTTATCATGTAGTGATAAAAGTGATAACATACTGAGTTAGAGATGTAATATGCTGTAGAAACGATAATTTTATAATCCAAGTTAATATACAAATGTTAATTCAAAAATTAGTTTCAATAAGGTTTGGTATCAAGTGGCTTCCTATAGTTACCCATCAAAATCTTCTCCTAGAGAATTAAAATTAAGTTTCTATTTGTTGTCACATCCTTCCCCTAAACTGCTAGCTAGAAGATTTGCCAACACTTCTCACTTGAAAAATCTACGCATTCTAAGAAATCATGTTGATTGAACCAATGTGTTAAGTAGGTGAATAGGTCCTGCTTTGGCACGTGGATCATGGCGTCCTCGGCGGGCTGCTCGGAGTACACCGGATGCCTCTGCTAACTCAAGCCTTCTAGCAGTATGCTCAGAAAATAACTCAAAGGACTGTTCTCAGGTAGTTTCTGCAGCATCAGAGGTACTTCCAAGACACAAACAGCTATTACTGGAATATTTTAGGTAGCTTATACCACAACGGCAAATGAAACTGGAGCAGATCCCCCAATTCATCTAGTTATGATTTTTAATATTCAACAATAACATAACTTATTCCAATATAAAGAAACTGTCCTCAGCCCATCATCTGTGTACATTCAGCTGTATTTCAGCTCAAACGTAATTGAGTTTCAGGATTCCTTTTTTTAAAAAACATTTATTTATTTATTTACATTACTGTTTTTTTAATATTGTTTTTTTTTAATTTTTTAATTTTTTTAATATTAGTTACAGTTGATTAACTTTGTATCCCAGGTGTAATCTGCTCCCTCATTTCCTCCCAATCCCACTCTCCCTTCCTCATCTCCTCCCTGCCCCTTTCATCTGACACTGTTTTATCAGGTATCTTCAGGACTGGCTGCAAAGTCCTCCTCTGTGGCCTAGCAGAGCTGCTCCTTCCTCAGGGGGGGAGGAATAAAAGAGCCTGCCATTGAGTTCATGTCAAAAATAGTCCCTGTTCTCCTTACTAGGGACCCCACTTGGATACAGACAATTAGGAATAGTGCTTCCTCAAGATCCAGCTATACCACTCCTAGGCATATATCCAAAAGAAGCTCAAGTACACAACAAGGACAAGGTTCAACCATGTTTGTAGCAGCTTTATTCATAATAGCCAGAACCTGGAAACAACCCAGATGTCCCTCAGTCGAGGAATGGATACAGAAATTGTGGTACTTTTACACAATTGAATACTATTCAGCAATTAAAAACAAAGAAATCATGAAATTTTCAGGCAAATGGTGGGACCTAGAAAAGATCATCCTGAGGGAGGTATCCCAGAAGCAGAAAGACACACATGGTATATACTCACTTATATAGACCTATAAGATAGGCTAAACATACTAAAATCTGTACACCTAAAGAAGATAAACAAGAAAGAGGACTCTAGGTAAGATGATCAATCCTCACTAAGAAAGACAAATGGGATGGGCATTGGATGTAGGAGAAAACAAGTAACAGGACAGGAGCCTACCACAGAGGGTCTCTGAAAGACTCTACCTAGCAGTGTATCAAAGCAGATACTAACCAAACCTTCTCAAGAGTGCAGGGAATCATATGAAAGAAAACAGAGTTAATATGACCTGGAGAGGACAGGAGCTCCACTAGGACCAAATATATCTGGGCACAGGGGTCTTTATGAGAATGTTTCTCCAACTAAGGACCATTTATGGATATAACCTAGAACCTCTGCTCAGATATAATCCATGGTAGTTCAGTATCCAAGATTTTTTTATTTTTTAATTTTTATTATTAGTTACATTTTATTAACTCTGTATACCAGCTGTATCCTGCTCCCTCATTCCCTCCCAATCCCACCCTCACTCCCTCGTCTCCTCCCTGCCCCTTTCCAAGTCCACTGATAGGGGAGGACCTCCTCCTCTTTCGTCTTACCCTGTTTTATCAGGTATCTTCAGGACTGGTTGCAAAGTCCTCCTCTGTGGCCTAGCAGAGCTGCTCCTCCCTTGGGGGGTGGGGAGGTCAAAGAGCCTGCCATTGAGTTCATGCCAGAGAGAGTCCCTATTCCCCTTACTAGAGAACCCACTTGGATACTGAGCTACCATGGGCTACATCTTGCAGAGGTTCTAGGTTATGTCCATACATGGTCCTTGGTTGGAGAAACAGTCTCATATAAGGCCCCTGTGCCCAGATATATTTGGTCCTTGTGGAACTCATATCCTCTCCAGGTCATACTAACTCCCCCTTCTTTCATATGATTCCCTGTACTCTGCCAAAGGTTTTGTTATGGGTCTCAGTATCTGCGTTGATACACTGCTAGGTAGAGTCTTTCAGAGACCCTCTGTCGTGGGCTCCTGTCCTGTTACTTGTTTTCTCCTACATCCAATGCCCATCCCATTTGTCTTTCTAAGTGAGGATCAATCGTCTTACCCCAGGTCTTCTTTCCTGTTTATCTTCTTTAGGAGTATAGATTTCATTATGCTTATCATACCTTATAGGTCAATATAAGTGAGTATATACCATGAGTGTCTTTATTTTTATTAATTACAATTTATTCACTTTCTATCCCAGATGTGGTCCCCTTCCTCATTCCCTCCCAGTCCCACACTCTCTCCCTCTTCTCCACCCATGACCCTCCCCCAGTCCACTGATACAGGAGGTCTTCTTCCCCTTCCTTCTGATCCTAGTCTATCAGGTCTCATCAGGACTTTCTGCATTGTCTTCCTCTGTGGCCTGGTAAGCTGTTACACCCCCTCCCCCAGGGGAAGGTGATCAAAGGGCAGGCCAATCAGTTCATGTCAGAGACAGTCCCTGTTCCCATTACTATGGAACCTACTTGAACACTGAACTGCCATGGGCTACATCTGTGCAGGGGTTCTAGGTTATCTCCATGAATGGTCCTTGGTTGTAGTATCATTCTAAGAAAATACCCCTGTGCCCAGATGTTTTGGTTCTGTTGCTCTCCTTGTAGAGCTCCTGTCCTCTCCAGGTCTTAATATTTCCCACTTCTTTCATAAGATTCCCTGCACTCTGCCCAAAGGTTGGCCATAAGTCTCAGCATTCGTTTTGATATCTTGTGGAGTAGAGCCTTTTAGAAGCCCTCTGTGGCATGCTCCTGTGGAGGACTCTGGCTAAGATGCTCAATCCCCATTCAGAAAGGCAAAGAGGATGGACATCAGAAGAGTTCCAGGATTCTTAAAGGACCAGTAAACCCCCAGAATCATTAAATGTCAACAGAAAAAAATAATTAAAAAAAAAAAAAACTTTAAAGTAAGCAGGAGGAGTATAATACCTAAACGCTGTTTTTAGAACCTGGTATTTATTGTCAGTCTTCTCTAAGAAGCTACCTGTGTGCCAAAATGAAAAATGCACACTTCCTGAACATACAAGCTTTGGTGTTGAATTCTGGGGATAAAGAAACATTGTTCATTCTAAATAGTGACATTTTCTCTTGCGAATGTTTCACTAAATGCCTTGAGGGCAAAGTTTTAGAGACTGATGTTCTTCTGCTACACTTTGTTTGTTTTCATAGGGTTTTCTTTCAGTACAAAGTGTTGCACATTACCTAAAAGCAACAGGAGAGCTTCGATAATATCCATGTTAAAAATGCTGGAGAGTAAAGCTAAAAGCTGTTTTTGCTGAGACACACTAAAATATGATATTTAACTTTTCTGTTTACCTTTTATTGAAAGTAGATTTTTTTCACATTATATTTTTTTAATTTTTAATTTTTATTATTAGTTACATTTTATTAATGCTGTATCCCACTCCCTCATTCCCTCCCAATCCCACTCTCCCTTCCTCATCTCCTCCCTGCCCCTTTCCAAGTCCACTGATAGGGGGGACCTCCTCCCCTTTCATCTGACCCTGTTTTATAAGGTACCTTCAGGACTGGCTGCAAAGTCCTCCTCTGTGGCCTAGCAGGGCTGTTCCTCCCTTGGGAGGTGGGGAGGTCAAAGAGCCTGCCATTGAGTTCATGTTAGAAATAGCCCCTGTTCCCCTTACTAAGGAAACCCACTTGGTTACTGAGCTACCCATACTATAGTTTTGATTACTGTTTCTTCTGTCCCAACTCCTGCAAGAGTCTCCCACCTATCAGAATTCACACTCTTCTGTCTCTTGTTGGAAAATAAACAGGCTTTTAAAAACAATAATAAAATAAAATAAATTGGAATAAAAAATAAAACAGAAGAAAAGGAACCAAATAAAAAACACAAGAAATAATCAACCAATCAGATATGTCTTAGGCAGGATAACAAAACAAAGATAGGTGTAACCAGATTTTAAGGGCCAGTAACACATCAGACCAACCTCCAACAAATACATTTCCTAGAATCCTCTTTGCCGTGTGGCTCTGGATGTGACTTGTCAAGGAGAGAAATTTAATTTGATATTTTTAAGGCAGAAGTGATATAATACAATCTGAAGTTAGGTGTTTTTGAGTCATAAATGACATACAGGAATTCAAATGTATTGAAGCTTATCCTTGCTTTCTTCTGTCCTATTGCAGTCCTCTGGCCTACTAACTGCTGACCTTCTAACCAATAGTGGAACAACAGCTGAGTGTGGTTACCTTAAAATGAGTTTCTGGCACATTCGACCTGTTCATCTGAGCCAGTGCTTCAAAAGTCTGAAGCTTGACTTTTTTCTGACTCTTTTTAAATCTCATGGACCAATATTTCCTACAGTTAGACCAGCCTCTTTTTCCACTATGTCAGGCCTGAATCGCAAATATTGAGGACATTTTCTCTCCAAAATGAAGGTAAATAAAAGGTATTTTGAGATTAGAGGGTAATAAATAACAGTCCCATTACAGAGGTAACAGAGGTAATTCTTCAGTATACGTTCTATGACTACTTGAAGCCAGGAACTGACTTCTGCTAACCAGAAAGAGTAAGGAACAATATTCTTCTACATTCTGCAGAGAACATATGACCCTGCTAATAATTGGACTGGACTGGTTCCATGTGAGGAATGAGGGAGGAAATATGTCCATTGATGGAAGAGAGCTTATACATCCTCAAGGCCTCACATTCTGACTGCAGTATAAAAGCAAAGGTCCGTGTGAGATGTCTGACTTAAAGAACAATGGGATTATAATCTGGTACTGCTCTGATTCACTAGCAGACTGCTTTGATTGGCAGGGCTAAGTGAATCATTGGTTAGTAAAGTAAGAAAAGCATTGGAAAGTTTGGGGGTCAGTAATGTCTGTAGAAGCAGCTGTCTCTTAATAATTGCTTTTAGAATCTTGAAAAGAAGCATAGGCTTCTTCAGTTATTCAGCTCAATTTAAAATTGTAAAAAGTAAAGAAATAAAAAAAAAACCACTGATCGCATAGAGACTGAGTCTGTGGGCTACATCTGAGCAGGGGTTTTAGATCCTCTCCATGCATGGTCCTTGGTGGGGATATCAGTCTCTGCAGGGCCCTCAAGACCCAATTTTTTTTGTTTGTTTGCTTGTTTAGTTTTTTGTTTGTTTGTTTGTTGGTTGGTTGGTTCTGTCAGTGGGGGGTGGGGTCCAACCTTGCCAGGTCACAGAGGTAGATGATGCAGCCAGCCTTGATGAGACTTGATAGGCTAGGGTCAGATAGAAGGGGAGGAGGTCCTCCCCTATCAGTGGACTAGGGGAGAGGCATAGGAGAAGAGGGAGGGAGAGGGGGGGTTGGGAGGAGACAAGGGAGGGGGCCACAGCTAGGATACAAAGTGAATAAATTGTAATAAATAATAAATTTATTAATTAAAAAAAAACAACACTGACCACAATTAAGGCTCTGTACAGTCCCAGCTTTGGTAAAAACTAGGATCAGGCATCACTGGTGAGGGTCAGAAAATTTATATAGAAGCTGAACACACAGCCTTGACCTACACCTAAACCAGAAAACTAACAGAGGCAAGGTTTGTTTGTATAAAGAACTCAGAAAAATTGTGGACCACCAAGGCAATAACAGCAAATCCCTTCCTGCTTAACAGAGACTTCTTCTTGCCTAAAACCCTGTGAAGACTTACCTGAAGCAGGTATCACATGTGATGAAGCCATTTCCATCTCTACCAACCTAACAGCTAGAAGGAGTTTATCATTTTTTTCCATAATTTTATTTTTCTCATTAGTTACATTTTGTTAATTCTGTATCCCAGATGTATCCCTCATTCCCTCCCCAATCCCACCTTTCCTCCCTCATCTCCTCCCTGCCCCTTTCCAAGACCACTAATAGGAGAGGACCTCCTCCCCTTTCATATGACTCCCTTTTGTCAGGTATTTTCAAGACTGGCTGCAAAGTCCTCCTCTGTGGGCTAACAGTACTGCTCCTCCCTTGGGAGGTAGGGAGGTCAAAGAGCCAGTCATTGAGTTCCTGTTAGAAATAGTCCTTGTTCCCCTTACTATGGGAAACCAATTGATTACCGAGCTATCACGGGTCACATCCGAGCAGAGGTTCTAGGTTTTATCCTCTCATGGACTTTGGTTGAGTGTCCATCTCAGAAAATACCCTGTGCCCAGATACATTTGGTCCTTGTGGAGCTCCTATCCTTTCCACATCAAACTCCCCTTCTTTCATATGATTCCCTGCACTCTGCCGAAGGTTTGGTTGTGAGTCTTAGTATCTATTTTGGAGCACTGCTAGGTAGAGTCTTTCAGATGCTTTCTGCGGTGGACTCCTGTCATACGTTCAATGCATATCCCATTTGTCTTTCTAAATGAGGATAGATCATCATACCCCGTGTCCGCTTTCTTGATTATCTTCTTTAGGTGTATAGATTTCATTATGTTTATCCTATCTTTTAGGTCTATATAAGCGAGTATATTCCATGTTTGTCTTTCTCCTTCTGGGATACTTCACTCAGAATGATCTTTTCTAGATCCCACCATTTGCCTGAAAATTTCATGATTTCCTCCTTTTTGATTGCTGAGTAGTATTCCATTGTATAAAAATACCACAATTTCTGTATCCATTCCTCTGTTGATGGACATCTGGGTTGTTTCCAGGTTCTGGCTATTACAAATAAAGCTGCTACAAACATGGTTGAGCAAATGTCCTTATTGTGTACTTGACCAAATTTTGGGTATATGCCTAGCAGTGGTATAGCTGGGTCTTGAGGAAGCGCTATTCCTAATTGTCTGAGAAAGCGCCAGATTGACTTCCAAAGTGGTTGTACCAGTTTACATTCCCACCAGCAATGGAGGAGGGTTCCCCTTTCTCCACAACCTCTCCAACATGTGTTGTCATTTGTGTTTTTCATCTTGGCCATTCTGATGGGTGTAAGGTGAAATCTTAGGGTCGTTTTGATTTGAATTTCCCTAATGGCTAATGACGTTGAGCACTTCTTTAAGTGTTTCTCTGCCATTCTATATTCCTCTACAGAGAATTCTCTGTTTAGCTCCGTTCCCCATTTTTTAATTGGGTTACTTGTTTTGCTGCTTTTCAGCTTCTTTAGTTCTTTATATATACTGGATATTAGCCCTCTGTCTGATAGAGGGTTGGTGAAGATTCTTTCCCAATCTGTAGGCAGTCGTTTTGTTTTGATGATGGTGTCCTTTGCTTTACAGAAGCTTTTCAGTTTCATGAGGTCCCATTTGTTGATTGTTGCTCTTAAAGCCTGTGCTGTTGGAGTTCTGTTCAGGAAGTTGTCTCCTGTGCCAATGAGTTCTAGGCTGTTCCCTACTTTTTCTTCTAACAGATTTAGTGTGTCTGGTTTTATGTTGAGGTCTTTGATCCACTTGGACTTTAGTTTTGTGCAGGGTGATAAATGTGGATCTATTTTCATTTTTCTGCATGTAGAAATCCAATTAGACCAGCACCATCTGTTGAAGATGCTATCTTTTTTCCATTGAATGGTTTTGGCTTCTTTGTCAAAAATCGAGTATTCATAGGTGTGTGGGTTTATTTCTGGGTCTTCAATTCGGTTCCATTGATCCTCCTTTCTGTTTTTATGCCAATACCATGCAGTTTTTATTACTATTGCTCTGTAGTACAGCTTGAGATCAGGAATGGAGATACCTCCAGATGATCTGTTGTTGTATAGGGTTGTTTTGGAGATTCTAGGTTTTTTGTTTCTCCATATGAAGCTGAGAATCTTTTTTTCAAGGTCTGAAAAGAATTGAGTTGGTATTTTGATGGGAATTGCATTGAATCTGTAGATTGCTTTTGGCAGGATGGCCATTTTCACAATGTTAATCCTACCAATCCATGAGCACGGGAGATCTTTCCATCTTCTGATATCTTCTTCAATTTCTTTCTTCAGAGACTTGAAGTTTTTCTCAAACAGGTCTTTCACTTGCTTGGTTAGTGTCACCCCAAGGTACTTTATGTGGTTAGTGGCTATTGTGAAGAGTGTTGTTTCCCTAATTTCTTTCTCGGCCCTTTTGTCTTTGGTATAAAGGAGGGCTTCTGATTTTTTTGAGTTGATTTTGTATCCAGCCACTTTGCTGAAGGTGTTTATCAGCTGAAGTAGTTCTCTGGTTGAATTTTTGGGGTCACTCATGTATACTATCATATCATTTGCAAATAGTGACACTTTGACCTCTTCCTTTCCAATTTGTATCCCCTTGATCTTCTTTAGTTGTCTTATTGCTCTGGCTAAGACTTCAAGTACTATGTTGAAGAGATATGGAGAAAGTGGGCAGCCTTGTCTTGTCCCTGATTTCAGTGGGATTGATTTAAGTTTCTCTCCATTGAGTTTGATGTTGGCTGTAGGCTTGCTGTATATTGCCTTTACTATGTTTAAGTATGTGCCTTGTATCCCTGATCTCTCCAATACTTTAAACATGAATGGGTGTTGGACTTTGTCAAATGCTTTTTCAGCGTCCAAGGAGATGATCATGTGGTTTTTCTCCTTCAGTTTGTTTATGTGGTGGATTACATTGATGGATTTCCGTATGTTGAACCACCCTTGCATGCCTGGGATGAAGCCTACTTGGTCATGGTGGATGATATCTTTGATGTGTTCTTGGATTCGGTTTGCAAGTATTTTATTGAGTATTTTTGCATCAATATTCATAAGAGAGATAGATCTGAAGTTCTCTTTTTTTGTTGGGTCTTTGTGTGGTTTGGGTATCAAGGTAAGTGTCGCTTCATAGAATGAGTTTGGTAATGTTCCTTCTGTTTCTATTTTGTGGAATAGTTTGAGGAGAATTGGTATTAGCACTTCTTTGAAGGTCTGATAGAATTCTGCGCTGAAACCGTCTGGCCCAGGGCTTTTTTTGGAGGGGAAGCTGTTAATGACTGCTTCAATTTCCTTGGGGGATATAGGGCTATTAAGTCTTTCTATCTGATCTTGACTCAATGTTGGTAGATGGAATCTATCAAGAAAATTGTCCATTTCATTTAAATTTTCAAATTTTGTGGCGTATAGGCTTTTGTAGTATGACCTAATGATTGTTTGGATTTCTTCAGTGTCTGTAGTTATGTCCCCATTTTCATTTTTGATTTTGCTGATTTGGATAGATTCTCTCTGCTTTTTAGTTAGCTTGGCTAAGGGTTTGTCTATCTTGTTGATTTTCTCAAAGAACCAGCTTTTTGTTTCATTGATTCTTTGAATAGTTTTATTTGTTTCTAATTGATTGATTTCAGCCCTGAGTTTGATTATTTCCAGCCGTCTGCTCCTTCTTGGTTTGTCTGCTTCTTTTTTTTCTAGGGTTTTCAGTTGGGCCATTAAGTTACTTGTATGTGATGTTATAGATTTCTTCTTGAAGGCATTTAGTGCTATAAATTTTCCTCTGAGCACCGCTTTCAATGTGTCCCATAAATTTGGGTATGTTGTTCCTTCATTTTCATTGAATTCTAAGAAGTCTTTAATTTCTTTCTTTATTTCTTCCTTAACCCAGCTGTCATTGAGTAACAAGTTGTTCAGTTTCCATGTGCGTGTCGGCTTTTTGTTGTTTCCATTGTTGTTGATGTCCAGCTTTAGTCCATGGTGGTCTGATAGAATACAAGGGATTATCTCAATCTTTTTATATCTGTTGAGGCTTGCTTTGTGACCAACTATATGGTCTATTTTGGAGAAGGTTCCATGAGGTGCTGAAAAGAAGGTATACTGTTTTGAGTTTGGGTGGAAAGATCTGTAGACGTCTATTAGGTCCATTTGATTTAGGGACTCTATAAGTGTTTTTATTTCCCTATTTTGTTTCTGTCTAGTTGATCTGTCCCTTGGTGAGAGTGGGCTGTTGAAGTCACCCACTATTAAGGTATTGCCATCAATGTGTGGTTTAAGCTTTAATAATGTTTCATTTATGAATGTGGGTGCTCTTGTATTTGGGGCATAGATGTTTAGAATTGTGATGTCTTCTTGGTGAATTTTTTCTTTGATGAAAATGTAGTGCCCCTCTATGTCTTTTTTGATTAGTTTTGGTTGAAAATCTATTTTATTAGATATTAGGATAGCCACTCCTGCTTGTTTTTTGGGTCCATTTGCTTGAAAAACTGTTTTCCAGCCTTTTACTCTGAGGTAATGTTTATCTTTGTTACTTAGGTGTGTTTCTTGGATGCAGCAGAATGTTGGTTCCTGTTTCTGCACCCATTCTGTTACTCTGTGTCTTTTTATTGGAGAGTTGAGTCCATTGATGTTGATAGATAATAATGACCATTGAATGTTATTTCCTATTATTGTGGAGTTGGTGATGTTACTTTGAATCATTGCTTGTTTGCTTTTGACTTTTGTTGGAAATTATCTTTAACCTCTGTTTTCTTGGGTGTATTTGTTTTCATTGGATTGGAATTTTCCTTCTAGTATCTTCTGTAGGGCTGGGTTGCTGTTCAAATATTGCTTAAATTTAGTTTTGTCGTGGAATATTTTATTTTCTCCATCTATGTTGATTGAAAGCTTTGCTGGGTAAAGTAGTCTGGGTTGGCACCTGTGGTCCCTTAGGGCCCACATGATCTCTCCCCAGGCTCTTCTGGCTTTCATAGTTTCTGATGAGAAGTCCGGTGTGATTCTGATAGGTTTGCCTTTATATGTTACTTGGCCTTTTTCCCTTGCCGCTTTTAGTATCTTTTCTTTGTTCTGTAGATTAAGTGTTTTGACTATGATGTGGCGTGAGGAGTTTCTTCTCTGGTCTAGTCTATTTGGTGTTCTGTAGGCCTCTTGTATGTTTGTGGACATCTCTTTCTTTAGGTTGGGAAAATTTTCTTCTATGATTTTCTTGAAAATATTTTCTGGACCTTGTAACCTGGACTCCTCTTCTTCTTCAATTCCTATTATTCTTATATTTTGCCTTTTCATGGCATCCTTGATTTCTTGGATGGTTTGTGTTTGGGATTTTTCTGATTTTGTTTTTGCTTTGAGAGAAGTATCAATTTCTGTGAGTGTATTTTCAGCACCCAAGATTCTCTCTTCCATCTCTTGAATTCTATTAGTGATGCTTACCTTTGAGAGTCCTTCTCTTCTCTCTAAGTTCTTCAGTTCCAGGGTTTTCTCAGTTTGTGTTTTCTTTATTGATTCTAATTCTGTTTTCATGTCTTGCAACATTTCCTTCATCTGTTTGAGTGTGGATTCCTGTGTCTCCAAGATGGACTCTATTTTTTGTTTCCTCTCTTAGTGCCTCTGCTTCTGCCTCCAATTGTTTGGCTATATTTGCATGTGTTTCTTTAAGAGCTTCTTCGTTCACCTTGTTTGTCTTTGTTTCTATTTGGGAAGCCAAATTGTTAAGGGATTTTTTTGTATCCTCTTTAACTGTTTGAATCTCTATGACTATTTCTCTGAGAGATTTTTTGGTTTCCTCTTTATGTGCCTCAAATAACTGGATAATCATTGCTTTAAAATCATTTTCTTTTTCTGTTTCTGCTGAGTTGGAGTGTCCAATAATTTTGGAGGTTGCCGGTGAAGCCATGATATCTTGATTTGCGTTGGTTGTGTTCTTTCGCCGACCTCTGGCCATTTGGTTATCTGTCGTGTTCACTGGATTCTGCAGGTCAGACTGGTTTTTCTCTGGTGTCTGGAGAATTCTTCAGGAGAATGAAGGTATAGTGAGGTCTAGTGGTTTCAGTGTGTGCGTTGGTTATTCAGCTATACCTGTAGAAGGAAAGTTTGAAGGGCAAATGCGGGGTAGTGTGTGTTTGAGCGTGTGCTTGTGGGTGTGTCCTAAGGGACAGGGTGTTGGTGAATGAAGAGGCCTTCAGTGTGTGAGAGGGGTGCTTTGCAGGCACTGAAGTTGTTGCAGGCGCTAAGGGATCGCAAGCGCTGTTGAAGAATGCATGCGCATATTGATTTTACAGGTCTGCTGTTCTTTGGTGTCTATTCAGCTGGTTTTCTGCCACTGAGGGGTTGGATGGCCCATACAGTCACTGGCTGGGCCGCCCTGTGTAGTCTGTGTTGCCACTTGCAGGCTTGGGATCTGGGAAGGGTTGTACTGTGGGTCTGAGTCTCTGTGACTAGCACTGTATTGGGCGTGCGCTCTGGCGGGGTGGAGTTTCCGCGGTGCGTGCACTCCTGCAGAGCTGGGTGGTGGTGGTAGTGGGGTGTGTGTTCCGCGGGTCAAGAGC
This sequence comes from Meriones unguiculatus, assembly GCF_030254825.1. Lineage (NCBI taxonomy): Eukaryota > Metazoa > Chordata > Mammalia > Rodentia > Muridae > Meriones > Meriones unguiculatus. The sequence continues at coordinate 80,783,643 of NC_083354.1, forward strand.
TCGGTGAGAGGGTTCTAGGTCGGGTGTATTCTCCTCTGAGTGGTGGCGTTCAGCAGGCCATTACTGCTCTCCGCTGCGTCTGCAGGGTCTGGAGCCCTGCCTCCGCCCGTCTTGGGTCCCAGGCACTGAGCTTTGCGGCTTTGGTATCCAGGAAGAATTGTATTGTGGATCTGAGTCTCGGTGGTTAGGGCTCAGTAGTTGGAGCTCTGTGATTGGGCCTGTGCTCCTCCTGTGAGGAGGTTTCTGGGGTTATTGTGCTCTGGCTGCTTGGGGAGTGAGCTCCGCTGCACTTTCTGCTGCGGTCTAAGCCGCGGGATCACGTCAGTGGGATGGGGGAGGGGACGATCCTCGGGACCGAAGGGCCCCGAGCGGGACGTGTCCCAGGTGGGGTTGGGTGTTCAACGGGTGGTTACAGCAGACCGCTGCTGTAAGGGGCCCGGAGCACTGTCTCTGCTACCTTGATCTCCTGGATGTGAGTTTTGTGCTCAGCTGCCTGGTGCTGTGTGTGGTTTTCCCCGCGGGAGGCCCGGACAAGGGAAGCGCCCTATTTCCTTCCCGGAGAAGTCCGCGCCCGATATAAATCTACTAGCACTCCACACATCTGTGGTGGCCCCTCTCCTTTAGAAAGCCCCACAGTCCAAATTCTAGCTTTGATTGACTCTCCACTCACCAATTACGGAGATTCATGTCTTCTGCCTCTCCGAAACGGTGCGCTCTGCTCCGCCATCTTGGAGTCCGGAGTTTATCATTTTAACCATTAAACTAAAAATGAGTTTGTCTTTTTTGAACATTGATGAAATCTATAAAAAAGACATAAATATGTCAAGATTCTGAAACTGTAGGGATCTGGGAGCATAGACTTTTGGAAAGGGGACTTAATTGTCTCACAGAGAGAAAAGTATATAAAAAAAGAACATAAAAGATGAAAGTACTAAAAAACAATTTAAGTTAGATGTATATCACTTTAAAAAGTTATGTCTTCATAAACGGTAGGATTCGTTTTGCAGTGGAATTTTAGACAGAGAATGATATCCGATTGTTTTTTAGCTGTCCCAGTGGATATTGATATTTTAATGCAGAACTTAAGGCAATATAAGAAAGGGAAAAACATCAGTTAGTTCATTTGCATCTGTTTATATTGCTAAAGCAATGAAAAGAGGGAAAGATAATCATTTAACAGATAATATTCCAGCTGTTTATGACTGCTTTGGGTTCTTCAAAATGCTTTAAATAAAGGATGTGAGTCCATTCTTCCAGAAATCAGAATGTTCATTATTCCCATGTGGAATGTTGGCTCAGAGTTTCAGTTATAAACAAATTTGCTTTTACTCAAAGACCTGATCCTTGACTCAACTGAGTGAATCTAGTAAGCAAACCTTGGCAATTTCCGTTACAACAAGATAATGTTTATGAATGCAGTGTGATAACAGGTAAATAAATTAATGATATGTCTATTTACAATAAATAAATGTTGCAGAAGGAAATTAATGGGCTGTGGAAGCAGAGAATGTTACATTCAAATCCTGTTCTACATTTATAAGGTGCATAAAGTTTGGCAGGCCAATTTCTCCCAACTCAAGCTATCTTTCCAACACACTGGTATAAATATCCTCAGAGTGTTAAACGATAGAGTACGTACAAATATAGCAATTGTGTGTTAGAAAATATACTTAAAATAAAACCCTCCAGTTCAGTAACATGTGCCTGTAAGCAGAAGACTGAGACAATGGATTCCAAGTTTCAGTCCATCCTGGTCTATATAGCAAAACCCTGTCTCAGAAAATGAAAGGAAACCTCAGACACATCCAGAAATCTTTGGACAAATATCGAATAGGAATGCTACAGACTATTGCAGTATAATGTGCTACACCTCAAAGGCAATCCATGTAGTGAGAGAAAGGAGTAAAAGATCTGCATCTTCCACAGCAGCCAAACACCCTTGAGATAAACAATCGTCTAGGCTAATGGAAGTTAATAGCAAATCTATTCAAGAGTTCAACCTAAATTAACCTGGCAGTTGGGTTCATCTGTGATTGCTTTAGCTGAAGAAAATATAATCTCACATGTTTATGACAAGAGGTATATTTATAGCGTGGAACAATGGGCTATTAAAGTTAGTAGCTAGTGGTGGAGCAGGCCTGTTACTCCAGCATTGGAGAAACGGAGGCAAGAGAATCGTGAGTTCAAGGCCTGAATGAATGACCTACTCAGCAAAACCCTATCTCCAGAAGTTTACAAAAAGAAGTCAGGCTCTTGCCTTCTAACAGGAAGGACAGTTATGTTTACTAATGCTTGTACTTCAAAGAAATGGTCCATGTCCTTGAGAAAGAAACTCTTGAGCCTTCAAGCTGTCATGAGTCTTATTAGCTTTCTCAAAGACTCATACACACTTCACATAAACATACATGTACAAAAATATTTGCAACACAGGGTTATGATATAAATGATTTAAAGAAAAAGAAGCTTTTCTTTTTCTTTTCAATAAAATAAGCCTCATATATTATTTAATTTTTATTTCCCCCTATAGGTAGTACAATTTCTGTAACTCAGTATCTACCCTAAAGAACTGAAATAATATTTCAGCAATTGGAGATACCCGGGGAGCTAACTTTGGGAACTAGTAGTGATGGATAGTTTTCTTTGCAGTTTGTAGCTATGATGAAGCCATCAGAGATAACATGTAAAATTAGAACTTTTCAAAAATTGTGCACCCAAGGGTTCTGAGTTTGTTATGTTCTCTGGGAAGGCTAGCTTCACAGTGGATTTTCATATGTCAGGGCCCATGGGTCTACCTGGGTCTTGGGTCTCACACAACATACATTATAGCTTTATATTTCAGTAGCCATCCCATGTTGGTCCAGTCTTAAAATTTTCAGGAAAACAAAATTACTGCGATAAAAATTTGATATCCAGGTTTACATACCCCATATAAACTCTATTTTTATACGGATCTACCTTATTACCTGGAGATGGAGAAAGCAGGAGGATTTTGAACTGTCAAGTCATCAACATTTGGAGAACAGCTGCTGAGCATGATGGGAAAAGCTCAACAAACTGCACCCTCTGAAAATTTGCTGGAGGCATAAAAATGTCACCTCACATGAAGTTTCAGACTACAAATTTTTTAAAATGATGGGTAAATCCAGGCACTCTGTAAGAAATAATACTGGTTGACAACCTATAGTTTACAGATACCAAAATAAACTGTAGTTAGCAGGAAAAAATAGAACCTTAAAATATGTTTTCATCATTATTAATGGAATTAAAGTAGTAGTTGAAAAATAAGCCTAGCAAAAGAGATGGGCTTACTTTTCTGATATTAAGTCAATATACTAACAGATCTATCAGATGCTCACACGAGATTACTACCTTATTATATAGAGGGTACGTATACTTCCTAAATACATGTAAAGGTATATATGCATATACATATATATATGACATATATATATACACATACATACATGTAAAGGATATATATATGTCTATAAATATACAAATCCACTATGAAGCCCTCATAAAAAGTCTCAGTAAGTACAAAAGATACCAGACAATGTTTTTTAATCACAGCATAAAAAATAATATATAAGAAGATAAGCACCCTCTAAATTTATGAGATTTCTCAAAAAATCAAACTTTGAGTATAAAAATCACAATGGAAATAATAATCACTTGACTTTTGTTACAGGAAAGAGACAATATGCAAATAAGTGAAATTCCATATGAGAAAGGAAAAATGGCTAGAGACAAAATAATTTAAAATGAGATATCATAGTCAGCCATAATCAGGCACTAACTGAGACCAAATGTATAAAGTATTGAACACTTACAAAAAGCCAACAGAGGTTCAAAAAGAAATAAAAAAACGTAAAGACCTAACAAACTTTAGATACATTGTAACATAATAAAAACAGGCACTTTCTCTCTACACCTTTTGCATGGACTATGTGCTAATAGTCAACATCAGTGTTACACTTGGCACCTCAGCCTAAACAAATGTTGCTGTTTTGCTTAGCCTGGAAAAAAGCAAAGAATGGGAGCAGCCAGTTGTGATCCTAGCACATTTAAAAGTTAATTGCTTCCAACTGAAAATACAAAATAATTTCCTACTTTGTGTTTACCTGACCTATATTTATAAGTAGCTACTGACATCCTTCTTAGGCTTAGATAGTTCATTGTTTCTAGGAAATCTCCAACAATCTGTGTGAGCATTTAAATTTTTCATTGTAAAAGTGAAGAGTCACATATAAAACGTATTTATTTTCTCTGGCTTGAGAACTGCTCAACACCAGTTCTATTACCTAAATGAATAGGCAATACATTGGCGGTGAATACCGAAGGCATCATTCTTAGTGGAGGAAAATGATTTCATGCTATGACCAGCTGACTTACTCATTAAGACTAGAACACTCAGTTCCCTTTTAATCATTAATGCCTCATGATCCTCAACCCACAGCTGTCTATATTTATATGTCTATGCCACTGAAATAAGCTATAACTGCTAGGAAGAAGTATTTTAGATAGAAGTCTCAGTAAGCCAATTAACAATAAAATGTGGTTGGATGGCATTCCTCGTGTATGTGTTTTCTTTCAGCATCATCTCTAAGTATAGTACCCAACCAGCAGCATAATTACCCCCTGGGAATCTGTGAAAATGTAAACCTCAGAATTTGCTCAAAGCTTCTGAATCAGAAGTTTAGTAGTGGAGCCCAGATTGTAGAGACTCTGGTAGATGTACGCTCACTCTGAGAATGGTTGGCCTGAATGAGGCCAATGTGAGAAACAACTACCAGTTTATTAAGCTATTCGTAAGCTATAAATTGTCAGCAGCCAGTATTATTTTCTGCACTGTGCCTGAATTTATCTGTCATTTTAAGAAATTTGTAGTCTGCAGCTTCATGTGAGGTGACATGTCTAAAGCCTCCAGCAAACAGTTATATTGCATTTCATCTCATGCCCAGCAGTATTCTCTGAACAGTGATGTCTTGACAAGTTGATGTGTTCCTGCTCACCCTTTCCAGATGTTTAATCTACCAATGCCCAGGACACACTGTAATGGATTCTTGTGTAAGAAGTTTGAGATAAAATCTAAGAATGAGTGTTTTCTGCCCAACAGATATTAAGGACACATGTATGTATGCAAGTACAGACAAATATGTATATTCTACAGCAGGGTAGAATGCTGATGTTTGTTAAAACCATTGCTACTTCAAGGCTAAATGATCCAAATGTAGCAGAAAAGGCTTTGATCATTTCTGATGCTATGTGCCCAAACTATTCTTCAGAACATTGCCTCTTCTCCTCTTCACTCTTCAAGGCTCATTAGATACAGATTAACATGAGAGAATGACCATTAAGTTCTCCATCACCAAGCTTCACTTTCAAGCCTTTATAAATGAGTCTAAGCTCCAGGAAAAATATCAAGATTGTGTTATTACTGTGGGCCAGAATGATGTTTGGCAGAGACAGCTGAACACTGGGAGAATCTAAATTGAAGGTTGGGCTTGATGTTCAATGCACAGCAAGATTCCCTGATGTTAAATGCAGCCCACACTCAGGACAACATCCAAGAATGCTACTGTTTTGAAGGGAGAATTCCTATCTTGCCAGGTGCCACCTTCTCTTCTCTTCCAAGTCCTTAGAAACCTCCACAGGAAAGAACCTTCCTAACATAGAAATCTGTCCTTTATCCTTTCCCTTCCCTCCAGGACATGTATTTGCCTGCTGGGGAGCCAATATCTATACTGTGGGATTACATGGTGCCAAGCCAATCTTCGCAGTTGTATTACAAAATCATCTGGAGACACATTTTGCCAACGCTGCTGTTCTGCTTAATCATAGGCTCTACATACAATTGTAACTCTTAGAAAATTAACCAGATCTCTACACACAACCCCATTGCTCTTCTTCCCCCCACCCAACCACCAATGTTTGCTAAGGTTTAAGAACTCAAAATTCTGAGATGATATCAAGACAGCATGTAGAGTGTATGTGGCTTCATCAATATGTTGTGGGGCGAGTAACATGTTTTTCATATGGAATACATTATTGGTTCTTACTAAAATCTTCTTTGTGCCACCAAATTTACATGTGAAGAACTATCTCCCCACCCCATATGCTAAAATGTGACTTTCCTTGGGGTTTGGTCTGGTGCTTTGTATTCTAATGCTAATTACTGGCCCTTAAGATCTGCCCAGAGGAGCATATTCTCACATACACCTATCTTTGTTGTGTAAAATTTGCTCTACCTATTTTTTTTTATGTTAACAAAACTAGTTTTTACTTTGGAGTTTATTCAAGCAAATTGTGAGGAATGCAGAGAAAAAGGTACATTTGTATTCAGGTACAAAGCTGGTGACAGAAAAAAAAAACTGTTGTGGATATTAACATGTTTTTGTTTTAATCCCAGGTGTGGGATGTGGGCTGCTTCAGACAGTCCACAGTAGCAGACTATTTGCCTCCTGCAGTCTCTGAGAAGAGCTCTTTGCTAGCTGCAAATAGTTTAAATCTGAATACTCTGGAGAGAGACTAGATGACAGAGCCCAGAGAGTGTGGAGGAGCTCTGAGAAAGACCAAGGCTGCTGCTGCCTTCCCCAGCTTCTGCCTGCGGTTGATGCAGTGAGACAAGAAATTGGAGACCTCCTGAAACCAAGTCTGGACTGGCTCCAAGGAACGTGACGACCCTGACCATCAAGAAGCAGCTAACTGTGCCCCCTCTCCCTAACCTTTTCTTTCTCCTACCTGGTGTTGGAGTGTTGGAAGGGATTGGGGTGGAGTAGGGAGAAAGAGATTTTTAAAAATGTAAATAAAATAATTTCAGGAGGCCAACAAAAAGCCTCAGGACATGTGGGCATCTCAGAAGCATTTCTGTCAGAGGCTTAGTTCTCTCAGCTTCTAACAGTGCCTAAGGGCTTTCTTCATCTTTGACCTTGGGAGCCAAATAGTACATTAAATGTCCCATGTCAGCAGTTTTATACTCTACAACAACAGGCACGTCTGCAGGCGTAGAGTGTCGCTGTAGGAGATAGTGGAGTGGCTTTGTGAAAAAGTTCAGGTACCTCAGTGCAAAAGTTAGCTGAACCGGCTCATTCACTTCTGTGGTTACAGCTTCCTCTTCTGTATCGACATCCCTTGTTTGTGACAACTTACTGTTTCCATTTCCAAGCTCTCCACTTGCAGAAAACATCACTCCCTCCTTTGCACAGGATAATATGGCAGCATCTCCAATATGGCTGAGGTCTCTGCATATAAGCGCAAATTCCCCAGAAGACATCTTTACCACACTGCTCCGATCCTGTTCTGGGATTCCAGTTAGCTCAACACTCTATTCCATTTACTTCATTTCGTAGTCTGAAACTTTCTCTTGATTTGGTGCACCAAATGCTAGTGCTAATGTATCACCGTTATCTTAGTGTAGTGATGTCTTCATTACCAGCATATTTTAGTATTTTTGACATGCAAGTGAGGTAACCGCCCATGGCCAGGTTGCGGACACAGCAGTATGTGGAAATGTGTCCACACCTTCAGAGCTCAGAGTGAGATGAACTTCGGAGACATACTATGAGTCCATGCTCTGCAGGTTCAGGCCTAATGTCCCAGCAGGCCTTGTGGGTGAGGTCTTTGAGAGTTTCTGGCAGCTTCTGCACAATGGAGCCCTGGATCAGTCGTGCCTCAAACTGTATGGCAAAGTTGAAACAACTTAATATTAGAGACACTGTCAAAAGCAAGGCGTTGCTGCTCAAGTCTGCCAGTTCACGGTGCAGAATCGACAGCGAAGACCCCGAGAGGACGACTGCCACCCTGCTGCGCATGTAGCCATTTAACGCACGCTCTGCCTAAGTGTTTTTTTAAGATTGATAATTACTTTTCTTTTTTAATTTATTTATTTTTTATTAATTACACTTTATTCACTTTGTATCCCAGCTGTAGCCCCTTCCTCATTCGCTCCCAATCCCATCCTCTCTTCCTCGTCTCCTTCCATTCCCCTCTCCAAGTCAACTGACAGGGGAGGTCCTCCTCCCTTTTCATCTGACCCTAGTCTATCAGGTCTCATCAGGACTGGCTGCATCCTCCTCTGTGGCTTGGCAAGACTGCTTCCCCCTCGGGGGGGAGGTGGTGGTCAAAGAGCCAGCCACTTGTCAGAAACAGTCCCTGTTCCCCTTACTAGGCAACCCACTTGGATATTAGATGTAGTCTATGGGCTACATCTGAGCTAGGCTTTTAGGTTATATCCATGAATAGACCTTGGTTGCAATATTAGTCTCAGAAAAGATCCCTGTGGCCAGATATTTTGGTTCTGTTGCTCTCCTTGTAGAGCTCCTGTCACCTCCAGGTCCCACTATCTCCCCCTTCTTTTACAGGATTCCCTACACAATGCCCAAAGTTTGGTTAAGAGTCTCAGCATCTGCTTTGATACACTGCTGGGTAGAATCTTTCAGAGTCTCTCTGTGGTAGATTCCTGTCCTGTTTCCTATTTTCTCCTTCTTCCAATGTCCATGCCATTTGTCTTTCTGAGTGAAGATTGATCATCTTACCCAGGGTCCTCCTTCTTGCTTAGCTTCTGTAGGTGCACAGACTTTAGTATGTTTATCACATATTGTTTGTTGACTATCCACTTATAAGTGAGTATACACCATGTGTGTCTTTCTGCTTCCTGAGTGCTACCTCACTCAGGATGCTCTTTTCTTGTTCCTACCATTGGCCTGCAAATTTCATGATTTCCTTGTTTTTAATTGCTGAGTAGTAGTCCATTATGTAAATGTAGCACAATTTCTGTATCTGTTACTCAGTTGAGGGACATCTGAGTTCTTTCCAGATTCTAGCTATTATGAATAAAGCTGCTATGAATATGGTTGAGCAAATGCTCTTGCTGTACACTTGAGCTACCTAATTTAAAAGTTGATTGGTTAATAAAAATGCTGAAGCCTGTGACTGAGCAGAAGAGAGGTATGCAGGGCTTAGGTTCTTGTGCTTGGGGTCTGGGAGAAACCACAAGACTGGGAGAAGAAGGAAAGGAAGCAAATGTAGCAGGAGGAGAAGAAGCAGGAGAGGAGGAAGTCACCATGGGGTAGTAGGGACCATGAGCACATGGCCAAGAGAAGTTTGCTCTGAAGACAGACTAATGGAACAGAAGCAGCCCAGGCAGAGCTATTACAGCAAGTACTTTTGAAATATGCAGCTGGGAAGTAGCATAATAGCTTAGAGGGTTGACATTTGCCCAGTTATTGTATTTTAAAGCTTTTATAAATCCAATAGGTCTCTGTCTCAGTTATTTGGGAACTAGCCAGGGTAGAGAAACCCTCATAAGTCAAATATCCTTTCTACAACAGACTTTTCTTTGGAAATCTTGCTTAAAGTGCTAGTTACAATTAAATGAAGCCCTTGGATGGGGTCCTAATACCATCTGATAAATACATCCAGCATGACAAACTGAAGGTGACCTGTGACATCACAGGGATAGAGAAGCCATGTACAAGCCAAAGGAGCATCAGAAAAAAATAAGCAACTTGACCTTGAAGATCAAACCTCCAAAATTCTAAACATATTTTTTGTTGTTTTATTTTACTTCTTGCATTTAGGTTGATGGTCCACTTTTAAGGTGTGTGTGTGTGTGTGTGTGTGTGTGTGTGTGTGTAGTATGCACATGAATGTTTAGTGTGTGTGCCTATGCATGCATATGCAAATGTCAGAGGACAACATCAAATCACTTTGTTTCCCTCTGGATTCTTCCCTTTAGATAGCATCTCTTACTGAATTGGAAACTTGCTGTTGCAGCTATGATAAATGACCAGCATATGCCTGTCCATATTTCCCAAGGATGGGGTTACAGTGGCTTGTATTCATGCTTGGCTTTTTTATGTGAAGGCTGAATTCACACTTACACCTTCATGTTCAGACAGCAAACAGTCTTACTTACTGAGGCATCTTCCTGTTGTTTAAGCCACCCCATTTATGCTTTTGATAATGATGCACTGACCTTTTTCCATGGCTACATTTTTCTTACATCCTAGAGACACCCTCTTCTCCTAAGCATCTGCCTGTCACAGTGAAGGTCTGATGTAGCAAAATGAAAATGAGGTCTTTGTTGCAATGCACTGTGAAATAGAAATATTTCTCTCTCTTGCCTTACAAATAATTTCTTTCTATGAGGAGAGACCAAAAAAAGAGAGAGAGAGAGAGAGAGAGAGAGAGAAAAGTAAACTCAAGAACAAAGCAAGATGGTGAAGATATGCAAAAGAAAACTTCAATGCAATGCACAGCTAATCTTGACTTAACCGAAGTAATCCAGGGTAAGAAGAGATCAGTGGGAAAGAGTATGAAGGAGGTTCTAATTTCAATTCTTACGGATTACAATAAGAGGTCAAGCGATTGTAGCACAGGTGTTAGGAAAGGAAACAGTTTTTTGTGGTTGTTGTTATTTTGTTTTGCTTTTTATTAAACAAATCAGTTATGGGTGTGAATTTGCCAAGTTCATACACTGAAATTAGGTTTTGAAACAACAAAAGTCAAATAAACATTTCAGCACATGCAATGTGGTAGTCATTCTCAATATTCTGCATTTGAAAGAACTATTTCCACAGTAGAGGAGTGTATCCTAAGAGAGGAGCAGGCCTCAGAAAGGGAAAGAGAGCACAGAGGCCTGCCACTAGCTTTCTTGTTACCAATTTACTCACAGTAACATTGTCACAGCCTTAGGGTGTGTACTTGATGACACTGCCAGGACAGCAGCATTCCTGTGTGAGGTGTTTTTATTTGACAACTGTCCCATCTCTTGAGTAAGATCTCTCGCTCTTTCTTTCTGTCTCTTTTTCTCTCTCTGTCACTCAGTTGATATTTCTCTGTCTCTCTCTGTCTTCTTTCTCTGTCTCTCTGTCTGTCTCACTCTGTCTCTCCCACTAAAGACAGTTATCTCACCTTAGTAAGCCCCTCCATAGATTGTAGAGCTTTCTATCAACAGCGGTAGGGAGTCAGGGACAAATGCTGGAGAGTAGGTAAGGGAGAGCCTGGGAGGCATAGGTGAATGAATGACCATTGAATTGGGATTTTTTTACCTCTTCCCTGTTTTCAAGAGAGAACTTTTCCCAAGATGGAATTTTAGACATACAGCAAATTATAATTCCTATTTTTAAATTAAATTTTTATTTTTTACATTAATTACATTTTATTTGCTTTGTATAGTCCTTGAGCAAGGTAATGGGTAAAGAAGTTATTAAAGCAGACTATAGCTACCACAGTGAACTATAAAGCCTCAGTTCCATTCAGTAGGAAGGGGAAACCCCATAGGAAGCTTATATTTTTGTGATTCTGCCTCTGTGCATTCCAAAACCAGGGGAGCAGGGCTAAGCCACAGAACATGACTCTTTGATTCTGTCCTAAATGGGAAAGGAAACACAAATCTGTGTAAGCCACAGGTATTTAAGAGAGTAGAGCCACAGGACTCTTCATGCTATATCTTAGGTCATATCAAAGCGATTAACTCTGAAGCCATCCTATTTATCTATTTTGCTTTTCTTGCTTGAGTTACTGGAGTTTTCAAGAAATCATTGACCAGATCAATTTCATGGGCATTTACTCTGAATTTGCTTCTAATACTTTTACTAATATAAAAAAACATGAATGTAAGAAACTAACATAAGAAACATTGAAGTCTTTCATCTATTATTGTAAATATTTGTTATTTTTAATTGACACATAGTAACTGATATATTTTTGATATAGGGGATATTTTGATAAATGTATTCAATGTAAGAATCAAATAGGGTAATTACAATGGGCATTGCCTTAACATTTATCATTCCTTTATGGTAGGAACATTAAAAGGCCTCTAAGACTTATATTGAAACATTCAATTAAATTGAACTAATTGATGCCAACTATGGTTGTTTTACTTTGCTATAGAATATAGATTATCCGTGTTGTCTAAATGCACATTTTTAATTGATAAGATGATAGCTCAGTTTAATTCTCCAGTATGAAGATAGTACATATTAAACTTGGTGTCATGTCAATGAGCTCTTCAGCCAGCAAGACCCAGGTCCTAAGGATATTCCTTTATGTTCTCTCAGAGAAGGTAAGAGCTTTTCATGGTGTTTTTATTTTATTTTTAATTAACAGTTAGTACTTCCACATTTATGAGAAACAACATGCTGCTTTATACTTTATGTTCTATAAAATGGTCAATTCAAGCTAACCCACATATTCGCACCTCATATGTCTATAATTTCTTTAAAAATTAATAATCGTTTATTTGGCCGTTCTGAAATATAAATTAACTATAGCTGCCATGGTTGACAGTAGAACATCAAAATTTATTCCACCCATCAAACTGTAACTTGGTATCTATAGTCATAGTTTTCTCTATGATGTTACAAGTGACATAATATATTTTAAGGCAAAATGTCATTCCATTTTGAATACATGCCGTCTTGAAATACTCTATTCATATTTGGGTTGCTCAAATACATTGGTTATGTTGAATGGTAATATAATAATATGGGAATATAGACATATTTTTTTAGCATTCTGACTTAAATTTCTTTAGATACATATCTACTTCCAATACTATTGGATTATATTAATAGGATGGAGGGGCAATTCCCTTCAAATATTTGCAAATCATTTATTTTTTAATTTTATTATTATTATCATTTATTCAATTTTTATCCCAGCTGTGGCCCTCTCCCTTGTCTCCTCCCAATTCTACCCTCCCTCCCTCTTCTCCCCCTATGTCCCTCCCCTAGTCCACTGATAGGGGGCAAGTCATTTCTTAATTAAAGGAGTAGAGTGGTTAATTTCAATTGTCAACTTAATGAGCTACAGAACCATCTGGGTATATCTGTCGTGATTTATCTTGATTAAGTTAATAGGGATGGGAACACCTGTCCACTATGGGTGTCACCATTCTGTATGCTAAGATCCTAAAAGCATAAAAAGGAAAAAGGAACACAACCTCAAACTGTGAGCCAAAACAAACTATGCTTTGTTTATGTTGCTTTCACTAGGATGTTTTATCACAACAACTAGATAAGCATCTGACCGAGTTGTTTATCAGGACTCAATAACAAACAGCCCTATGAAAATAATAAAAGGCCAGGCTTGCCTAGGCCCACTATCTATGGATAATAGTAAAAGATAATAGTAAAAGACCACCATCCTGGTCTTTTACTATTTTAATAGGACTGTTTGTTACTGAGTCTTGATAAACAACTCCCATGCTCAGTTTCCTTAGTCATCCAGGAAACACAAATCAGAATGACACTGAGATTCCATCTTATACCCATCAGAATGGATAAGATCAAAAACTCAAGTGACAACATATTCTGGAGAGGTTGTGGAGAAATATGTGGGAATGTGTATTTGTACAACCACTTTGGAAAGCAATCTGGCACTAGCTTAGAAAATTGGGGAGTACTGCTACCACAAGATCCAGCTATACCACTCCCGGGCATATACTTGAAAGATGCTCAACTATACAACAAGGGCATCCACTCAGCAATGTTCATAGCACCTTTATTTATAATAGCCACAATTGGGAAACAACCTAGATGTCCCTCAACTGAAAAATGGATACAGAAATTGTTGTACATTTGCACAATGGAACACTACTCGTCAATTAAAAACAAGGAAATCATGAAATTTGCAGGCAAATAGATGGAGCTAAAAAGATCATCCTGAGTGAGGTAATCCAGAAGCCATATAATATAGGATAAACATACTAAAAGCTGTAGACTTAAAGAAGCTAAGCAAGAAGGAGGACCCTGGGTAAGATGACCAATCCTCACTCACAAAGGCAAAAAGGATAGGCATTGAAAGTGGGAGAAGACAGGGAATAGAACAGGAGCTTACCACAGAGGGCCTCTGAAAGAATAACCCAGCAGGGTATTGAAGCAGATTCTGAGTTTCATAGCCAAACTTTGGGCAGAGTGCAGCAATCTTATGGAAGAAGTGGGAGATAGAAAGACCTGGAAGGGAAGGACCTCTACAAGGAGAGCAACAGAGACAAAAATCTGGGCCCAGGTGGCCCTGCAGAGACTGATACCAACCAAGGACATGAATGGAGGGGACCTAGACCCTCTCAGATGTAGCCTATAGGAAACTCAGTCTCCTCAGGGTTTCCTAGTAAGGGGAGCAGATGTAGTCTCTGACATGGACTCGGTTGCCTAGTCACCTCCTCCTGGTGGGGTGGCCTTATTAGGTCAAGAGAAAGAGGATTCAACTAGTCCTGATGAGACCTGATAGGCTAGAATCATTCTATCAGTGCACTAGTAGAGGAACATAGGAGGAGAAGGAGAGAGAGTGGCACTGGGAGGAGATGGGGGAGGGGCTACAGAGGGATACAAAGTGAATAAATTATAATTAATAATAATAATAATTTAAAAAATAAAATAAAACAGTAAAAGACTGATAGATAATTCCAAAAGAAGGCATACAGATGACCAACAAATTACATGAGAAATCTTTAACATCTCTAATCATTAGACAAATGTGAATTAAAACAGCATTGAGATATCACCTTGTATCTGGTAAAAAAGGCTGTGATTATAAAGGTCACAATGACAAACGTTGATAAGGACATGGGTTTTGAATGTTCTCATCCTTTGCATATTGTTGAAATTTTTAAATTACAACCATTTGAGCAACAGCATGAGATATTTCAAAACACTGAAAACTTAAAATTGCAAGGAAGCTCTTACATCTACTTTTAAACATGAGGTATGTTTCTACTTCTTTTTTTTAAAGTTAAGTTAGGTCATCTACTCTTCTACTTCTCTATGGGAATTCACATCCTACGGCACAATTTATTTATTAGGCTACCTCCCATTGAATTCCCTTTGACCTTGGACAAAAATCATAAGCCCTCATTGCATTTTTTGTTATCTCTTGGCTTTGTGTTCTGTTAAATGTGTTTATTCTCTCTGCCAATATCAAACACTCTTACCACAGTGGCTATTGAGTGGTTAAATTCCATGACTTCATTTCTCTTAACTATTCTCTTTCAAAATTTTTTTATCTGTTCTAGTTTTGTTTTTTTTTTTTTTGTCATTTTTCCACATTGTCATAAAAATCTCATTAGATTACACTAGGAATTGCATCAAGTTTATAAGTCAGTTTTGGAGATAAATGTAGAAAGCTGAGACTTCTAATTTATAAACACAGTATGTAGCTCCATTTCTTTATAAAAATCAGAATGTAAGTTGTTACATGATTTGATGGATTTGCAACTAACTATTTTTAAAAATGATTATAATTGTAAATATTTCTAATTTTCTCAGCTTCTTATAATGTAGGTTTGCACAGGCTACTTTCATGCCTTCCTAAAATCATATTTCTCCACTAATTTTTGACCTCACATTTTTTTCTAATGTCTTTCTGAAATTCTGATGACAGAAATGTGGATACTTTAATACAGCATCTCTGGTCTCAAAGACACTGGTCACCTCTCATTACTGCTCAGGTTGCCAAATTTCACTGCTCCACTCTCAAGTTCACAGATGCTTTTCTCTTTGCTTTGAACTTGCCCACTGAGTATATACCCATCATTCTATTTTTCAGTTTTAAAGCCTCCACTGGATATTTTGTTTTCATTTTTCTACCGAGACTTCTTGCTTATAATTTTAAGCATCCCCTAAATGATCATGGAAGGATTTTGTGTTTTGTACTATTTTTGTGACAAATCTTTAATGGTTATTTCATCTTGACACCTGTGCTATTGACCATCAGTTTGAAATATTCTTGTCTTGGACAATAACTAACTTTTTATTGAAGTCCTAAAACTGTGGGTCTTACCAGGTTTTATCTATTATTTTACCAGGTTTTATCTATTATTTAAAATGTTCCCTTTAAATGCTGTTGTCATTTTGAACAGGGGAAAAAGTATTACCTCTATATTAACCCTCTATTGATTCTGGCTAGAATTTTTGTTGCTATTGAATGAGAGTGTGAGTTCAGATTGATGCCACTAACATCATGCAGCCTGTAGACAGAGCAGTGCTCCAATGGTGCCCAACCTGAACACCACTGAATTTTCATGGGACAGGCAGGTATTGTGGAGTGCTGCTAACTAACTCCAGAAGGGAGGGAGAGACAGCTTCATTATTCCTGAGATAAGGATGTGAAACCAGCCTCCACACAAGGTAGACAAATATGCCTTGTTATTGCTCACCCAAAACTCCCCACGTTTGGGGAGTTTGGCTTTCTCTGCACTACCTCATGGGGTAAACGGGGCAGTAGGAGTATTTCATTTCATGCCAGGCACTGTGGCACACAGGGAGGCAGAGGCAGGCAATGGAGCTCTGTGAGTTTGAGGCCAGCCTGGATTACAAAATGAGTCCAGGACAGCCAATCCCTGTTCTGAAAAACAAAAAAAGAAAGAATGAAGGAAAGAAAAAAAGAAAGAAAGAATAAGAAAGAAAGAAAGAAAGAAAGAAAAAAGGAAGGAAGGAAGGAAGAAAGAAAGGGAAGAAAAGAAAGAAAGAAAGAAAGAAAGAAAGAAAGAAAGAAAGAAAGAAAGAAAGAAAGAAAGAGTGAAAGAACTTCACTGTTGCTAGGACAAGAAATAGAGCCCAGGTTTTAATCAATCTTCACTGGGAAGAAAAGAAGTGAAGATTTCCTCCTCCTCCTCCTCCTCCTCCTCCTCCTCCTCCTCCTCCTCCTCCTCCTCCTCCTCCTCCTCCTCCTCTTCTTCTTCTTCTTCTTCTTCTGTGGTATTTGAAATCAGTAGAGTGGTTATTATGTAATTTTTTTCTGCTTTGTGAAGTAGAGATTTTTGGTCCTTTGGCGAAAGAGAGCAGGTTTTTATTAAGATGGTTGCCTGCAGTTATTGGCAGTTTTGTGCTGCTGACCTCTCTAGCATCCACACAATAAACAAAGTGGAAAGAAAACCTAAGAATGCACTGTTGTGTAATTCTTCAGGCCCTGGAATCCCTAGCTAATCAGTCTTCTTTCTGACTTAAAGCCTTCTAATATTTGAAATTCCCTCATAGGATATCCAGAGCCTTTGTCTGTATTTACCTGAAGGGATAGGGAAAAATTAATCTACTCTATAATTCTGGCAGAAAACCTAAGTTTCCACTTTCAATAATAAACAAAACCAAAATAGAAAATCCAGAGATAAACATAAGACAAGTTAATGAGATTGTTTTTTAATGTTTATTTTTTATATTAATTACAGTTTGTTCATTTTGTATTCCAGCCTCAGCTCCTCCCTCATTCCCTCTCAAACCCACCCTTCCTCCCTCATCTCCTCCCATGCCCCTCTTCAAGTCCACTGATACAGGAGGTCCTCCTCCCCTTCCATCTGACCCTAGCCTATCCAGTCTCATCAGAACTGGCTTAAATAACAGTTTAAAATTTTACTAGAAGAAATGAAAACTTAATCAAATGTTCTTATACGCAATGTGTCATAGTTTCAATTCCCATAGGGTAGTCACAGTACACACTTCAAGTAAACCTTCAAACAAAGTGTTGGAAATATATAATGAATGGAGGAGGCTATTTTTCTGGGAGCTGAACAGAGCCTAATCAGAAGGTAGAGAGACCTACCCTGCTTCCCCAGGCCTCTAGGAGACCTTATCAGAGGCTGATCAGTCTCTAGGTCTAGATGTTTGAGCTTCTGTTGCATGCCATTTTGCAAGCAGATTTCATCATGAAATAGAGCCCCCAAATTGCTATGTTGAAAATTAAATAAGTGTGTATACTGATTGAAATCAAATGTGTATGCATTACAGATACTTGTATTTATAAAAGTGACTGCCAGCAAAATTAAAAAAGGAATTGAGACATTTCATGATAGAAGATACCAGTAAGCTATCACCTGTCCAAAGGCAAGAAGCTATCTGGGGAAAAAAAAACCTGTGACAACAGATATTCCTCAAGGGATATTTTTAGAAATGGCTGCAGAAAGTATATGGGAGGGAGGGTCCATCTGAATGATGACTCTGAGCTCCACTGCATGGAATACAGACAGTAATGGCGGGTACTATTCCCTAGGAGCTGAAATTGGCCCAAAGTGTAGAGGGGACCTATTAACACTTGACCAATGAATTTCAAAATCATCACGGACAAAGGCAAACTCTAACTTTCATTCTTATCCTACCTCAGGAGTGTTGCATCATTACATCATATCTCTCTGTTCCATGACTGCATATTAACTCTTTAGAGCCTCAAGTTTATTTAGGTTTTTATTTCATATATCCCCAAATTAGGAGTGGTATGAGAGTCTATATTTCAAGTCTATTGTTATTACTGGGCAAGAATTTTAGAAGTCTTGTGTATGTGTCGGGGAGAGAGTGAAAGTAATTTGTAAATGAGAAGGATATAAGTTATTGGGATAAGAATGAAGATCATAGTATGTTGTATTATTAATTTCAGCTTTGTTCTAGCCATGGCTTCAGTTATATGATTATTGTATTCTATTCCTTGGTCATTGATTTGGTATTTGCCATGAAATTTGATTTGGTCAATGGAATTATAGTAGAAAGGGCTCAAGCAAGTACTTGAAACCCTGTACAGTGAGAAACATTATCATCTATGTCTCTGCTAGTGCCAGGAGAACATGGCACTTTGACACTGACCAAAGTGGAGAATAAACATCTGATTCTGCTATGAGCCAACAAGATGCATCCATTTATAAATATTTTGCATGTAAGGTCAGCAGGTGTTATATGGTACACATGGGGAAGGATAATTCTGCCTACTACTAAGTAGGGTGTTAAAGCAAATGAGTACTTTAGCATAAAATTAATGGATATTATAGTTTCCTGTAATAAATGCAAATGACTAATTCTCAGAGCTGTATACAGCTCTGAAATTACAGATATGGTAATTTGATAAGCACAAATTTTAAAATCTGCCTAGTTTTCAATGGCTGAGCTCTCTGGTTCTATCTGTCTTTATCAGGTTTCTTATATACAATCATAAACGCTGACTGTCCTAAATAATGACCTCATACTTTTAGGAAAACTGACTTTAGCGACTCACAAATGCAAGCGTAACATTTTGTTTTCAGCAAATTTTTAACCCCACTGCTGTGGTTGTCAATTTTTTCCAGAGGTTCATAACAGTAACTGGGCTTTGCACATGTACATCCGCATTTCATCTTTACAGAATATTTCTGTTCTAAAAGGATTGAGTACAGCAGTTCTCACCTGGTACAATCATGGAAGATTTACCCTGTGGTTACAGACCATGAACAAACAATCCACCAAAGGAACAAACTAACACGCTCTTTCTTTATATGTTTATATTTCAGCTCTAGTAGAGAATATGAGCCCTCCTGTGGGTGTTGCATAATTATTATATCAAAAATAAGTATTTCTGTGGGCTAAACTGCACATAAATACTAGGAAATGGAGTGCAGTTTATCTTGATACCCAATAGATAGGGACACCAAGGGAACTATTCCAGCAACTGATTGTGCTGTTTATCTTCGTGACAGACACTTTCATTGACTCCAATCATGTGCTTTTCAAAGGCAGTTTGGTTATTCTGCTTGACAATAATGTGAAAAGAACTGAGGAACGGTGCAATGATTCTTCTTTCACTCTTTGGAATATAAATCCATTCTTGATGAAATCAATAAGCTCTCAAAGAAAGTCAGAGATGGAGTCTTTCTGCTACAGCATGTGGTTACAATTTGTGAAGGTTTCACTTTTGTTTAGCAAGTAGCTTTGAGAGTTGCTCTGCTCTTAGATACTCATCTAGCAGACAGAGGAAACAATACTTGTGGAAATCACCTCTTCTTCCTAGACACTGTATCTGAAGGAGCATACAGTAATATACAGTTGACACTTGAATTGAGGGAGACACATGGCACCACCTAGAAATGAAGAGAACTCCTTGCTAGACTTCAGTTTGCCAGCAGCAGCTCTATGCTCTAGAGTAGGAGAACTGATGCTTCTTGGTCCACTATCCACCTGTTCCATGGCATCATTCATTAACTCCCTCAGTATGATTGCCTGTTTAGCACAATCATCTCAAATCTTGGTGATTTTACTGAAAAGAAGAAATATATGAAATCTGAATTTTCACAAAGAGGAGTATATAGGGCTCTCATGAGGCTCTTCACTCCTCTTTTCATCTCCTCTGGAAAACACAGAGGACCCTGTAAGAAGTACTAGAGATTGTACGAACTGATGTGGACATGTTTCTGACTCTTCACGTGGTACTTTTTGATAGTCCCACTGGTAATAGCAGTTTTAACCCACTATTGTAGGTCTTTAGTCATGTATAATGTCATCATGCCATGCCATCCCGGCCATACCATGCCACACAAAATTCACTGGCTTCAAGCTTCTGAGTACAAAGCAAATGCTTTATTGCAACACTGCTTTTACTTAAAAGAGTTTTAAAAAGTTAATATGCTTAAAAATAAATAATTTGAAATCTTGTTAGGTCTATGAGATATAACTGTTGTGGCCCATTAAATGATGAATCAAAAAAATTACTCAGCTATACAGAAAGTTTACATTACTTTTTTCTTCTTCTGTTTTCCTGTCTTTCAAAGCACCCCTTATTTATACTAGGGAATGTCTACATATGTATATGTGCATAGCAGATTTGTAATAGGACATCTGATACCAACAGAAAATCTAAAGCATCACTGGACCCTGGTGGCTATTAAATATAAATGAAGTTGTTCCTTTTGGATGTTAGCTAGAATACTCCTGTACATGTGCTTTTAGTCCAGAGAATGAAAATATCTGAATTTTAGAAGTGAAAATGAGACAGTTTCCACTTTTTCTTCCCCTGTAAAACCTCAAAAGACAAAAGAAGGCAAAGGGCCAGGATGGTTTGGGTAAGCAACAGAAAAGACCTTTGATGAGACAAAAGCTTGTGTCTTGAGCCTAGACCTACTGCACATAAACCACCCCAAGCATAGTGCCTGCTTGCCAGTGCCAACGCTAGCACTGCCCTGATGAACCCCTAGAACCGGAGTTGGCAATGTATGAGACGTAATCTACAATGGGCTGATTAAACAGTCTTTATCTGCAACCAGATCAGGACCTAAGGGCTGCTATAGGATCTTTCTGCTGGTTGTGAAACAACACCAAATGCCACAGGAGGTCACACTGGACATTTATAAGCATTAAATGGGCAGAGGAGAGGCACAAGGAGAAGTAGTCTTGACTACTTTAATACCACTCTTCCTACCGTCACTATGCTGCACCTGCTGCCGCTACTGCACTACCACTGCTACTAGTAGTAGAAACCTTTGGTAATTGCAAACATGAATAAAATGTACTTAGCTCAGACTGCTTCCGCTTTCTGTCTCTTCATGAAGGTCTCCTAACCCCACCCTCCTCCTAGCTTCACGATTGTTTACCACCACCATCTTCATAACCCAGTGAATCCAATTAATTCTTCGCAACTTCAAGGGTATAGGGCAATGCATCAGTGCATGGGCCACACTGAGGATGATAACTGACCCGCTCTCCTTCTGTCGCCATTACCCTGCCAAAACTCCATTGTTATGGGTGAGGACTTAAAAACAACCCGTCCACGCTGTTAGTGTTGGCCTACTTGTTGGCTTGGTCTTGGGCAGGTAAGCACAGCCTCTGTGAATTCATGAAAGTGTGTCCTGGGACAGTCTGAATCAGTCTCCCTTGACCTCTGGCTCTTACAGTCTGCCAGTCCTATTTTCTGTGATGCTCCCTGGGCTGCCTGGGGAAGAGGGTGTGATATAAATGTCCCAGTTAGGGATGAACACTTATCTACTGCTCTTTGACTAGCAGCTTCTGAATTAACTGCCTTTGACTGAATAAAGAAACTTTTCTGTTGAATAGTGAACTGTATCAATCTGTGGATTAAGGGGTAAGTATTAAGATAATTTACATATTAATTTGCTATGTACCTCCATCAAAATAATAGGTGTAACCAGAAATAACCCTCAACTAAACAACTCAATTAATGGCAACAACAACAAAACCAGAGCCTAATTCATTAGTACCAACAACAATGATGACATCTAACAAGAGGCTTCTCAGCATCCAGAGATATTTCTCTCTGCCCTTGTATGTGTCTTCCCCCTTCTCTGCTATCAAATGGCTAGTCTCAGGAAGAACTTTCTTCATTCAATGATGAACAACATATAGAGAAGTAAGTGTACATTTTATAAAAAATATTATGAAAGGAAAATGAACTTGTGTTAATCTTGGAGGGAGGAAACATTTATCCTCTACCAGTGATGTTTCTCTTTGTAGTTGGTGCTACAGTGGTGTAACAAGCCAGAGGAAATCTGAGGAATGACCTAAAATGATGAATAAATTTGGAAGATGAAATGAGGAACTTGGAAGTTAATTGCATTGGGGAGGTAGTTTGTGAACTCTTTTCTACTCAGCAAGTCTGTTCTGAGGACTGCTATTAAGGAATGACACTGGGTCTTGGTATTAAGGAATTTGCCTGGTTTGTTAGTGTTTTTTTTTTTTTAATTCTTTATGTATTTTTTATATAAACCAAATAATCTAACTTACAATGGGATACAGAGCTAAACAGAAAATTCTCAACAGAGGAATATCAAATGGCCAAGAAGCACTTCAAGAAATGCTCACTGTCCTTAGTCATTAGGGAAATGCAAATCAAAATGACTCTGAGGTTCCATCTTACATCCCTCAGAATGACAAATACCAAAAATTCAAGTGGCAGCACATGCTGGTACTGATGTGGAGAAAGAGGAGCACTCTTCCATTGCTGGTGGGAGCGCAAACTTGTACAAACACTTGGAAAAATAAACCTGTGCTTTATCAGATCATTGAGAATAGCTCTACCTCAAGACCCAGTTATACCACTCCTGAGCATATACCCAAAAGACACTCTACCATACAAAAGGATATTTGCTCAACTATGTTCATAGCAGTTTTCTTCACAATAGCCAGAATCTGGAAACAACCTAGATGTCCCTCAACTGAAGAATGAATAAATAAATTGTGGTATAGCAGGAGCAGTTGACCTGGGAAGAGCAAGGGTATGAGGACAAAGAGGGAAGAGAACCGTGGGTGGTGGCATCTCTGTGAGAAGCTGTAGACCTAAGAAAGGGTAAGCTTCTGGGAAAATATGGGGTGACTCTAGCTGAGACATCTAGTAGCAGGGGTCATGGAGACTAAAGAGGATACCCTCTAACTAGGCAGAACTCCTGGTATAGGAAAGGGAACACCAACCCACCCACAAAACCTCTGACCCAGTATGTGCCCTGCTTACAAGATGTGCAGGGATAGAGACAGAGTAGAGATTGAAGGAATGTCCAACCAATGCCTGCCCAACCTAAGACTATCCCATGGGCAAAAGCCAACTCCCTGACACTATTAATGATCCTCTGCTATACTTGCAGATAGGAGTCTAGCATAGCTGTTCTGAGATCCTCCACCCAGCAGCTGATCCAAACAAATGTTGAGAATCACAGCCAAACATTAGGCAAGGCCTAGGGAGTCTTGTGGGAAAGTGGGGAAAGGATAAAAAGACGTGGAGAGGACAGGCGCTACACAAGACCAACAGAGCCAATTAACCAGGGCCCAAGTGGGCTTGTGGAGACTGACACACCAACCAGGGACCTTGCATAGACTGGACCTAGGCCACCTACACAGATGTAGCCGATGGACAGCTCAGGCTGCATATGGGTTCCCTAGTAAGGGGAAAAGGAGCTGTCTCTGACATGGGCTCTGTTGCCTGCTTTTTAATCACTTCCCCCTGTTGGAACTGCCTTGGCAGGCCATAGGGGAAGAGGATGTGCTCACTCTTGATGCAACTTGATGTCCTAGGGTGGGTTGGGGGGGGTCCTCTTTTCTGAGGAGTAGGTGAGGAGAGATGGGAGGGGAGAGAGTGGGACCAGAAGGAAAGGCAGGAGGTGGCTATGATCAGGATGTAAAGTGAATAAATAAATACATTAATAAAAATAATATTTGCCTGTCAACTGATATAAACCATACTTCTTGTCACTTTTATCGATGGAAAGTGACATTTTAATACTGACATGCCTTTATTTCATAAATAAATCAATTCAGAACTTAGTGAAAAACAAAGTTGTTTTAAGCAACAACAAAAACACCCAGTAAGCAATTAAAATGGTGATGGGGTTCTTTGTGATACATGAGTAGGTGGGCTACCAAGTGGAGTCATTGATAAAAACAATAACATACAAAGAAGAGAAGTGCTTCCTTGATCAATATGTCAGGAAAGAAAACAAATAATATGAATACATCAAACAAACAGTGATGTCCTCAGAAGAACAAGTAAGTGCCACAGAAACTGTGAATAAGGGATAAAAGAGGAGCTAAAATAACTGGGTGATTTATAGATGGAGAATAGAATTTAAAAAAATGTTTTTCACTAGTACACTGAAAAATGTCTATGTAGTTAGTGGCAAGTAACAGCAAGGAGTTAAGTTTTTTGTTTTTTTTATTCCTAATTTATCATAGTAAGAACAGGAGCCATTAATTGCATCAGTCACTCAAATTATGGCATTATAACATTTTTTGGTATATATATATATATATATATTTATATGTGTGTGTATGTGTGTATTTATATACATATATACACGCATATATCTTTGTCATATGTAGCTCTAGACATAAATTTAATTTTGATCTTTTTAGTGATTTCTCAGTACATATGTTCATATAGACTAAATACATACTATCAAAAATAAAGTAAATATATATGATTGAGAATGCTATTAAAAACAAACCCAAATTTCACTGAAATAGAAAAGAATGTATAAAAGGCGACATCTATGAACCAGATGAATCATTTTTCTAATTTTCATCGTAAATTGGAATGAGGGCAGTATCTTCCACAGTCTGCTCCTACCCAGCATTAGTCTACTCAGCACCACCATGAGGCCATTTTTCCTAGATGAGGCTGTATGCAATCTGAGGATCAACAGGGATATGGAGGTTTGTTTTTGTTTTGATGTAGAAAAAAATTCTTTCAGTTACAAATATAAAATATTTTTACAGCAAGTTCACTAAGTTGGTTGTAATGTTAACATATCCAATACAAGAGATCATATTCCAATTGCCTAAAACCTATTTTCTTGTCAGTTCCATCTTTTAATTTGTGCTTTGATTCACATGCTTCAATTGTCACCATTCTATGATATTTATTATACTCCAAATTTACAAAGCAGAATCATTAACATTATTGGCCTGAGGAAAAAAAATAAATTTAAAAATACAAATATACTGAGATTCATGATCTTATCATTATAATAATTTCCCATAAAGATTCAAAATCAGTAAAAAAGAAAAGATGGTGCAGTTAGAAAAATGAAATGATGAACAACAAAAAATCCAGGTTTAGATAAGCGATCCATTCTTCAGTTTTTCATTTTGACTCTATCTATATAAAACATCACCAAGCAGCTCACGAAGCCATGAACGTTTACATGCCATTTTAAGACAAAATGCAGCACCCTCTCTAGTCAGCAAATTGATCACTCCCTAGACAGTAAAAACTGTTCCCAAGATCATATTCATTAATTTTGTGACAAACATAGAAGGAATGGAAATGTAGAAGTATCAGTCAAAGTTGTATCCATTTTGAAAATACAAATTTAATACAAAGTTATTCATTGACAGCAAGATAGTCCTACAGCACAATATTAATGGATACATAGTGCAGAAAGAAAATAAAAAGAGTAACAAATTATCTTTTCAAAGATTCTTCTGGATATAACACAAAGTAAGCAGCATTCCCTGTGAGTGAGCAATCGCTAACTCATGTCGATGATGACAGAGGTTTAATTTTACAGCTGCATGCACCCAGGAACAAAGTATATGCCTGTTCTTCAATATATACATGAAAACTATTTTTCTATTATTCTTGAAGCATGTACTGTAAAAAGCCTCATAATATATTAATGATTCCACTTTTTAAAGTATTTTTCGTGCCATGGTGGAGGCTGTGAAGCATCCACCAGAGCCCATACTATAGATGTGGACTGCAGAGAGACCACTGTGCAGGAAGGGTAGTGCTGCTGTGTCAATGTCCTGCCCCTTGACTGTGATTCTTGGGTTAGGAACATGACAAAAATAATGAGTAACATGACCAGTATTGTATCTTCTTCAATCTGATACCTAACATATAAATAATAATTATAAAGTAATATATTTCTCTTTCAAAGATTTTTTTTCATGTCAAAGACAATTTTTGAATGGTTTGTAGGTAGTAGGCATTTCATTTATTTTGTATCACTTAAGTTTTGTCAAAACTATGTGTAGAACATATTGGTCCTATTTATTAGCAGACAATAAGTACTTAAACAGTTAAGTTAGTTCTGAGTTATATCTGAAATGCCCTCCCAAAGCATTAATGTTAAAGACTTGATGTAGTTTCAATATACAGTATCTAGTGGGGACTTTAGAAAATGACAAGATAACCATTTGAACTGTGACAATGGATTAATATACTGGTACAATCATAATTTGATGGGTTATTAGGAGTATTGGGCTTAGCTGATGAAAGCGTATTCTTAGCAATTTTCTCTTGAGGAATTTTATCTTATTTACAACTCCTTTTGTCTCCTTTCTCTTTCCCAAGTGTCTGCCGTCAAGCAAACTTCCTCCACTGGATGCCATCTACCATGCTGTTAGTTGCTCTTAGACTAACACTGAAAATCATCATCAAAAGTAGTCCAGAAGGATTACAAAACTAAACAATTTGGCCAGAAAAGAAACATGTTGGGAGATGTACAGGAGGAGAAAATGGTTGCTAAAGGTATTAACATCTCCAAACTAAACCAAGTACTTTGCATCAGAATAGAAAAGAGGCAACTCAACCCCACTTACAAATATTTACTATACAAATATTTATGCAGAAATTTACAATTAAGTCTTATGCTGATAATAACTTATAAATCATTTACAAACACAACAAAACAATAAATACTAAGCAAAGCAAATAGTAAGAAAAGAGATAATATATCCTTTGGATCTAGAAAACCAATTTCCATAAACCTAAAGAAAAAGAAATGTTAGTTCACAGAGAATATACCTGTGCTTAAAATCTTATGCTTATTGATGTAAAATTGCTGGAAAAAAATTCTAACATTCAGAACTAAAAGAATAAACTAGTTGCTAGTTGTAGTCACATTCTGCCATAGAGTATAGTAACAATCAGTGAAGAATGCCTTAGGTCTATACTAGCTGACTTAAGAAATTACCACATATGTTTTTATGTGATAAGAACATGCTGTGAAGGGGTGTGTAAAATATATCATAGTTTTAGAAAGGAGTGATATGAAGCACCGTGTAGCTTTAACCATTATACAAATTTAGATTTGACCAAAAAAGTATACATACCTCATGCAGTTAAAATTTATTTGTGGAAGGTTTTGTGGGGAGTAAAATGTGGAAATGGAAATAACAGGTTTTCTGACTTTTAGACTCTTACCTAACTAACTACAGTTTCACAAGTAATATTTTTTGTAAGTGAGCTTTGTATACTTTTTTTAATTTTTAAAATTTACTTATTTATTTATTCAATTTATATCCCGATCATAGTTCCCTCCCTTTTCCACTCCCAGTATCACCCTCCCTCCCTCCCTCTTCCAGCTCAACTTTTTAATGTACCATCTTCCTCTTCATTCAGGCTGTAAAAACCACAGCCTCAACTTACCAGGCTCAGTGTATAGACATTGTGGTGTGCTCTGCTGTTCAGAGATGTTTTAACTTTGCTGCTTGTTTTGAGATATGCCAGGTTGTAATTCAAAGATGCCTGTATGTTCTGTGAATATCAAAAATTAGTTCTCATTTTTCATGCTTACATAGACAGAAAGAATTTATGCTCTACTGAGACTATGAGACCATTCAGCACTGGTTCCTAAAGATTAGAAAAAGGTATGATGTATTGGTTATGTTTAAGGAAAGGGGTTCTACTTAATGCTTCTGGATTCTCTCCTTCATGACTTTCTGCCAAGAATACCATTCTGTTTTTAAGTTTACCTAGGAAAAGTGTTGTTTCTCATTTTTCTTTTTGTACACTCTAAAGCAAAAGTTTACCTGAATCTTAGCTATGGAAATCTATTCCTTGTTATTGAGTCCATATCTATTAACATTCTAAACTACAAATATGTAATCATAGACATTTAAGAAATCTGAGAACATATTATGAAAAAGTAGGTATAATTGTGTATTCATTTCTATCTTTTATTAAAACATGCTATAGGATTGCTCTCATTGGACATTCCAAAATGTCCACAGCCTAGCCCTGATTAAGAGCTGCTGCTCTGGCTATGTATGATAGCATGTGACTATATCACAGCACTTAAAAAGTCAACAAAGGAAGATCTGGAATTCAAGGTCACTCTCAGCTACACAGGAAACTTACAGCAAGCTTAGGCAACATGAGAGTTTGTCTTTATTTATTTATTCATTTATTTATTTATTTTTATTATTAGTTAGATTTTATTAGCTTTGTATCCCAGCTGTATCCCACTCCATCATTTCCTCCCAATCCCATCCTCCCTCCCTCATCTCTTCCCTGCCCCTTTCCAAGTCCACTAATATGAAAGCACCTCCTCCCCTTTCATCTGACCCTGTTTTAACAGGTATCCTCAGGACTGGCTGCAAAGTCCTCCTCTGTGGCCTAGCAGTGCTGCTCCTCCCTTGGGGGGTGGGAGGTCAAAGAGTCCACCATTGAGTTCATGTCAGAAATAGTCCCTGTTCCCCTTACTAGGGTACCCACTTGGATACTGAGCTACCATGGGCTACATTGAGCAGAGGTTCTAAGTTATGTCCATATATGGTCCTTGGTTGGAGAAACAGTCTCATAAAAGATCCCTGTGCCAAGATATAGTTTGTCCTTGTGGAGCTCCTGTCTTCTCCAGGTCATATTAACTCCCCCTTCTTTCATATAATTCCCTGCACTTTGCCACAGGTTTGGTTATGAGTCTCAGTATCTGCTTTGATACACTGCTAAGTAGAGTCTTTCAGAGACCCGCTGTGGTGGGCTCCTGTCCTGTTACTTGTTTTCTCCTACATCCAATGCCCATCCATTTGTCTTTCTAAGTGAAGATTGATCATCTTACCCCAGGTCCTCTTTCTTGTTTATCTTCTTTAGGTGTATAGATTTCATTAAGTTTATCATATCTTATAGGTCTAAATGTGTGAATATATACCATGTGTGTCTTTCTCCTTCTGGGATACCTCACTCAGAATGATCTTTTCTAGATCCCACCATTTGCCTGTAAATTTCATGATTTCCTCATTTTTAATTGCTGAGTAGTATTCCAAAACTATCCTGTACAACGACAGATCATCTGGAGGTATCCCTATCCCTGATCTCAAGCTGTACTACAGAGCAATAGTAATAAAAACCGCATAATATTGGCATAGATACAGAAAGGAGGATCAACGGAACCAAATAGAAGATCCAGAAATAAACTCACACACCTATGAATACTTGATCTTTTACAAAGAAGCCAAAACCATTCAATGGAAAAAAAAACACACAGCATCTTGAACAAATGGTGCTGGTCCAACTGGATGTGTACATGCAGAAAAATGCAAATAGATCCATATTTATCAACAGCACAAAACTAAAGTCAAAGTGGATCAAAGACCTCAACATAAAACCAGACACCGTAAATTGGTCAGAAGAAAAAGTGGGGAAGAAACTTAAACTCATTGGCACAGGAGACAACTTCCTGAACAGAACACCAACAGCACAGGCTCTAAGAGCAACAATCAATAAATAGGACCTCATGAAACTGAAAAGCTTCTGTAAAGCAAAGGATACTGTCATCAGAACAAAACAAAACGACTGCCTGCAGATTGGGAAAGGATCTTCACCAACCCTATATCTAACAGAGGGCTAATATCCAGAATATATAAAGAACTAAAGAAGTTAAACAGCAACAAACTAAGTAATCCAATTAAAAAATGGGGAACACAGCTAAACAGAATTATCCATAGTGGAATATTAAATGGCAGAAAAACACTTAAAGAAATGCTCAACCTCATTAGCCATCAGGGAAATGCAAATCAAAATGACCCTAAGATTTCACCTTATACCCATCAGAATGGCTAAAATAAAAAACTCAAATGACAACACATGCTGAAGAGGTTGTGGAGAAAGGGGAACCCTCCTCCACTGCTAGTAGGAATATAAACTTGTACAACCACTTTGGAAATCAATCTGGTGCTTTCTCAGACAAGGAGCAATAATGCTTCCTCAAGATCCAGCTATACCACTCCTAGGCATATATTCAAAGAGGCATATATTCACAGTAAGGACATTTGCTCAACCATGTTTGTAGCAGCTTTATTTGTAATAGTCAGAAGGTGGAAACAACCCAGATGTCCACCAACTGAGGAATGGATCCAGAAATTGTGGTATTTTTACACAGTAGAATACTACTCAACAATTAAAAATGAGAGTTTGTCTTAATTAATACTCAACAAACAAAAAACGTCATTGTTGTAGATTTTAGATATATAGATAGATGATAGATAAATAGATAGGTGCATACATAC
Organism: Meriones unguiculatus; assembly: GCF_030254825.1. Taxonomy (NCBI): domain Eukaryota; kingdom Metazoa; phylum Chordata; class Mammalia; order Rodentia; family Muridae; genus Meriones; species Meriones unguiculatus. The sequence continues at coordinate 80,814,110 of NC_083354.1, forward strand.
ATATATAGCTACATAGATAATAGATTAGACAGGCAGACAGACAGACAGACAAATAGATAGATATAGAAATTATCAAGATATAGCTATCTATTACATAGACACATGAGATAAAAGTAGAGGGGACTTTACTGGAAAAAGGAAGAGGGCTTTTAGGAAGAACAGGAGAAATCTAAAATGAAATAGGTAAATCTGAGTAATACGTGACATACCATATATGAAACTGTCATCTTGAGACACATAAGTCTTTTCACTAATAGGAAAACTGTTAAAAAAAAAAAACAAAAAAACAAAAAAACCTCCTGCTTTAGAAATATCATACCTAGAACTTCTGCTCAGATGTGGCCCCTGGTAGCTCAGTAACCAAGTAGTTTCCCAAAGTGAGGGGAACAAGGACTATTTCTAACAGGATCTCAAGGGCAGGCTCTTTGACCTCCCCCCCCAGGGGAGGAGCAGTCAAGTTAGGCCACAGAGGAGGACTTTGCAGCATGAAGATACCTGATAAAACAGGGTCAAATGAAAGGGGAGGAGGTCCTCCCCTATCAGTGGACTTGGAAAGGGGCAGGGAGGAGACCAGGGAGGGAATGTGGGGTTGGGGAGGGAATGAGGGAGCGAGATACAGCTGGGACACAGAGTTAACAAAATGTAACTAATAAGAAAAATAAAATAAAATAAAAAAAAGAAATATCACACCAAGTATCTCCAGGACTGGCTACAAAGTCCTCCTCTGTGGCCTAGCAATGCTGTTCCTCTCTTGGGGGGTACAGTGGTCAAAGAGCCTGTGATTGAATTCATGTCAGAAATAGTCCCTGTTCCCCTTACTAGCATACCCACTTGGATACTGAGCTACCATGGACTATATCAAGCAGAGGTTCTAGGTTATATCCATACATGGTCTTTGGCTGGAGAAACAGTCTCATATCAGACCCCTGTGCCCAGCTATATTTGGTCTTTGTGGAGCTCCTGTCCTCTCCAGGTCACATTAACTCCTCCTTCTTTCATATTTCGGCACTCTGCCAAAGGTTTGGGTTATGAGTTTCAGTATCTGATTTCATAAACTGCTAGGAGGACTTTGCAGCCAGTCCTGAAGATACGAGATAAAACAGGGTCAGATGAAAGGGGAGGAGGTCCTCCCCTATCAGTGGACTTGGAAAGGGGGAGGGAGGAGATGAGGGAGGGGGGTGGGATTGGGAGGGAATGAGGGAGCAGGATACAGCTGGGATACAGAGTTAACAAAATGTAACTAATGATAAAAATAAATAAATAAATAAAATGAAAAATAAAATATACCTGCTTTGTCAAAAATTTCTCTGATAAATTATAATACACTTACATGAGCTTTTCCCACATCTATCCCTTTAGGGCAATTTTTTTTAATTTTTTATTTAACTTTTATTAATTACACTTTATTCATTTTGTATCCCCCCATAAGCCCCTCCCTCCTTCCCTCCCGGTCCCACCCTCCCCCCTTTCTGCATGCATGCGCCTCCCCATGTCCACTGATAGGGGAGGTCCTCCTCTCCTTCTTTCTTTTTTTGTTTTGTTTTGCTTTTTTAATTTTTAATTAATTAATTTATTTATTTATTTTTTATCAGTTACATTTTATTAACTCTGTATCCCAGCAGTGTCCCGATCCCTCATTCCCTCCCAGTCCCTCCCTCCCTCCCTCCCTCATCTCCACCGTGCCCCTTTCCAAGTCCACTGATGGGGGGGACCTCCTCCCCATTCATCTGATCCTGTTTTATCAGGTATCTTCAGGACTGGCTGCAAAGCCCTCCTCTGTGGCCTAACAGGACTGCTCCTCCCTTCAGGGGTGGGGAGACCAAAGAGCCAGTCCTTGAGTTCCTGTTAGAAATAGTCCTTGTTCCCCTCACTTTGGGAAACCAATTGGTTACTGAGCTACCACAGGCTACATCTGAGTGGAGGTTCTAGGTTATATCCATACATGGTCCTTGGTTGAATGTCAGTCTCAGAAAAGACCCTGTGCCCAGATATATTTGGTCCTTGTGGAGCTCCTATCCTTTCCCCATCAGACTAACTCCCCTTCTTTCTTATGATTCCCTGTACTCTGCCAAAGGTTCTGATCTTAGTCTATCAGTTCTCATCAGAAGTGGCTGCATTGTCAGGATTCTAGGTTATCTCCATGAATAGTCCTTGGTTGGAGTATGAGTCTCTGGGAAGTTTCCTGTGTTCAAATTTTCTTGTTCTGTTGCTCTCCTTGTGGAGTTCCTGTCCTCTCCAGCTCTTACTATTACCCACCTCTTACATAAAATTCCATTCACTCTGCCTGACAGTTGGCCATCAGGGTCAGCATCTGCTTTTATAGTCTGCAGGGCAGAGGCTTTCAGAGGCCCTCTGTGGCAGGTTCCTAGGTTGTTTCCTGTTTTCTTCTGGCTTTCAGAGGCCCTCTGTAGCAGGTTCCTAGGTTGTTTCCTGTTTTCTTCTTCTTCTGATGTCCATCCTCTTTGCCTTTCAGGATGGGGATTGAACATTTTAGTTAGGGTCCTCTCTTTTGCTTAGTTTGTCCAGATGTACAGATTTTAGTGGGTTTATCCTATGTTGTATGTTTATATGAGTGAGTATATACCGTGTGTGTCTTTTTGCTTCTGGGACAACTCACTCAGGATGATCCTTTCCAGGTCCCACCATTTACCTGCAAATTTCATAATTTCCTTATTTTTCATTGCTGAGTAATACTCCATTGTATAGATGTACCACAATTTCTGCATCCATTATTCAGTTGAGGGGCACCTGGGCTGTTTCCAGCTTCTGGCTATTACAAATAAAGCTGCTACAAACATGGTTGAGCAAATGTCCTTTCTGTGTACTTGAGCCTCTTTTGGATATATACCTAGGAGTGGTATGGCTGGATCATGAGTAAGCACTATTGCTCGTTGTTTGAGAAAGCACCAGACTGATTTCCAGAGTGGTTGTACAAGTTTACATTCCCACCAGCAGTGGAGAAGGGTTCCCCTTTCTCCACAACCTATCCAGCATGTGTTGTCACTTGAGTTTTTGATCTTGGCCATTCTCATGGTGTAAGGTAAATTCTCAGGGTTGTTTTGATTTGCATTTCCCTATTGGCTAATGAGGTTGAGCATTTCTTTAAGTGCTTCTCTGCCATTCAATATTCCTCTACAGAGAGTTCTCTGTTTAGCTCTGTTCCCCATTTTTTAAGTGGATTACTTGGTTTGCTGCTTTTCAGCTTCTTTAGTTCTTTATATATACTGGATATGAGTCCTCTGTCAGATAAAGGGTTGGTGATGATTCTTTCCCAATCTGTAGGCATTCACTTTGTTTTGATGACGGTGTCCTTTGCTTTACAGAAGCTTTTCAGTTTCATGAGGTCCCATTAATTGATTGTTGCTCTTAGAGCCTGTGCTGTTGCTGTTCTGTTCAGGAAGTTTTCCCCTGTACCAATGAGTTCTAGAGTATTCCCCACTTTTTTTTCCAAGCGGATTTAATGTGTCTGGTTTTATGTTGAGGTCTTTGATCCACTTGGACTTCAGTTTTGTGCAGAGTGATAAGTATGGATCTATTTGCATTTTTCTACATGTACACATCCAGTTGGACCAGCACCATTTGTTGAAGATGTTGTCTTTTTTTCCATTGTATTGTTTTGGCATCTTTGTCAAAAATCAGGTGTCCATAAGTGTGTGGGTTTATTTCTGGGTCTTCTGTTCGGTTCCGTTGATCCACCATTCTGTTTCTATGCCATTACCATGCAGTTTTTTATAACTGTTGCTCTATAGTACAGCTTGAGATCAGGGATGCAGATACCTCCAGAAGATCTTTTATTGTAAAGGATTGTTTTATTAATTCTGGGTTTCTTGTTTTTCCATAGGAAGTTGAGAATTTTTCTTTCCAGGTCTGTAAAGAATTGTGTTGGCAATTTGATGGGAATTGCATTAGATCTGTAGATTGCTTTTGGTAAGATGGCCATTTTTACTATGTTAATCCTGCCAAGCCATGAGCATGGGAGATCTTTCCATCTTCTCATATCTTCTTCTAATTATTTCTTCAGAGACTTGAAATTTTTTTCATACAAGTCTTTGACTTGCTTGGTTAAGGTTACATCAAGGTACTTTATGTCTTTTGTGGCTATTGTGAAGGATGTTGTTTCTCTAATTTCTTTCTCAGCCCTTTTGTCTTTTGTATACAGGAGTGCTACTGATTGGAAATCCATCAATGTGATCCACCATATTAACAAACTAAAAGAAAAAAAACACATGATAATCTCCCTAGATGCTGAAAAAGCATTTGACAAAATCCAACATTTACTCATGTTTAAAGTATTGGAGAGATCAGGGATACAAGGCACATATCTAAACATAGTAAAGGCGATATACAGCAAACCTATAGCCAACATCAAACTGAACGGAGAGAAACTTAAAGCAATCCTACTGAAATCAGGGACAAGACAAGGCTGCCCACTCTCTCCATATCTCTTCAACATAGTGCTGGAAGTCCTTGCTAGAGCAATAAGACAGTTGTAGGAGATCAAGGGGATACAGATTAGAAAGGAAGAAGTCAAATTATTACTATTTGCAGATATGATAGTATACATGAGTGACCCCAAAAACTCTACCATGGAACTCCTACAGCTGATAAACACCTTCAGCAAAGTGCCCGGATACAAAATTAACTCAAAAAAATCAGTAGCACTCCTGTATACAAAAGACAAAAGGACAATTTCTTAAAGAAATTAATAGATTACTTTGTGTCAAAAAATAAATAACAATTTGCATATACCCATTGTTAAAAAATAAAAATAAATAAGTAAATAAATACCACACCAAGCTCTTGTTTTCTTTCTTGTCATGCACTTGCTTCTTAATTTATTTGCAGAAGTGAAGGGTCCTTTCCTTTGTCAGGCAGTATCTTTATATCCATGAGATTTCTTATGAGTGCTGTTTGCTTTAAGCTTTAGCATTTGCAATATATTTCAAATTTATTTTCAAAATATGAGTGGATATATTAGCAAGAGGGTTGTATTCACAAAAACAAGATGCAGAAATGATAAACTACTGCCTGTAATACTTGGGGACAGATATGTTCCAAAATGTATCCTTTTTCTAACTTACCAACTTTTGAAGGCAATGATTCATATAGCCTGTACTACCTAATGCTTCCCCCGGGGTCCAGAACATTTTTTTCCATAATCAAATACATTAGTATTTCTGCAGTAAAACAAAAATGATAATTTTTAGTAGGACTGAGATTAAAAACTGCATCACATTGGTTTCAGTTAGAGTTTTGCCAATATTGAATTGTGGAAAACTTGTTATTTTTTTTTCAGTACCTTGTATGGGGGAGAAAATATGATTAAAGGATGTTAAGCTTAACTAAAGAATAATGTTTTCCTTCAATTTTTATCTAGAATTGAACAACTACTATCTGTTAATGTTTCTCTTAAACAGTCTTTGTTATCTCTCCTCTTAGTTACTCTGAAGCACAATCTTACAAAATATGAAACATAACAAATTATTATGCAGTGAAATCTTAGTGGGAGATTATCTTTGGCTTTAGACCTATGGTAAGTGTTATAATAATTGAATATCTTCTGGATAACACATAATTGTCTTCTGTATTGTGTCTCCTATAACAAAACCAGTATCCCCAAATTTATGCTCCAATACCAAATTCTCAAACGCCTCCTCAAAATTATTTTGTTCTTATAGCCCTTAGAAATGGACCTAATGATCCTTTTATCCTACAATAAAATGGACATATAAACTGGGACAAGCAGTCTTAGGGCATAATGAGTTTCTTTTATTAAGGGTTTTAATGAAAACCTAGATGATACCATGAGCATGTTTATAACGTGAAACCAGCAGACCATAACGAAATTCATTTAATTCTGTTTGATTGTCACTTCTGCAGAATTCATAACGAAGCTTTATTCAAAACGCTCAAAGTGAAGGGCTAACATTTGGGAAAATGAAAGCCTACGATCTGAAATCCTTTGTTATCTGTCAAAAGAGTAATTACCCAACCTGTATTTTTGGGGTTTTAATAGCACATACAGAATATATGTACAACTAGAATGCCTTCCCATCCCTGTCAAAGGGTATTTACTGCTGACCAGTGGTATCTCCCTTATGAACTGCTCCAAATCTTTTGAGAAAGAAAAATAAAAAAACTTACATGTGTATCTCTGGAGAATACCTCTTCTTCATATTACATCACAATCATCATGCAAGGCTGATCCACAGCTCACTCGAAGCAAATTTAATAAAGTCCTAGCATCCATGAGTGTTTGGTGCTATTTTCTTGTAGTACTTAAAGCTCCCTGACAAATGGAAAGATGACAGATAATAGATATCGTTAGGTAATTCTACAGCTCTTCACAAAAGGCCCTTGCTCCTGTCAGCAAAAGATCATTGGAATGATTTTTCTACATTTACCAGTTCTCAATATTACAATACAGCTCTTCGTTTTTGCATCTTTTTGTGGGACCAAAGAAGCTGTAGTTTGTTTGAATTTTTATTTGACTGTTACTTATAAGCCAATGTTTTTCTATTTAAAATTTTCTAATTTTATGGAAGATTTTTTGCCTATCTTCTAATTATTTGTCATTTTATTTTATTCATGATGGAACCATATTATACATTAGGGATACAAACACTATTTCTTTCTTTTTTTTATTTTTCATCAATTACACTTTATTCATTCTGCATCCCCCCATAAGCCCCTCCCCCCTCCCCTCCCAATCCCACCCTCTCTCCTCCCTCTGCATGCATGCCACTCCCCAAGTCCACTGATAGGGGAGGTTCTCCTCTCCTTTCTGATCTTAGTCCATCAGTTCACATCAAAAGTGGCTGCATTGTCCTCTACTATGGCCTGGTAAGGCTGCTCCCCCCCAGGGGGAGGTGATCAAAGAGCAGGCCAATCAGATTATGTCAGAGGCAGTCCCTCTTCACATTACTATGTAACTCAATTGGACTCTGAACTGCCCTGGGCTACATCTGTGCAGGGGTTCTGGGTTATCTCTATGAATAGTCCTTGGTTGGAGTATGAGTCTCTGGGAAGTTCCCTGTGTTCAAATTTTCTGGTTCTGTTGCTCTCCTTGTGGAGACCCTGTCCTCTCCAGCTCTTATTATTTCCCAGTTCTTACATAAAATTCCATTCACTCTGTCCAACAGTTGCCCATCAGGCTCAGCATCTGCATTGATAGTTTGTAGGGCAGAGGCTTTCAGAGGCCCTCTGTGGTAGGTTCCTAGGTTGTTTCCTGTTTTCTTCTTCTTCTGATGTCCATCCTCTTTGCCTTTCTGGATGGGGATTGGACATTTTATTTCTTTTAACTGCCGTTTTTTTTTTCTTTGCCTGAAATCTTCAGTTTTGCTCTCCTACTGAATTTTACAACCTAACCATTTTTTTTCAAATATACACACCGTAAAAAACTCCACTTCAAATTTCCAGTTTTTGGTCTTTTCTGCCCACAGTTTAAGAAACAAACTATTCAACTATATTCAAACTTTGTTTCTTATATTACATTTAGAAATTTAAGCTCTGTGTTATTTGTGATATAAATAATATACAGTAGTGATTCAAACTTTTTATCTCCTCTTTGGAAAGCAAAGCACAGTTTTGCCACCTGTTAAATAATGCATTACAATTTTGCTTTCTTAAGGGGATGTCATTGTGCTGGATTAATTTGCCAAATATTCTTTAACTTACTCTTAATTTTTCTCCTACAGCCAATTTTCCTAATTAATTCCATACCCAGAGCATAAATTTTATTTTAGTGACTTGGCAATCAATTTTAATGTTTGGTAAAACAAATCTGTATTTGTCTATAATTAGTCTAATTATTAATAACATCTTAGGTATCATTAGATATTATCATTCCACTTAAAACTTTAATTTTATTCTGTTCCAAAATGAAACTCTGTTTTCATGCTAATAAGAATAATATTAAATGCCTATATAACTTTGAAAGAAGTTGTACTCTTCTCATGAGAGTTTATCATTAAATACATATACACAGATAATATTGCTTTATTTCATTCTGTCAAGTTGAATGTCCTGATATTCTATTTCAAAGTTTCACCTTTTAGTCTCTCTCCAAAATGTTATTTCTCTCCTTGACAAATATGTGGGGTGGTTTTAGATGTAAAGGAATTAAATAGACTAAGGTATATTTTTATACACTTTCTAAAGTTTGTCATAAAGAGACTTTATGTGCTAGCCTCTTGTCTGTTAGGTCCTCTTACCTTCTCCATGACCCACCAGAGAGAAACAAGCTGCCATGAAAGGTATCCCTGTGTGTAATGGAGCACTTTTCATCTCTGGCAGTACTTAGTGAAGTCCTATGTATTTCCAAGATCTTTATTAGGTCTATGTAACACATGTCTCAGAGGGTAAATATAGAGTTTTGATGGTCCGGTTTATCTATAATGAGATTACGACATTTTATTTTTACTAGTAGAGACTCCCTTTTAAAGAAGAAGGCTTTATTTTGACTCTAGGTTTATCAGGACAGTTCATGATGGGGGAAAGGCTTTCTGGTAGGAGACTGAAGGAGCTAGTCTTGTCAAACCCAAACTCAAGGAGAGCTGAGTGCTGGCAAGCAGCTTGCTTTCTTTTTACAGACTTCTTTAATTCAGCCCACTACCCGTGCTTTTGTGACAGCTTTTTCTTTTTTCTTTTTATATGAATTACAGTTTGTTCACTTTGTAGCCCAGATGTAGCCCCCTCCCAATCCCACCTTCCCTTCCTCATCTCCTCCCAAACCCCTCTCCAAGTCCACCGAGAGGGGAGGTCCTCCTCTCCTTCCATCTGACCCTAGCTTATCAAGTCTCATCAGGACTGGCTGCATTGTCTTCCACTGCGGCCTAGGAAGGCTGCTCCCCCCCTCAGGGGGAGGTAGTCAAAGAGTCCAGCCATTGAGTTCATGTAGGAGACAGTCCCTATTCCTGTTACTAGGGAACTCACTTGGGTACTGAGCTGCCAAGAGGTACATCTGAGCAGGAGTTCTAGGTTATATCCATGAATGGTTCTTGGTTGTAGTATCAGTCTAAGAAAAGACCACTGTGCCCAGATATTTTGGTACTATTGCTCTCCTTGTGGAGCTCCTGTCCACTCTAGGCCTTACTATCTCCTCTTTCATTCATAATATCCCCTGTACTCTGCCCAAACTTTGGTTATGAGTCTCAGCATCTGCTTTGATACACTGCTGGGTACAGTTTTTCAGAGGCCCTCTGTGGTAGGTTTCTGTCCTGTTTCCTGTTTTCGCCCTCTTCTGATGCCCATCTCATTTGTCTTTCTGAGAGGATTGATCATCTTACCTAGGGTCTTCCTCTTTGCTTAGCTTCTTTAAGTGTACAGATTTTAGTATGTTTATCCTATCTTATAGGCCTAGTATCCTCTTATAAGTGAGTATATACTATGTGCGTCTTTCTGATTCTGGGATACCACACTCAGGATGATCTTTTCTAGAGCCCACCAATTGCCTGAAATTTTCATGATTTCCTTGTTTTTAAGTGCTGAGTAGTAATCCATTGTGTATATATGCCACAATTTCTGAATCCATTACTCAGTTGAAGGACATCTGAGTTGTTTCCAGGTTCTGGCTATTACAAATAAAATGGCTAGGAACATGGTTGAACAAATGTCCTTGTTGTATACTTGAGCATCTTTTGGATATATGCCTAGGAGTGATATAGCTCAATCTTGAGGAAGCACTATTCCTAATTGTCTGAGAAAGCACCAGATTGATTTCCAAAGTGGTTGTACAAGTTTACATTCCCACCAGCAATGAAGAAGGGTTCTCTTTTCTCCACATCCTCTACAGCATGTGTTGTCAGTTGAGTTTTTGATCTTAGCCATTCTGATGGGTACAAGGTGAAATCTCAGGGTCATTTTGATTTGTATTTCCCTGAGGATTAAGGACGTTGAGCATTTCTTTAAGTGTTTCTCTGCCATTCGATATTCCTCTACAGCGAATTCTCAGTTTATCTCTGTAGCCCATTTTTTAATTGGATTACTTGATTTGTTACTTTTTAACTTCTTTACTTCTTTATATATTCTGGATATTAGCCCTCTGTCAGATACATGGTTGGTGAAGATCCTTTGAAAGAACAATTCACAACTTCATATGGAAAAACAAAAAATCCAGGATTGCCAGAAGGATCCTGTACAACAACAGATCATCTGGAGGTATCACCATCCCTGATCTCAAGCTATACTACAGAAAAAGAGTAATAAAAACTGCATGGTATTGGCATAGAAACAGAAAGGAGGATCAATAGAATCGAATAGAAGACCCTGAAATAAACCCACACATATATGGATACTTGATTTTGTCTAGAAGCCAAAACCATACAATGGAAACAAGACAGCATCTTCAAAAAATGGTGCTGGTCTAACTGGATGTCTACATGTAGAAAAATGCAAATATATCTATTTTTATCACCCTGCACAAAACTAAAGTCTAAGTGGATCAAAGACCTCAACATAAAACCAGACACACTAAATTGGTTAGAAGAAAAAGTGAGGAACAGCCTAGAACTCATTGGCACAGGAGACAACTTGCTGAGCAGAACACCAACAGCACAGGCATTTATTGATCAACAACCAATAAATGGGACCTCGTGAAACTGAAAATCTTTTGTAATGTAAAGGACACTGTTGTCAGAACAAAACAACAGCCTTTTGACAGTTTTTCCTTAGTCACCCTTAAGATCACTTCAATATTTTAAATTTTATTCTTTATTTTTGAGAATTTTATATATGTCTACAATAAAATATGATTATAGCTACCCTAATCCATTTCCTACTTCCAAATCCCCTCTTAACTCCCTAACATGCACCTTCCAATTTAATGTCTGGTTTTTTTTTCTTTATTTTATTTTTCACAACCTATTAAGTCTACTTAGTCTTGCCCATACATTGAATGGGTATAAAGCCAACCTTTCAGTGCCATATCCTTAAGAATAGAAAATTTGCCCTTCCTCCAAAGCTATCCACTGCCAAGAGCTACTCAGTAAGAGGTACAGACTGGAGGTTGGCTTTTGTTTGGGTTGATATTATGACTGCCTTGTGCAGGTAACTACAGCTACTATGATTTCACTAGTGCATGAGCCATGGCATGTCCAGAAGACAACATTTCACAGCATCCCTCCCCTTCTCTGGCTCTTTCTGTTTTTTCTTCCCTGATAATTCCTGAGTCCTGGTGGTGAAAGATATACATGGCTGTCTCCTTGGGGTTTAGCATGTGATAAAGACTATTCTTAATTTTATTAAAATAGGTTACATAAGGCCATGTTTAGGCAGTTAAATAATCTTGTTGTTGAAAATAAAGGATATCAGGCTAACAATGTTTATTAATAATCCCTTAATATTATGGCAGTATTATCTAACCCACTACTATGATCAATAAGATACACAGACACTTGATAGATTTTAGAATAGCCTTGTCTTATCTGGGGTATGGCAGATATTAATTCTCTAAACTACTTTTATCTTCCAGCCCCAGCTCCATAAATGCTTGTTTATCCTCTCACATCTGGGCTGCTTCCTCCATCTACTTGGACCATGTGCTTCTCCCACACTAAGCCATGGTGGCTCTCTGCTTCCTTCCTCTCCTTCTTCTGGTATTTTCTCTCTCTCCCAAGATGCTTCTCTCCCCCAAAGTCCTTGGACCACAGCCACCTTACAACATCCTGCCCTGCTCCAGTGTAGACCTTTTTAATCAGCCAACCAGGAATAAATGAGAAACATTCCTTCTCATCACCTGGGTACGGCAAAGAGTTCAACGTTAACAACAGTGCTCACAGCAAGGCGGTGAGCAGTTCCCAAGGCATTCTAATCAGCATTTGGAAACACAGTTTGACCTTCTTCCAACATAATCTCATAAGATTTCAGCTGAAATGTGATTCGACAAATTTGCAAGGAAATCTGTCATTTGTATGATAACCAATAAGAACAACAACAATAATAAAAATAATTAAAAAGAACTAATTCTTTTTCTTGATAGTTCAAAATCCAAAGGGGAGACAAAGTTAGCTCTCTCTATATAAAAGAAGCACAGTGAAGTGTCAACATCAAAGCTTCTGCCTGCTTACTGTTTGTGACACACACACACACACACACACACACACACACACACACAGGACAGAGTTAGGGCGGCAGAGAGATTTCAAGAAAGGAAATTTTTCTTCCTGTTGCCTGCTGCCTTCCCAGCACAATCCAACAATCCATGTATATAGTATATATGACATGCTGTTTTAAAGAAAGAGCACTCTGTAAAGCTTATTAACTATAGCACATTTAATATGTCCCTATTAGTGTAGTTCTTTCATTTTTATTTACCCAAAATGGTGACAATGGCACCACATCCCGACCATTTGTTCTTTAATGAGAACAATTTCATCACAGGGTTCTGTTTTGTTTCTCAACATCAGCCAAAATGTCATTGCTAATCACAGCCATGGTCTGATCCTTGGCAAGACAGTAGGAGAAATCAGAGAAAGAACTGCCCATTTTAAAAGCACAAGATTTTAGAGGAAGCGCAGCCTACAGAATTAACAAGACAAGAAATTAGTTTATTTGTTCACTTTAACGTTAATTCATCCCTTCTTTTAATCCATCATGAAACACTGTCAATATAAAAATTTTAAAAATTGGGCACTTCAGTGATTAAAACACCACTTTGTTTTTTAAGAGTGATTCTAGATTTTCTGATAGCTGAGGAAATTGTGGGCTACTAATATTTTCCCATATTTAAATTAAATAAAAGATATGCATTTTTGTGCTCAAAAGCACTGTGTGACTCAAACTCAGTCTCCAGCCCCTAGAAAGTTTGCCACTAAGTCATCCACATCACACAGGAATAAACAGTAGCAAGACAAGAGAAAGGAGTCAATGCGAAGGAAGGAGCATTTGTTTGTTTGTTTTCTTTTTTGTTTGTTTGTTTGGTTGGTTGTTTGGATGGTTGGTTTTTTTGAGACAGTGTTTCACTGTGTAGCCTTGGCTGTTTTGAAATTGCTTTCTAGACCAGGCTGGCCTCAAACTCACAGGGATCTGCCTGCCTCTGCCTCCCCAAGTGCTGGGATTGGAGGCATGTGCCACCATGCTCAGGTTAGATTTTTTTTTCCTTAATGACTACAAAAATCTTCTATCATATTATGGTACTACCTGGCATGCCTTCCAGGTGTTGGCTGTGCAGAATAATGGGGGAGGGGAGAAGCATGAATCTTGCTTGGCTATGTATTTCTATAAAACATGAGGACAAGAAATAGGAAGGGAAAGTTGTTTCTAAGGGTCATTTCCCAGCAGTATAGTACCTTTCAAGTCCTCATTTTAACTGATTCTATTGTAAAACAGAGTTCCCTGCTCCATTTACTCAAATTTAAAGAGTCCGCATTGAATTTGATGATGACTGTCTGCCCTTGCTCAAATCATTGTTGACGTAAACTTGTTCTAGTTCCTACATAGCAATGTTATGGTGGAATGTATGAAAGAAAAATCTAGTACACAGGTCTTTTCACAAAGAAGGAAAATAAAAGTTCTATTTTCCCATGAATGAGTTCCTTATTTCTTTTATCAAACAGGGCAAAAAATAACACTTGATAATTCAGTGAATCAATGTTGTGAATATCTTATGGCAAAAGCATGCTATTTCCGGAGGAGAATTTACATCTCAGTCTAAGCTTCAACTGACAGGTTTCACTTGGCTCTGAAGTCTCTCTGGTAGACTTCACATGCCATTGCAAGCATGGCCTGAGAGATGATGATTTCAACAATACACAGATTCCAGCAATAAATACTGTGTTAGCAAATATATGCTAATCTCTTCAAACACTTAACAATGTGCTAGCTTTCAAGGAAAACCTATAGGTGGCTTTAAACCTCAATAAACTTGTAGTCATGTTATGGAGAATTGAAAGCTCTTGATTAAAGTGGACGATGAATTGCAGAGTCCTAAATATAAATGAAAAGTACCTTGATGGTGGTTTCACTTTGCAATCTTGAGATATCAGTAAATTCTGGGTCTCCAGTTAAAGAAGTAGAAAGCAATAATATTAAGTTAAACTATTACTCCTAAATATTTAATTATTCCATAAATCAGTTCACCAACAGCTCCTGAAGGGAAGCTGTAAACGATAATATTTACACATTTAAATTCTGTAGTTTAACCATTTTGGGCTCCGATCTCTCTGCCTTATTATTCTTCATTATAGAACCTGACTAATGTAATCTTGCTAATCCTAAATATATTTAGTCATCAAATAAGGATATTATTGATGTTACATCATTGTTTAAAAAGCTTAAATGAAGTAACACATCATGTACACTAATTATTGTTTTGAAACAAACCACACAATATAGTAGCTTAAAACAGCAAGTACATAAAGTGGTTGTAGAAGTTTACATTCCCACCAGCAATGGAGGAGGGTTCCCCTTTCTCCACATCCTCTCCAGCAAGTGCTGTCACTTGAGTTTTTTATCTTAGCCGTTCTTATGGGTGTAAGGTGAAATCTCAGGGTCATTTTGATTTGCATTTCCCTGATGACTAAGGACGTTGAACATTTCTTTAAGTGTTTCTCTGCCATTTGATATTCCTCTGTTGAGAATTCTCTGCTTAGCTCTGCACCCTATTTTTAATTGAGTTATTTGGTTTGTTGGTGTACAATTTCTTGAGTTCCTTATATATTCTGGATATTAGCCCTCTATAGGATATAAGGTTGGTGAAGATCTTTTTCCAATCTGTAGGCTCTTGTTTGTTCTATTGACATTGTCCTTTGCTTTAGAAGTTTTTTCAGCTTCATAAGTTCTCATTTATTAATTGTAGATTTTAGAGCCTGAGCTGTTGGTGTTCTGTTCAGGAAATTGTCTCCTGTTTCAATGAGGCTCTTCCCCACTTTTTCTTCCAACAGTTTTATGTGTCTGCTTTTATATTGAGGTCTTTGATCCATGTGGACTTTAGTTTTGTAAAGGATAACAGATATGGATCTCTGCATTTTTTACATGTGGACATCCAGTTAGACCAGCACCATTTGTTGAAGATGCTATTTTTTCTCCATTGTATGATTTTGACATCTTTGTCAAAAATCAGAAATCCATAGGTCTGTGGGTTTCTTTCTTGGTCTTCTATTAGATTCCATTGACCTAACAGTCTGTTTTTATGCCAGCTATACCACTTTGGGCATATACCCAAAAGATGCCCCTCCCCCATTCAATAAGAACATTTGCTCAACTATGTTCATAGCAGTTTTATTTGTAATAGCCAGAATCTGGAAACAATCTAGATATCCCACAATGGAGGAATGGATACGGAAATTGTGGCACATTTATACAATGGAATACGATTCAGCTATTAGAAACAAGGAAATCATGAAATTTTCAGGCAAATGGATAGAACTAGAAGAGATCGTTCTGAATGAGGAAACCCAGAAACAGAAAGATAGTCATGGTATATAATCACTTATAAGCGGATATTAGCTGTATATTGTAGGAGAGTCATCTACAGACCTCAAAAAGCTAGACACTAAGGAGGACTCTAGAGAGGATGCTTAAATCTCATTTTATTTATTTATTTATTTATTTATTTATTTATTTAATCAGTTACATTTTATTAACTCTGTATCCCAGCCATGTCCCGATCCCTCATTCCCTCCCAGTCCCTCCCTCCTTCCCTCATCTCCACCGTGCCCCTTTCCAAGTCCACTGATAGGGGGGACCTCCTCCCCATTCATCTGATCCTGTTTTATCAGGTATCTTCAGGACTGGCTGCAAAGCCCTCCTCTGTGGCCTAACAGGACTGCTCCTCCCTTCGGGGGTGGGGAGAACAAAGAGCCAGGATTTGCAGGCAAATGGTGGGATCTAGAAAAGATCATTCTGAGTGAAATATCCCAGAAGGAGAAAGACAAACATGGGATATACTCACTTAAATCTCATTCATAATGGCAACTGGATAGAGACACCAGAAGCAATGGAAAAGAGGATGGGAACAGAATGGGAGCCTACTATAGAGGTCTTCTGAACGGATCGAAAGCAGATGCTCAGAATCATGCCAAAACTTTGGGCAAAGTGTAGCAAGTCTTATCAAAGAAGAGAGGGGTGGGAATAGAAGGACATGGAGGGGACCAGACCCCCACAAGGAGACCAACAAAGCTTAAAGATCTAAGCCCAAGTGGTTCTGCAGAGATTTGTGTATCAACAGAGGACCATGCATGAAAGGGACCTAGACCCCAAGCTCAGATGTGACCTATTGAAAGCTCAGTCTCCATATGAATTTCTGAGTGATTGGGACAGGGGTTGCCTCTATCATGAACTCAGCTGACTGCTCTTTGATCACTCACCCCTGGTGAAGTGGCCTGCCAGGCCACAGAGGAAGAGGATCCAGGCAGTTCTGATGAGACTTAACAAGCCATGGGTAGATGGCAATAGTGGAGAACTCCCTTTTTCAGTGGACTAGTGGAAGGGGATGGGGAGAAGAGGGAGTAAGGGTAGGACTGGGAGTAGTTGAGGGAGGGGGCTTCAATTGGGATATAAAAGGAATAAATTGTGAAGAAAAAAATAAAATTAAGAAAATAAAATAAATAAAACAAAACCATACAATAAGTATATTATTACTGTTTCAGATAATAGGGTGCCTGCATTTGAGTCTTTGTTTCATATCATCCTACTGTTGCATCTTCAACAGTAATTATAAATTGAGTAGATAACCATCCTGAACATTTGGAGGCCGGTTAGTATAGACAGACTTTGATGGCTTCTTAAGAGCAATTGGTCCCTCCCTGATATGGATTTAATCCTTTAGCAGGCTTAACAACATAATGTAGGAATTCCAAAATAGGCTATAAAGGTGTGCAAGTTCGCTTAACATGAGGCACGCATCTTCCCTTACATCTGTTGATCAGAGCAAAACAGAAGTCTAGTCTGCACCCAAAGGATGCAAACTAAACTTTACTGCTTAGTTCATGTATATGTGTTGATCTTCAGAGAGGAGAACTGAGGAGGCAAGAGTCAAGAACCAAGGTTTTGAGCTCTTTGTTTTGTTTTGTTTTGTTTTTTGTTTTTTGTCTTTTTTTTTCTTTATTAATTACACTTTATTCACTTTGTATCCCCCCTGTGGTTCCCTCCCGCCTCCCATCCCAATCCCTCCCTTCCTCCACCCTCTGCATGCATGCCCCTCCCCAAGTCCACTGATAGGGGAGGACTTCTTTTCCTTCCTTTTTTTTAAAAAATTGAACTGCTGTATTCTTTGAAAAACATAAAATTCTTCTATGAATTTAGAATTCATAGAAATTCTAGAAAATTGGGGTCTAGAAAATTGGGGTAGCAGCTAAGTACATCCTGTTCTTACAGAGGACCCAACATCAGGTAACTCGAAATGTCTGTAACTCCAGCTCTAGAATAGTCAACCCTTTCATCTTTCCCCCACAGGTGCATTCACTCACATGTGCATATGTATACACAGATACACATACACACAAGTTAAAATGAATTAAAATAAATCTGAAAATATGGAGTAAAACATTGATTATTGTCTCCTCAGGTTTCAATGAGAATGAGCCAAACAAATAATAAAACTGTGTGCAGATCAAAGTTCTTGAATTTATACGAGACAAAGTTTGATTAGATGGCACTGAAACTGAACAACATGAAAAATTAAGATTGAGTGATGTGCTGAAAAGATTGAAGTATGTGAGTAAAATTCCTGAATTATACAGTTAAGAATAAATAGGAGGAAAAGCCCAGACACCATCTTTAATAGGATATAGTTGCTTGAGAGGTCTTTAAACATCCTTACTAAATTAAAAAGGAGTTCTAACTTGCCAATACCTAGACTTGAAAGACAAAGCATTTGGGAAACAATGAAGCTGCAAATAGTCTGTAACCAATCTAGGTCAATCTAGAATGAATAATTAGAAAAACAGCCTGAACTTGCTGCAACTGAGACAGAGCCACTATGACTGAAAAAGCAAGTGTGAAGCACGCAAAGAAGACTCCTCTTGGACCTCTTGAAAGACATCTAAGCCTTTTTTAGTTACTTAGACAGATTTTGACCAATGAGGAAGAAAACCCGAGAAAGAAAAGGCATATTTCAACCACGGGATGGACAGATTATTCTAGGAACCAAAAAAATGTGGGTGTTTTTCACAAGAATTTGGCTACATAGTATGAAGGTTGAGAAAATGCCCAAGATAAAATGCAAAAGAATGTTGAGGTCTTTTTAATTGGATATCATTATGCATCCAATAATTCACAACCATCTTTTATCGTCAATGACACAGAGGTGCTACAGTTACTCTAAACGTGAACATGATAGATCCTTTGACCATGAAAGCTTGTGTCTTACCTTCAGGTACAGAAAATAGTAGGGATAGTTGGTGGCTCCCTGAACATCAACAATGCCTCAGTATGAACATACCTAGCTTATTTTACTAACCAGAAGGACTTGCTTTATGAAAATCAGTCCTCTCTGAGGGTCAGGTTTCAATTTTGCCTTTTTTTTTTTTTTTTTTTTTTTTTTTTACATGCACAGTGAGGTAAAATTTGGGTTACAGTTAAGGATCATGAGCTTAGTTCTGGCTTTGCTGTTAAGTCAAGGAAACTTCTTTAGGGCTCAAGGGTCAGTAATAATATTCATCTTATAGGATTACTATGAGCATTAAATATGAAGGTACATTCCTTTAAAACATTGTTATCTATATTGATTTATAAATGTTATTTATTTAGCAACACATAACTACTCCAAACCATGTGTTATGTATTATGGCTGGAAAGAAATATATCTACCATCAGCTCATTTGTCTAAATACTTGGTTGTTAGTTGGTTGAGCTATTCTGAGAGATATAAAACCCGTAGTAGGTGAGGGCTAGCAGAAAGAATGGGTCACTTTGGAGATAAGGAGAAACTTTGAAGGTGATACTTTCTTCTGCTGTCAGCCCAGACTCTTAGTGGTGAGCATCTTGTGCCAAGACACATATCTAGTTCCCACCATCCAGATGGAGCTAGTTGAGGTCTGAATGTGAAATCTTCCCATAGACCTGAACATTTCAACACCTGCCCCGCAGTAGCACAATTTGGGGAGTTTAGGTGCTGTGGTCTTGCTAAAGGAAGTGCATCACTGGAGGTAGGCTCTGAGATTAAAAAGCCTTAGCCACTTCCATTTGGCTTTCTGCTTTATGCTTGTAGATGAGGATATGAGCTCAGAACTTCCTTCACGCTGGTCACCATGCCTACTTGCCTCCCCATTGTAATGAATTCTAACCCCTATGGAACATGAAACCAAAATAACCTATCTCTTCCTTGAATTGCTTTCATTGTGGTAGTTTGTTGAGATGACCTTTCTATGTACTGTATAAAGATTGACCATGTATCATTCAAATGCCGATTTCTGTACCAGAAGAGAGACGAGTACATACCAGACTTTGGTATGGTTAAGAATCACCTGTCCCAATGTTTTTGTAAACATTATTCTCTATTACCTTCTGATTGGTTGAATAAAGAGCTGACTGACCTAGAACAAAGGCAGAACTTCTGGAGAGATAGAAACTCTGAAGATAAAAAAAAAAGAGGGGTGAAAAGAATTGCCTATGAGAAAGAAGAGAGCAGATGCATGAAACAGAGGAGAGATAAAGAGCCATGTGGTAGAACACAACATACGTTATAAGGGCTAGTTGGGAACAACAATAAGATAAGGCCTAAAGCTATTATAAATAAGTATAAGTTTCTGTGAAGTTATTCAGAGCCAACGAGGACTCTGCTCTTTAAACCTTAATCTAAAATGTCACATTTTCCAACAAATTTTTTCTTTGAGGCCATCTGTGCCAGCAAGGTGGAAAGCAGTTAATATGTCATGTTGATATAATGAATAAATATTTATATTTATATAATGTTAATATCATGAATAAAATATTTACTTTCATGTTAATATTATGAATAAAATATTTACCTTGACCTTAATTAGTTTACAGGTTATTCTAGGAAATATTGGTAACTAGCTACAAAGAAAAATACAAAAATGAGAGCAAATTGTTTTGAAAGCTCCTAAGAGGGTAAATTGACTAAGAAGTTAAATAGATTAATGAGTCAAAAAATAACAAGCAATGTATAAAATAAACTCTAGCTCTAAACATTTTTGAGAAATTTATGTAACAAAAAATCCGAGATAAAAGCAAAAAAAAAAAAAAAAAAAAAAAAAAGAGGCCGAACATAGGAAGTTGAAGATAAAATTGGTTAAAAAACTGTTTCAGAGGGAAGAAAATGAAATTTATTGAACACTGGAAATGATTAAAAATATAATAAAGCTTACTCAGAGGCTTATCTCAGAGAATTGCACCAATAGTAGCACCATGAACACAGACATATCCCCCCGCCCCAAAAAAGAGGGTGCATTTGGTAAGTAAGTAGGAAATGGATTCAGTGCAGGATAAGGTGACTGACAGGCCGGCAGGATTTCCATATGGAAATGTCCAGAAGCTCAGGCCCAGATGCAGAGTGAGCAATTTACTTTACCTTTCTTCCACTACAAAGTGATGGGATAGTAGTGCTTGGCGCTTTTCTCCAAGGACCGTTGAGAAGATTAATGAGGCAGTGTCCACATTTATTCCACACCAAGGATCAATGAGAGCTTGGCAAAGAATTAGGCTGAAGTCCCATTACGTGAAATTGAAAACAAAGCAGCTTAGATGTGAAAGCCATTGGGGGGGGGGGGTCGGGGTACGCGGGAGAGAACACAAGCCTGTGAGGCCATGCTGCAGAACGGAACAGTACTTAGCTCTGGGCACAGCCTTCACGTGGGTAGACATTAACCTGTTTTTAGCTGAGGGCAATGGAAGTAAAGAAGCCTTCCTGTTGTCTGCCTTTTTCCTTTGTGTTCCTATCCAAAACCTCCAGGACTCAGCTCCAATATGAACTTAGGAAAAAGAGAAATAAAAGCTGTTCAACACTTTCCATTGAAACATATTTCACAGTTTCTCATTCTGTCAATAACACTGATTACCGAGAGAGGCTTCTGTTAGCTTCCTCTGTCCTGAGAGGAGGTTTGTGCTGGCCTGTGTGACCAGTGATTCCTGACAACACTGAGACTTAAGTGAATGTTTTGGATAGATGAGCACCAGGAAATATGCAGGATACTAGTGCCAAGCCAGCATCCCTTGTTTGAGACTCTCCCAAAATGTGAATAGACTAAGCTGTACAGTTGTCTACAAAATAGGAAGCTTCCATAATCATTCGAAACCCTTTAGCCACAAACCTTATTTATTTTCTTAAGCTTTAAAAGGGGTAGAGAAGCCATGCCTACTATAAAAACAACAACGTGAAAAGTCAGGTATACATGGTTTTAAATTTGTCACTAACTAGACAAGCTGGTTCTGGTCTCTTCTTGACTTTATTTGTATCTTTCTGGCCTTTCTCAACCTCAGTGACTTTGTAAAGAGTCATGAAATGGAAGTGGACTCTTGTCACTCATGTCACATAGTAAAGGTTATTAAGATTTTCTGCTCATGTTTTTCTAACCTGTGATACAAGGACAACTTTGCTCACCACAGGCTGTTTAATGGCTGCCTGAAATGAGTTAATGTCTTCAGCCTTGGGTCTCATTGCTGGTACAGCTGTTGCTGGTGATGATAATGTGATAACTTGAATAAGATGGGTCATTGTAGATCTTCAATGAATGTAACTAAATAGACTATGAATACGAGTATCACAATAAGCAGTACTTGGGTGTTCTGGGTAACAATATAAGGGATTGTTTGCATAAGAAGACAGAAATGAATCATCTTGCATGAGTGAAATATTACTTGGATTACCTCAGTTTTAGATTAGAAAAACTAATAAATTGTGTAGATGTTTAACAACAATAAAAAAACTGTGATAAAATAACAGCTTGGGGCATTTTGAAGCACCCATCTTAAAGTAAAGTAGTGGTTCTCAACCCTCTTAATGCTGTGACCCTTTAATATAGTTCCTAATGTTGTGATGACCCCAACCATAAAATTATTTTTGTGTCTACCTCATATTTGTAATTTGCTACTGTTTTGAACCATAATGTAAATATTTTTAGAGATTTTGCCAAAGGGTTTGCAACCCACAGGTTGATATCCACTGTGATAGCCTCTCTTGATGCTTTTGTGAGCTCTCTAAAGCAAGCCTGAGACATTGGTATCTTGTGGCCTTATCCTATGAAGACCTCAAATATGATACATAAAGAACATGTATAATGTGTCCAGAACTAGAAAATTTAGCAGACAATGCAAAATTAACACACAGTCCTCCAACCCCATGGTCCAGTGGCTTCAGGAATAGATGGAACATTCACTGAATGGCAGAGAGACATTTTATAATAAACGTCCTCTCTGAAAACTGCTTTCTCTTACCGTATTTTAGTTCTTTTCACTTTGGCATGTTCAAGTTTCAAAGTATATATTTCTTAAAGCAAGGCCATTTGAGACCAGAATTGGGAATTATGCAAAAAAAAAAAAAAACAAAAAAAAAAAACAAAAAAACCCTCCTTCTCTCCTTGCTACCTCCGATTTCAAGTTGTTGGGACTACAAAAGCCTTTAGTCATTACTAAAGAACAAGTCAGTGCCAACACGCTCTCAGCATCGCCATCTTGTATTCTTTCCTGTATAGTAACTGTACAGCTAAAGCCACTATATAGCTAAAGACCACCTTGAACTCCTCCTGCCCCTCCTGCCCCCACCTCCCCAGTGCTGAGTACACAGGCATGCATTGCCCCAGCTAGCTCTCCCTGCTTCTTTTGTTTCTGTCCCACACCACTGATTACCAATCCCCTAAGACAGAACCTTAATGCCCGCCTCACCATTAAGCACTCAAGTTACTCATCTTATGATTCAGAGATTGACTAAATCTATTCATCCTCAAGAATGAGGATGTATTATGTTATCTCTCCCAGAAGTATCTACTAAGCCCCCTGGATAAAAGGTAATTGGACTTAATGATGTAGGTTTGGCCTCATCTCTTATTCTATTTAATTAGCATTTAGAAGGAGTCCACATCTCGCATCCATTGCATTCTTCTCCACAGCCACTCTAAGAACAGAACAGCAAACACAATGGCATCTGGGGAAAGAGTATAAATTGAAAAAAGCCTTTCTCATCACCTCTTTAAACAATACTGTAGGGACTACCACTTATCCTGTCTCTTAATAGGACTAGCACTGGTAATGTAAAAGAAAAGACAATTCGTAGTAACATCCACAAGTGTAATTCAAACAAATTAGCTCAAATCCCTCCCCCTACCAACACCAATGACTTTGTTATATAAGAGAGATAGATGGCTTGTATATAGAAAGAGATGGCTTGTAGATGTGAGACTTATTTTTATAACAAATTCAGAAACAGCCTCAGCCTCATGTTTAGAATATGCTCTTCATCACATATGTTGTGAAACTATTCTTCTAAGCAGAATTGTGGGCCCATAATAGCCCAGGGTTACTAAGAAAGGGTCGAGGGAGCTTCAACCACAGATACCTCAAACATGAGGATGACAGGAGTTAGTTACCTCCCACACCCAACTGGTGCCATGAAGCTGACTCTCCTACCAGCAAGCTTAGTAAGAATTTATTACCCTGACAGTTATTAGGCTTCACTCCTTGTTTGACCTCATAAGGTTTTCCCACACCTCTAATCCCCACCCTCCAACCAGATCCTACAGCTACTGAGTGGGTGGACCTTCAAACACCCCTGCCCTGGCCAATGGTACATGGCCAATCAAATCCCGCAGAGACCCTGGACACGTCCTCAGGGACATAAATATTCCCACCCCACATTCTCCCAATAAAACGAACCAGTTCTCTGAAGCTGTTCCCAGGTGTGCTCACAGCCCGCACACTCATCTCACACACCAGGATCCTGCACTGCCCTGCCCCATGCCTGGCTGTGATTCCCTTTCTCCAGTCCAGCCCAGTGCACACCAGGCCTGGCTACCCCAAAAGACAAGCAGACACGGGATGGCACAGAATGACAACTTTGAATAACTTGGTATTGTGTTGGATAGAGGTGAAAAAACCAAATAGTTGGAAACCTGTTTTGATTCCCTCTATTAGTGGCAAACATGCTTCCTTTCATTGTATACAGTATTATTATTAATGTTGTAACACCATCAAAGATGATTATAGAGCTGGCCAATTAACTGTTGTGGGTATCTTGACTTTACTCCTGTTATACTGATAATTAGCGTTATCACACATTGCATTGCCCTAGAGAGAACAATGTTACAAATTATTCGTGAAAATACAACTCCAGCCTATTGATTTTCTTAAAACATACTGTCTGGCAAATTCTAGGACTTATATAAAAAATCATTTATTTTTAAAGTTTAAATTGCCTAGAAAGATTAATAAGTGTGCAGATGCCAAGGTGCAACTGTTGTTTCTTATAGAGAATGTATTCTAAATTATTTTCATGCCTAGTTCACAAAACAGATTTTTATGGAAGATTAAGCAAAAGTCAAAAAAAAAATCAACCTTCAAAATGTGGATTGTGATGACAAGATCCCTAGAAGTCAAATGAAAGTTATGTGGCATGGCATCTGAATGTGTAGCTTAAAGTCAGAATCAATACTGAAACAATGTAAGCTATAGCACTGAGATTTATGACAGTAAAAGGAAAAAAGTATCAAGAAGAACTACTTCACAGCACTGAAATATAAGAAGAATCTATCAAAGTCTTTTATATAAAGAGCATTTCACTAGCTATTAGACAATAAAGTAAGACAGAAACTACATTCACAAGGTTGGGTTCTATACATACCTGTAAGGGCAAGAAATGCATTCGAATACAAAGCTATGCTTCTTTCATGTCTCTCCCTGGCTAACAAATGCCACCACGGGTGCTATCTCTGATGACCAAACAAATGAGAAGAATGAAAGCTCTCAGCAGAAGAGAGCACCACTCGGTGTTTGAAACAAGAGCTGACTAGATTGCTTGAAAGCATGAGTGATCTGCAGCACCAGAGCACATACTGCCATGGGGATGTTTGTGTCCTCACATTCTGAGACGTATTCCCCAACGAGAGAGTAGTGATAGTGACAAGGGTAACTTTGTGAGGAGCTGGGTCACGAGCTGAGCATCAGGAAGGACATCAGGGCCCCTAGAAAGGAATCCTAAGGGAACTGACATGTGCCTTCTTTCATTTGAGGACAAAGAAGGGCATACAATCAATTAGCAAAATGGTGAGCACTTATTAGACACCAAACTTGCTGCCATCTTGATCTTGGAATTTTCACTTGTAGAGTAGCAAAAAACAAACCGTCCAGTTCAGGGCTGGAGAGATGGCCCAGTGTGTAAGGAATTTTCAGAGGATAAGCCTCATCACCTGAACTTGATCCCAGAAGCCCATCTGGCTGCCCAGTTCCATGCATTCTGTTATAACTGTCCCGACAAAACTATGACATTGTAGTATAACTAACTGATCATTACAAATTGCTAACATCATATGAGAGGTTTCAGAACACCCCATTTTGGAAAACATGGAGTTCAGGGACTGGAGGACTTTCAGAAATGAGGGTGACCTAGAACTAGAAACGTCTCTAAATTACCTTTTTAATCTGTGCCTGTGTCACTTAACTTATGCACTCTTTCTGGCTGGATGACCTTCAGAAATGTACTGCCATTAACTTAGCAGTTTTCAAAAGAATAATTAAATAACTGAATTGTCAAGAATTAATTAGAATATATTATAAGCAAAACCTAATAAGCCTTATGTTCAGACTTTATAAGATTTTATTATCAGGGCAGAGAATAAAGATATTAATAGTTAACCCTGACTTATAGCTACCAACTGTAGTTTTTTTTTTTAAAGATACAAATACTCAATTTGCCTTAAAATATAAATGTGGGTAGCTTAAAAAGTTGTGAAGACTGACTTGCCCTCTGGATCAAGTAAAATCATCCCATATATTATCCCTGCACGGAAACAAGCCTCATGAGTCAAAGGATTAATGAGATTTAAGGCAAAACAAACAAACAAACAAACAAAAAAACTCTCTAAAAAACCATATTTAGAATGGTTATCATAATACAAACTAGTTATAGTTTACATATTTCTAAACATCAATGAAGAATCTGAGAAAACATGAATGTGTCCCTGATAAAATATACTCCATACTCTTCAACTGTGAGTGAATTAAATGAAGAATGCAAAATATCGTCATTATGCCTGAGGAAAACTGAGTAGCTTCCCAGGATATGATACATGACAGTCAGAATGATGTGTCTTCACACTCATAATTCAGCCATGTGTCACTAAACTTCAAGGGTAACTTCTAAGAAATGCATACTTAAGCAGTGTTGCGCTCTTGTGTACATGAAAGATTATGCTTTCACAAGCCTGATGACACAGCCTGTTCTAAACTAGGATGGTGTAGCATGGCCCATGGATCCTAGCCTACAAATTTGTATAGGCTCTTTGTGTATTCAATACTGGATATTAGATATAAATGAAATACACAGGTTTAGTATGTGTGTATTTAAATAAAGAAAAACTGCAGTAAGAATGCTACATGCTACAAGATTTTCAGGTTCCCTGTGTTTTTATATGGCCACTTTTATGTATGTGGTCCATAATTGACCAAAACCTTATTTTTGGCTCCTGAGTGCTTTTATAGAGTCCCAAACTTGTTAAACTAAATCTCTCAATTAAATCTTGTATGAATATTCCTAAATATACTCCCTTTGCATGTAAAGCAATCAATACACTGTTGCTGAATCGACTTAAACTTCACACTGTAATAGAATTAGCTTGTATGAAAAATATGTCCAGTGAGTTAAGTTCATGTTCTAATTTAAGAATACCTTAATCCTAAGACATAATAAAGTAATTCCTACAAGCAAGTGTTTCAGGTCATCTGAAGTAAACTGTAAAGAGGGAAAAAAATCAAGGACTGGCAGTATAGTAAATTATGGAAGTCAGGATGCTGCATTCACAAGGAAAATGCTCTAAAAGGAAATTATCTTTTTCTATTTTTTTTCCGAGAGCTGATTTAAGTAGAGGATATATTTCAGTTCACACACTCACACTATATTACATTCCCAGCTAGTATGTCTGTTATTGTACAGAACTGATATTGTACACTATATAACACATAAGCACAAGACAAGGATTACTTAAGAACAGGACAATAAATGAAATATGTAATTGACAACAAATACCTGCTTTCAGACAAGATCTTAATTCAGCATTGAATCACCTAATAACAACTGAAACCATTTCATCACTGCTACCTAGCAAGTGTGTCTGTACTGACCAAGGATACAACCCTTAATATTTAAGAGTTTGAATAATCGGCCACTCAGGTAAGAGGTGGCAAACAGGTCAAAAGAAAGAGGAAATAATCTTAATATTTTTTTTCAATTCCTACCAAAGGTTTTCTGTCACCTATTACATGGTATGTTTATTTTTCTCCCTTAGCAAGATGCTTATAAAACTTTTAATGTTTTATACTGTTAAATCAACCACAGAATCATTTTTGTAGTGCCAGTCATAAAACCAAGGTCCTCACTGATACCTAGGCTCTGCCACGGAACACACCTAACTCTACCACTGTCCTAAACATCCAGCTAGTTACAGACACATTTCTAACTGATGTGAACCAAAATCACTTAGTATGGTTTTCTTATAGTGTTATGGAAGCATTTCAAGAAGGAAAGAACATTCCAGAGCATTATAGACTGATTCATTAACAGATTATGTTAATGCTATTGCTTACAGCTATCCCAGTGAAATAATTTTTGGCAATTCAGCAAAGTGAAAATAAAATTTTGAAATGTACTAATCTATCATAGTTTCAGGAAGGCTTTAGAAAACTTTTATAGTTTATAGACTTTGTAATGCAAAATTTGATTAGCACAGCACTAAATTATTCATATTCTATATAATTGTTCACTAAAACAGCAAAATCCCTATATTGGGTAAACTTCCGTGAGCATTTTTTTTAATTTAAAATGTTAAAAATATTATTGATGTCATTAAATGTGAGTCTCACTAAATAAATACTTCTGCAAACAGAGCACCGCTGTTAATAAAACTCTAGGGAGAGAGCTTTGTTATTTTGAGCCAAACAAGCAAGCCTCTTTGTAATTCATGGAATGGCACTAACCTCAAGCCGAGGGACCACCACAAGATTCATTTACATACTATGGTACAGGACTTAAGTAAGTGTACTCAACACATGCAAGTAAAAGCTAAGCAAATCAGGTTTTCCAGAGTTCCCAATGATTATTTTCTTAACCTCTGAACCACTGTTTTTCATCGAGTCCTCCAGCTCCTGACAACATTTCTGGCATCTAATTGTGAGCATATTACTGACAAATGTTGATAGAAATCACTGTACTTCTTTAAAGCCTGGCCCCTAAAAATACCACCCAAATGTTCATCCTGACTTTTTTAATGGCTGCTCCAAACAAATACAACCTCATAGTTCTATTGGATCATTGGCAGCTACACATTACACATGGTAAGGAATGTTAAATAGATCATTGAATAACTATATGGAAGATGGCTGTTATGACAACTTGTGTCACATACTCAGTACTCCTAAAAAAATAATAAATTTCTTCAGTTTGAGTCACTGCACATATTGGTGGTCTGTTGCTGTGCAGTGAGTCTGACCTGACTCGTGTCCAGGCCAGCATGCAGAGGATCCCAGTGTAGTTGTATTCTCCAGCATCTAGTGTTCCTATAGTTTTCATCCTAAGAGTTTATATTCCTAGAAGAGAAAAAAAAAAAAAAAAAAAACTCCAGATACCCAAGATCTCTTTACTTCTGATCCAGGTAGATAGAGAACATTATGGTAAATTTGGGTTTTCTGGGTTTTCTATTGTCAAGAATAAATGCTCCCTTGCAGACTCCCCAGCCCCATACTGTCCCTTTCATTATTTTCTGCCTCAAAACCTGTGCATCTACTCTGTATTCTGCTGGCACTTTTGGGCATGCTTTTCATTATGCTTACCAGGGCTTACTGATAGATGCTTCCTTATCAGACCTTTTGAAATGTATGCTATTTTCTTTGTACATCCTTGTGTGGCCATGTATAGTATCTTAAAAATCACCTGTAATTTATATACCAGGTATAACCCGAGTATCACAGTTTTGATAATCCTTGAGGCTGTCAGAAAGAGAAGAAGTGTCTCTTTCTGATCCAGAGCACGTATCTGGGTTACGTGGTATGGTAAATGAAGAACAACAGAATATATCTCAACAGAGAGAAGAAGAGAAGAAGTAGGGAAGGAAGAAGTGACAGAAATCAGAGAGACAATCCTGGGTGTCTGAAATAGGGGGTTTACAAGTTAGTCACTTACCTCAGCAACATAACAAGACCATGCCAATGATGATGATGATGGTTGATGATGATGATGATGATGATGATGATGATGATAAATGTTTACTAACCATGATCAGGTTTTAGCTGCTTCTGTTTTGTGTGTCTTCATGGAACTGATGCTCTTATGCACACTTACACATTTTAACCAACTCAATTATAATTCACCAAGATGAAATGTATAGGAAATCTATTGTGTGCTGAAAACTATTAAGAACCAGAGAGAATACAAAGAAATAGAAAGCAGAGTCATTTTTTTCTCACAAAGCTTATGCTTATGGAGACAGGAAACATACATATAAAACATTTATGAATATTTCCGGACATGGTGTGATTGATAAAGTATCAAAGTACACTATGCTGATGACATGAGTGGGTCAAAAAAAAAAAAAGACTATCACGTGAAGAAACTCTATGGAGGGAAAGTTTAGAAAGCAGTGGGAAAGGATAAAATTACCTACAACTGATTGATCTTTTCTTGCACTATAAGGATTTATTTTTGCCCTTACCATGTATAAGAGCACACAGAATTGTATAAGGTGCCAGGAAACAGAAATCTTCTTTCTCCAGGCATAGTATACTTGGGAAAGAAAATATTAGAGATTGGAGGGTGTGAGCTCTTCCTAGTTCTTGTCTTAAAACAAGTTCTCCCTTGGGCAAAAGGTATGGAAGAACATATCACTTGCATATGTGAAATAAAATGAAAAATGAAATGCTATGTTTATTTAAAGGTCAGGATCCAGAATGCAGCATAAACTCATATATATTATATATACAAATATATATTATATATACAAATACATATATATGAATTTTCATCTATATGTGCATTTATAAATATAAATATACATATGTAAAATTCAATAGCCTTAAATTCTTTGTGAACATTAGAGTTAAATGGTAGACAAACTACCATTTAGAATTTTAAAATGCTTGGAATTTTAAAAATGCTTCCAAAAATGGCTTTCTGAAAAAATACAACCCCATTCAGAGGCTTACTAACATTAAAGTACAGCAAAATTCCAGAGTCTTCATAAGAAACCATCACTGTATATACTTACTGAAGGTTCATCTCTTTATTGCCAGGTTTCATGTGAGAGAAAACCTAAGCTAATTTAACAACAAAATTTCCTGTCTCTATGGCTTCTGTTATTTAAGAATTTTCTTGGGGTTACAATGTCTGACCTACCAGAGTGCATTAAAGCCAAAGCAGATCTTTTCATAATTACTATATTTCTTTTTATCTGTGCATTTTCTATTAGGGTTCCTTGAGGTAAACAACTGTTTCTGTGGATTATTCTCCATACCTAATAAATAGACAATATAGAGAAGCTATTTAATAATATTTTAAAGGAACAAATGAGTGAGTTGAACTCCGTTCTTAAATACCATCTCTATCTAAGACATAATCAGCATGTTGAACATGCTAATTGGTACTAATTACAGCTGCTATTCCTTTTGTGAAAGGCATTGCCAAATGGCATTTGAAACACCCCCAAAGAATGAAACTGCATGTAGGTTTTTCTCTTAGTTAAAGAGTATTTACTGATTTTCTATTTTGAGGGTGTGGGTGAATGCATGTATGTGTGCCACCTGTATGCAGTATTCTCTGGAGGTGAGAAGTCACAAGAGTGCTGAGAACCAAATCCAGGTCTTCTGAAAGATCCACAAATGCTGTTTACTGTTGAGCACCTGTCCGGCCCCTGGGTTTTTCTTAAGTTATAAATAAATATCAAACAAGTGTTGACAATTTTTTTTTATTTTCCACATACCTCCTTCTAGCTGAAATATGATGGATGAGCTGAAGCAATTAACTGCTCATAAAACGTTAGCACAGTAGCAGATATGACTGGTATCCCCTGTGGTACTGCTCACTTTAAGGCAAATCCCTTGCTCACTGAATGTACACTATTGCTAACTGTGCATCTAAGGTGGAGGCAGAAACCTGGGAGCAGGGGGAAAAGTGGCAGGGGTGAGCAGACTGCTATATGGATGGCAATTCCTGGGGTTCTTCAGGACTCACTGCCTTGCTTGTGAGCTAAATAGGGATGGGGTACAACCTTGTCCTGAATGTAAAATTGAAGAAAATGAAACAGTGCAATGCTGCTGTCTCTCCCTGGCACCCTCCTGTTTGGGTGACATGTCTCTGCAATGTGAGCTGTATTTGTTGGCATTAGATCATGAGGAAAGTAGTAATAGTTTTTTGATGGAATACTTTCATTGCTCAGTAATACTGTCAACTGTCTCTGGGTCAGGTTTCCATTTCTAATCTTTTATTATAATTTTTTTCTTAACAAGACTGCATCTAATACAAAAACAAAGTGCACAAAGGGCACAAACTGATGGGAAACTGGCCGTAAAGAACTTCACATGACTCGCACTTCTATAAGGCAGATAGAGAAGCTGTATTCTTATCAGGCCTGCCATCACAAAAGCAGACTTTATGCATACAAAAAAATAAAACCTAGGAAGAGGCCAAAATGAATGTGTAAACCAGGACAGCCTGAAGTCCTTGGATCAAAGGACAAGCTTCAGCGACCTCTCCCAGTCTCCCTATGCCTCCCACATGTTCCAAATAGGACACACACAGAAGTCACTAGCTCAGATGGGCCAGGAGGCACAAATAAG
Source organism: Meriones unguiculatus (assembly GCF_030254825.1). Classification (NCBI taxonomy): domain Eukaryota; kingdom Metazoa; phylum Chordata; class Mammalia; order Rodentia; family Muridae; genus Meriones; species Meriones unguiculatus. The sequence continues at coordinate 80,846,036 of NC_083354.1, forward strand.
AGAGTTCCAAGAATCGCCTATTTACACTGGTTTTTCACCAACTTTTGTTTATTCTAAAGAGAGGAGTGTGTGTATGTGGTGGTGGGGAGGGAGGATGTTCTGAAGAGTTGCTGGCACATAGACCACAGCAGCAAGATTGTAGATGTCGTCTCTTTTCCCATTGCAGAAACAACTTGAAAGTACGTTTCTGTCAAAGAACAGCAAGCGCAACAAGCTCATTGAAAGACTGTTGGGATCCAGCCTCAGAGCTTCCGGTCCAGTAGACCTGGGGTGCTGGCGGTGGAAAATTCGGCCGCACACTTGACTGAATTGGACTGTGTAACTCCACCGCCCCCTTGACGGTCAACACACCTAGTAAGCACTTTGTATCCCACCTGTCTCCGTGTTACAAAGCAATTGCTGCCTGAAATACACTGAATAGGATCTAAGGCCGTTGTATGTTACAAAGTGTGGTGTTCTCACGAAAAAATTGTTTGCTCTTGAAGAAACATTTTTCTTCACCCATTCACCTACTGATAATCATCTAGGTTGGTTCTGTGACTTGCTTTTTGTGAAGAGTGCAGCCATAAATACAGCTGTGAGGGTATCACTGTGGCATTTAGTTCCTTGGGTATGAGTGCCGCAGCTGGCTCATGCTGTAGTTCTGTTATCAGTTTTGTGAGGATAATAGATTGTTCTGATTTCCACACAGGCTGGTGCAAATTTACATTTTCATAGCAGTAAATAAGAGTTCCTAGTTTTCGATATCCCCGCCAGCATTTACTGCCATTTGTTCCTTTCTGTGTGATAATATTACAACTGGGTTGAGATAATGCTCATAGCAATTTTAATTTGCATTTCTTTGTGGCTAAGAATGGGAAACAAAGACTTTTGGTATTTTGCTGCTGTTGTTCCTTAGCACATAAGTATTCATTGGACTGAGTTGCACTGGATGGGATTTGAATGTTTGATCATAAAAACTGCTACTTGAATCCTTAACTTGTGTTTTATTGTTTTAAAGTCATGAAATACACTTTAGCTTGGGATTAGGCTAGAATGTAACAATATTCCTAAAACATATTGTGGTCATTTTATTCTACCTATTCATGAAAATTATGAAGTCAAAATACTTATCAACCCTGAAAACCATTGAAGATGCTCCCCATCCTGCAGTATCAACTATCCAGCCAGGATTTGACATTTATGTAAATATAAAAAGTATATTCATCTCATTAGCATGAAACTTTGTTGCTCTCTTTAACAAATAATAAGCTTATATGAGCACACACACATATGTATAAAACAAAGAATTGTTTTAAAGTAAATGTGTCCATTATTTACTTTCAGTGAAGTGTTTATTTGTATCTCTATTTCATACACCTCTGCAGTCACGCAAAAATTCCTAAGACACAAAGAAAACATGAGTGGGAGCATTTAATATACTCTGGGCCAAACCACATGATCGTCAGCCTAACTATGATATTGATATTGCTTGACAGATGGTATAATTTCAACCTAAAATCACAGGCATTAATGTACTGATAATGAAGAATTCTATTGTGCCACACAGAAAACCATTATCCTTTAGAATAGTGTGACTTACCTGGGAGGAAGAGAATATTTTCAGAATTCCCCGGTTATCATGCTTGCACATATATTTGGAAGGAACAAATGGACATAGAGGAGACCAGACTTAGAGTGCTCAGTGTGGTGAAACAGGGTGACAATTCTCCTTGGGTTTCATGGCTGTAGGGAAGATAAAGGCAGGAAATACAAAGAAGGCATCCTAAGGTGTGGGAGTTTGTGTCTTTCAGAAAGGTGAGCAAGTAGAACCGTAGCCCAACCAAAGAGATATCACACATTCCAGAGTTTGAGCTGATCCATACACAGGAAAAGGTGACAGTGGTTTGGGTCTAAAACATGAGACCAAGTTTTCCACAACTGGTTTTGCTGTGGCACTCAAGGAACTACCTGGAACTACAAGAAATAGCTTAGAAGGAGGCCAAAATATTTGGACACTAAAAATCAGATAAACCAACTCTAGAATAAATTGATTCTTTGTACAATCAAACAAACAAACAAAAAACCCACACCGGGAATGGAGAGATGGCTCAGTAAGTAAGGTGCTTCCTGAGCAAGAATGAAGATTCAAATTTAAATCCCCAACACCCACGTAAAAGCTAGTATGACAGGAACATGTATAGCTACAGACAGATGGAACTTGACTGACCAGTCAATCTAGCTAAAAGAGAACAGAGCCCAGATCAATGAGAGACACTGTCTCAAAAATAAGCCCTCAGGAAAGATATCCTGATGTCAACCTCTGTCCTACATACACAGTTTAAAAAAAAAAAAGACAGTGTTTTCTATATCATCTTGGCTTCATACCACAGGTGATTCAATCCTGCTTCTCTGTCATAATAGAACTAAACTGTTTCTAAGGTTTGCTGTGATAAAACACCATGATCAAAAGAGCAACTTGGGAAGGAAAGGGTTTATTTCAGCTTACAGTTTGTGGTTCATTTTCCAGGGCAGGAACACAAGGCAGGAACCTGGAGCCAAGAACTGAAGCATGGAGGGGTGTTACTTACTGGCTTGCTTCTTACTTATTTGCTGCTTTCTTATAAAACTCAGGTTCACCTGGCCAGGAGTGGCACCACTCCCCAAGAGCTGAGTTCACTAACATCAATCATTGATTAAGAAAATACCAAACAGGCTTACCTACAACCAGTCTATGGAGACATTTTTCTCAATTGTGCTTCTCTCTTCTCAGATAACACTAATTTAGGTCAAGTTGACAACAAACCAACAAACAAACAAACAAAAGATAGCAAAATCCAAAAGTCACATCATGTGGTGATAGATATGAAAATAGAGTAGTCAGCACCACAATTCTCTCTCATTGGTGTGAAAATAGAAATGTCTAAGAGAAGGTTTGAGATTCTAATGTTCTCAAACATATTAGAGGTGAGAGAAAGCACCAGAGAGATGTTCTAGGCTTCTTGATGAATAAGGAAGTTGAGTCCCAAGCTGATTAATTGAAAAACTAAAGAGATTTGACCAAATTAGTCTTCTGAGGTAGTAGAGCATTTCATGCCAATTACCTACTTTTTGTTCAATTACCTGGGATTGTTGGCTCATTGGCTAGATCATGATGCTAAGAAAAACTGAGGAGATTTAAGTTTGCATTGGAGAGCTAGTTTGCTGGTTATCACAGACTCTAGATTCTCTCTAAACACTGGCCAATAGTTTTATCAAAGAATGCTGATAATAAAAACTGGGTAGTGAAGAGTTCATGACTGACATGTGTAACATCCTTATGATAGCTAGACACACCACCCAAAATGTGTGTCTGATGTCAGTGGGGAATTGTCTCAAGTTGGTATTCCAATTACAGCACTATTCTAAAAGAGAAAATACCCAAATTTACTGAAAAACAACATTTTTCCTCTTACAGGGAGCCTTGAAATTCATTCATCAAAATGACTGAGCATCTGACATTATACTATGGTAAGTTCTTTATAATGTCATGCATTTAAATCTTCAAACAACCATATGTGACATGTATTATCTTCCAATTACATGTGTAGGAGCCATGGTTTGAAGAGATTTTGCAATTTAATTTGATTGCAATTTAAACAATTTTCTAAGAGAAGTTTCTGAGTCATTAAGATCATGCTATCAAAACAAGCCATTTTATCTACTTAGTATGGATTTGACTCAGTCCAATCAGTACAAAGCATAAATAACCAAGGTCAAATTTTTATAAAAACTGACTTTCACTCATGTAATGATAAATTAACATCTTGTCCAATGAATATCTCTGGGACTTTTGAGCCGTTTAATCTGAAAGTTCTCAAACCTGTTTATGAAATTTATCCAGAGAAATTTATTAAAGTATAGATTACTGTCTTCTGTCAATAAGTGTAAATATATATTTTACGAAAATACTCCAATACACTGATATACAATCATGTGCCTAAATTGTTAGTGAACTCACACCTTTTGTCATAGAAACATGGAAAGTGGAACATCAAATAGCCACAGCTTCTGGTAGTACAGCAGAGAAGGTGCTTTGAAAAGCCTGCCTGATTCGAGAAACAGATATTGTGGTAGATTAATACAAAATGTTCTTGGGAAATTTCTACAGAGAATAACACAGTAACCTGTGCACACTGTTAGAATTAGCTTATGACTTTTTAAAACTAAATAAACTCATGTAAATATCAGGGAAAACAAGAAACAAAATGAAAGACGCGTTCCAGAAGCTACCTTAGTCTCCTTGCCTGTCACTGCCCTAACCTGCTTCAGCCCAGGGTAACTAACCACAATCTAACTTAACGTACTCATCTGTGAACAGAGAAGAGCTGGAGATGCCCCTCGGTGACGTAGCACTTGTCTAGTACGCAACATTCTGGTTTTGGTTCTCATCATTGTATAAGAAAATAAAAATTTCTAAGGTAGCAAGAGGGTTAGAAAGATGGCTTAGTGATTAAGAGCCCTTGCAGGGGAGCCAGGTTCAGTTCTCAGCACCACACAGTAGGTCACAACCACATATAACGATAATCCCTAGGGCACCCAACAGCCTCTTCTGAGCTCTGTGGGTTCCTGCACACCCATGGTGCACACACACACCCACTCACGTGCACCACGCACATTAAATAAATAAATAAATTATATTAATTATCTGACTTATTTTAATGTTTGCAATTCTTTCATTGCTACATGAAATTATGTAAAATCAATTCATGTAACCATTTTTAGTATACTCTCTGCTTGAAGAACATTGTTATATCAAGTATGATCTCCTTTACTTGAGCTACACTGACTACAGATATTAACCACACCAATAAAATATTTCACAGTACCTCTGAGATCAGTTTTAATTAAATAACAAGACACATGGGCAAAGAAAACTGACCACCACAACAAGAACTGTTTCAGTCCAGAAGAGCATACACAAACATGCTATCCTGATGGTACCATTAACAGGATTCTTAGAAAGAAGAGTAGTGTAAGAAAAACTAAAATAAATCTAAGTAAAATGGTATTTATTTAATAACCATGCCTCACCATTGATTCATCAGCCTTGCCATATAAAATAATAAAAGATACCAATAATGGGAAATATTGGGTACAAGATGTACAAAAGTTTCTGTACTATCTCTGCAGCTTATTAATAAATCAAAACAATTATAAAAGTAAAAGTTTCTTGAATATTGAAAAAAATGAAGCAATCACATCTATATAGGAAGCACATATGTACTCAAGAAAAAATTCTGCAAATGACTTGGGAGGTTGGCCAGACCAATATAGAACTGTGAAAAAAATGTAAAATAACAAGACTTTTTAACTTTAAACAAAGCAACAACAAACAAAATAGTACAATACAAAAACTATCATTTTAGAAATGAAAAATAAATAACAAGGAATCCACTGAGGAAAGCAAGACAGCACAAGGAGACAGAATAAGAAAAATGAACACAGAGAAAACAATCGACATTCTATCATTAAGTGAAGGTAGAAATAGAAATGTTAGGCAGATAACTGCGGAAGGTGTGAAAATAGTGAAAGGTCAAAAGTTTTAAAGTATAATGCAAGAATTTAATCACACTATAAAAAAAAAGGAAAAGGAGGTACTGCCAGTTTCCAGGGGGAAAATTGATACCTAACAGTAAAAATTGAGAAATACAATAGAAAATATTTTAGAGTTAAAGATGAGAGTCATTGTATACCCAGGCCAACAAAGGAAAATACTCAAATCATTCATAAAGAAGCAGGGACCACATTGGAGTCATATTTCTTTACTTCAGCAGGTAACAGAACAGTGTGCAAGGGGAAAAAAGAAGAAAGTGAGCACAAGCCAAGACTGTATACCCATCCAACCCTAGGAAGACTGGTGTAGACTTCATACAACATACTTTGAACTCTGCAGAAATAGTCTTTCTAGAGGACAAATTCTGCTGACTTAAAAACCAAAAAAAAATGTGTGTGTGTCTGTGTAATTTATTTTGTTTTAAAGAAAGAAAAATTCAGAATGGAATAGTGGGTAAGTTTTTCAATAAACATAAAGAAAAAAATGCTTATATTAGACTTATTATAGATTTTCTATAGATTACTGGTAGTCTCTTCTTTCTTGTAAAAATAAATTATTTCTGAAGCACTATGACTTTTTGTAGAGTGCTCTATTGTTTATTTGGGCTCCATGTATCTATCAGTTGTGCTTTATTCTTCCCTCTTAATTTGTTATGCCGCTGGGTTGAATCCTGTCTGGCCACTTTGCTTTATGGTATTTATTGATGCTTCTTAGCTTTGTTTTGTTCATTTGGTTGATTGGTTGGTTGTTTTTGGATTTTTGAGACAGGATTTCTCTGTGTAGCCCTGGATGTCCTGGAACTCACTCTGTAGATGAGGCTGTCTTAGCTTACATCTACTTTCTAAAGATATTATCAAGGATGTTAGTAAACGAAATTCTTTTTCAATTTTCTTTTTCAAAAAACCTGTACTTACCTTTTTTTGTGCTAAAGTTTTATTAGCACAATAAAATGTGTTGGAAAATATTCTGTTCCTGTTATAAGGTAATGTTTATATTATCATTACTCCCAAAGAGCAGAAGCCCACACTTACTGTAAAACACTATTTCATTCTTAAAAGAATGTATGCCAAAGGCAAGACCATGCCAAACCCTCAGAAAACTATGAACCTCCTCATTTTTTGGCATGTAAACTTTAATCATTATTCAATTTTATTAATATAAATATTATTAAAACTCACTTGATAACTATATTTTTCTAGAATGTTTTGTTATTTATTCTTATTAATTTATTGCTGTAATCTACTCTTATTCATTCATTAACTATGAATCTGTGAACCATGTCTCCTCTTTCATTTCTATCACTGTTTTACAATTTTATATTTTCTAATTTGAGCGGATAATAATATTTTAAATTAATGTGATGCCTGTATAAATCACTAAATTATAGAAATTAAATATATTTTCTTCTATTTCATATAATTAGTATATAAAATAGAAAAGGGAAAAAATACAAAAAAGGAGAAAATAGTACCCCTCTAAAAAGTAAAACAGTACCCAAAATATAATGGAATAACAACAAAAAAATAACAAAATAAGTCAAAGTATATTCATTATAAAAATTAATGTGACTGGATTGGGCTCATAAATGAAACATTTAAATTAGTCCATAAATATCAACTCTCTAGTAAAAAGACACAGGTTAACAGAATGGATACAAAAACAGGACCCATCTTTCTGCTGCATACAAGAAACATACCTCAGCAATAAAGATACACATTACCTCAGAGTAAACAGCTGGAAAAAGGTTTTCAAAGCAAACAAACCCAAGAAGCAAGTTAAAGTCCCCATTTTAGTATCTAATAAAATTGATTTTCAACCAAAATCAATCAAAAAAGATGAAAAGGGACACTTCATATTCATCAAAGGACAAAATCCACCAATATGACATTTCAGTTTGGAACTTCTATGCCCAAATGCAAAGACACTCTCATTCATTAAAAAAAAAATACTAAAATTTAAATCATACCTTGAACCCCACACATTAGTAGTCAGAGACTTCAAAAGCCCACTGTCTCCAATGGACAGAAACTAAATGGGGAAATAAAGAAACTAACAGAAATCGTGAATCAAATGGACCTAACAGACATTTACAGAACTTTTCACCCAAACACAGGAGAATATACATTCTTCTCAGAATCTCACAGAACCTTCTCCAAAATTGACCAGGTACTTGGTCACAAAGCAAGCCTCAACAGATATAAGATTGCATCTTATCAGACCACCATGGATTAAATCTGGAACTCAACAACAGAAACAAAAAAAAGTCTACAAACTGAACAACTCTCTGCTCAATAACCACTGGGTCAGGGAAGAAAAAAAGAAAGAAATTAAAGACTTTCTAGTATTAAATGAAAATGAAGACACAACATACCGAGACATGGGACACAATGAAATAAGTGCTAAATGAAAAGTTCACAGCACTAAGTGCCTTCATAAAGAAATTGAAGAGATTCCATACTAGTAACTTAGTAGCATAGCTGAAAGCTCTACAACTTAAGAAAGCAAATGCACCAAAGAGGAGGAGACAGCTGGAAATAATCAAATTCAGGGCTGAAATCAATAACCTGGTAACAAAGAGAACGACAAAAAGAATCTATGAAACCAAGAGCTAGTTCTTTGAGTACATCAATAAAATAGACAAACCCTTAGCCAAACTAACTAAAAGGCAGAGAGAGAGTATCCAAATTAACAAAATCAGAAACCAAAAGGAGGACATAACAACAGACACTGGAGCAAACCCAAAAAATCATTAGCTCTTATTTCAAAAGCCTGTTTTCCACAAAAATGTAAAACCTAAAGGAAATGGATGATTTTTTAATAGATTTCATTTACTAAAGTTAAATTATAACCACGTAAAAAGTTTAAACAGTCCTATAAGCCCTAAAAAAAAAATAGAAGCAGTCATTAAAAGTGCCCCTCCAAAATAAAAAAAAAAAAAACAAAAACAAACAAACAAAAAAAAACAAACAGGTCCTGATGGTTTTAGCAGCGCAGAATTCTTCCAATCAAAGAAGAGGTAATACCGATACTCCTCAAACTATTCCACAAAATAGAAACTGAAGAAAATTTGTAAAACTCATTCTATGAAGGCACAGTCACCTTGATACTTAACCACACAGAGATCCAACAAAGAGAATTTCAGACCAATTTCACTCATGAACATCAGTGCAAAAATACTCAATAAAATACTTGCAAACCAAATCCAAGAACACATCAAATATGTCATCCACCATAATCAAGTTGGCTTCATCAAAGTGATACAGGGGTGGTTCAACATATGAAAATCTATCACCATAGTCCAGCATATAAACAAACTCCAAGAAAAAAAAAATTACATGATCAAAAAAAAAAAAAAAAAAAAAAAAAAAAACCTTTGACAAAATCCTACAGCCCTTCATGATGAAAGTCTTGGAGACATCAGGGACACAAGGCTCATACCTAGATGTAATAAAGGATATATACAGCAAGCCAATTGCCATCATCAAATTAAATGGACAAAAACTCAAAGCCATTCCACTAAAATCGGGGACAAGACAAGGTTGCCACAGTAGGCTCCTGGGAGGATATGAGGGGTACTCAAGCAGAAACTCCTAGTGACAGAGGCTATAGAGCCTGAAAAGGACATCCACTAACTAGTCTCTTAGCAGAGGGAAGGGAACATAAAATCCACCCATAAAAACTTTGACCCAAAATTTACCCTGCCTACAAGATGTGCACGAATAAAGATAGAGGAGATAGAGCAGAGATTGAGGGAATGTCCAACTAATGCCTGACCCAACCAAAGACCCACCCTATTGGAGAGTGCCAACCCCTGACACTATGAATGATGCTCTGGAAAACTTGCAGACAGGTTCTAACAGAGTTGCCCTCTGAGGGGTACTACCTAGTAATGCCACGAAACACAAGCCAAGACTCACAGACAAACACTGGGTGATACGCAGGGCATCTCATGGAAAAGGGTGAGGAAAGAGAAAAAGACCTGGAGGTGACAGGAGCTCCACAACAGAGCCAACTAAACAGGGCGCAGAGGAGCTGGCTGAGATGGAAGCATCAACCAAGGTCCATGAACAAAGTGGACACAGGCCCCCTACAAAGATGCAGCAGATGGGCAGCTGAGGAATCATATGGGTCTTCCAGTAAGGAAAGTGGGGACTGCATTGGACACAGACTCACTTGCCAGCTTTTTGATCATGTTCCCCTGGCAGGGTACCTCGCCAGGCCATAGGGGAGGAGGACAAGCTCAGTCCTGATGCAACTTGATGAGCTGGGGTGGATGGGAAAGGGGGAGGGGGAGAGTGGAACTGGGAAGGGAGGTAGGATGGGGCTAGAACAAGGATATCAAGTGAATCTAAATATTTTTAATTAAATAAATAAAATTAGACCATGAAGAAAACAATAAGAAAAAGTCAAAGAAAGTGCAATGGTATAATAAAGAACAAAATTAATAATGCAGCAATATAAAGGAAAAATATAACAGAGAAGACTTGAAAGAATGAATATTAGCAATCTAAAAAATAATTAAAGGTTAAATGGGTGAGGTATATTAGGAAAGAGAATAAGATACAAATCAACACTTTTTTCATTTTTTTAAATTTTTTTATTAATTAGTTTATTCACTTTGTATCCCATCTGTAGCCCCCTCCCCCATCCTTTCCCAATCCCATACTCCCTCCCTCTTCTTTTTAAAAGATGGAAAAAAATTACAAAGTGAAAGTTTTAGAGGGACTCATTGTAATATATACCAGTAAACCAAAATTTAGATGAGTAATAAATTTTTAAAAATACATTTTTTTTAACTCCTGAAAACTGGCTTGTAACTTGTGTTTGCTGCTTTCAGGGTTTCTTTCTCTCTTTTATCCTTATGCACTTCTTTGTTTCTCCCCTTTAATCTTCTAACACTACGTAGGAGAGAAAAAAAGATAGAGGGAAAAGGGGATAGTATTATAGTTACACTACTTCCTGATGATTAGAGACATTGAGTTCTTTTAGGCAAGTTTGATCTTCCATGTCAGGATATCTAATTTCTTCTTCTCATTTGTGCATGGCTACTTGACAAATCACAACCAAGAATATCCAACCACCAACCAGCCAACAACAGCCAACAACAACCACCCCACCTCTTGGGGCTTTGGCATTTATATATGCTCTTGAAAGTTTCCAGAATTCCAAACTCCACATGCTCACAGAAACTACATCTGGCAAAACTTTGCTCCTGTATGAACATGAGAAAAATCATAGTCAGCTGCTGTGAAACAGCCTCAGATCCCCACACCTGGGATTAAAACAAAAACATATTCTTATAATTTTTTATAATATTCTTATAATGTTTTTAAAGAAACAAAAATCCAAAATTCTCACTACATTTTCCCTTTCTTTTTGTTTTCTTGTTTTGTTTTGTTGGCTGGATACAAAATTAACTCAAAAAATCAGTAGCCCTTATCTATACAAATGATAAACAGACTAAAAATGAAATTAGGGAAACTACGCCCTTCACAATAGCCAAACAATATAAAATATCTTGGTGTAACATTAACCAAGCAAATGAAAGACCTGCAAGACAAGAAATTCCCACTCTCTGTTTTAAGCCATTAATTATGCTGTGTGCAGCATGAAATCATAAACAAAGACTTTTTCACTGAAATAAGTGCCTTTTGAATCAGTGGTCAAAGTTTTCAGGAGACCTCTCCCTACTCAGTTCTAATCTTTATCAATTTCCATGGTATCCACAACTTTTCACTTTTTGTGGAAACAAAATCTAAGTCTCCATTGCAAAACTTTTGCAGAGTTCCATTCTGAATTTAACATATCCTTATAGTGTTTATGTTGATTTAATTCTACATTTTTTTCTATAACCTCAGTTGCTCTTGCATTAAACAGCTTGTACTTTTGTTGTGAAACCTCGAGCCAGGACCCCCAAAGCCATTTTCTGATGGCAAGAAATTGCTTTGGCTATCCATCTTGAGCCTACACTTGTTGGACCAGTGGCAGCTCTTGCCACGTTGCCCGCACGCCGCTGGAATCCCAGGCCTTCTTTCTGGTGTGTTTAGAAACCTATGGCTGCTAAAAACAGCTTGTTGACTTTTGCAGCATAAATTATTTCCCACAGTGAACACACCAGGAATTTTGCGACCTGACAGTGTTAGTGGCCAACTCACAATCCCCTTGCCACTGATTTTCCTCAACTGAGACACTGGCATTTTGATATCTGAGACTTTTAGCTATAACATCGTGAAAAAAAAAAAACAAGCAGACAAATAACAACAACAACAAAATAGAACACAGACAAACTGAGGACAGACTCACAGCACAGCTTCAAAATCAAGGAAAACACAAATAAACCAGCTAGAAACAGATAGTGACTGTTACACACGAATGCAAAATTGGTTATATAGTTTTCAAAATCAAATTTACTACAAGGATAGTAAAAGATGAACAATAATATCTCATTTATAATGAAGGAAAATAATTCAATGCAATTCATCACTTTCAGATTAGCAATCTAGTATACAAACAAAAAAAGAGAGAGTGAAATATAAAAGACAAGATGTCGCATAAGCTGAAAAATGGTATTTTCAAGGCATAAAGCAAACAGAAATATAACTAGATATATGCCAGCAATATATGCTAAGAATTTTGAACTTCCTTAAGTGCATCATGGAAAGCATAAAAGGATTATGAGCATTTTCAAAAGATATTTCCACACTGGAGAGAAATACCATCGTAAGAAGTGCCCTGCACTTGTGAGATGCATTTGGAATGCCGTACAGTTGGAAGATTCAGAAATAAAGGAAAAAGAAGAAGTATTGAAGTTTCACAAAACACAAAGAAGAATGCCTAAGACTACTGCCTTTAACCAGAGGAAGCCCAGCATGATCAAAGATTGACAGAGCACCCTGAGAGGATGGAGAACATCTCACTCCGAGGAGGTGAGACATGTAAATGAAAACTGCATTAGGCAGCAGGGCATAGCAGCATGCAGCTCAGCAGAAATGCGAGAGGCATTCTAAGAAAAAGTGCAGAGATCTGAATTCAAAAGAAAAGTAATAACACATCAAAGAGGAACACAAAAAGGATTCCAAAATGAGGAGCTAGAGAACCAACTGAACAGCCAAAGGAGTCTGTTATTGAAAGTTTTAAAAATTAAGTATCCAAGAATATGAAAAAAAAACCCACAAATTTTCAGCTGTGATCAATATGAAAAAAGCCACAAAATTTCAGCTCCATTTTCTTCCCACTTACCAACCATCACACAACCACAATTTGTTGCACAGATTCAGCACCTGTACCAAACTCTATTCCTTCAGACTTTGTCTTGGAGAAACCAGGTTAGTTCCATGTGGCCCTATGATGAGTACAACATCTGTGATTAGGGAGGCATAGATGAGAAAAATTCCGATGGACTGACTTATCCCTGAGGGGAAACGGTGGAGGGGAAATGTTTCTCTGAGAAAATGAGATGAATAATGCAAATCCTCTCCTGAATGGAGTTCCAGTTACCTTCATGAAGGAGATTAGAACCTGACTTAAAACGATGTTTTAAGTGGACAGCGGCAAAAGTGCCCAAGGGAGATGAATGGTAGGTCATTTAAACCTACTTAAGAGCTCATTAGCAAGACTTTAATGAACTGTGATTGTTTTTTCTATTTCTGAGAAAAATACAAACTACAACAATGATTAAAAGAAGGAAAATAGATTCTATATAATTATCTAAACAGGCCTCTATTCCATTCCAAGTGTCATTCTTCTTTGTCTCTAGAAAGAACAGTAGAGCTTTAAAGTTGTCATGTGACACTCTTCCTGGAGAGATGTGAACAAACACATACTCACCCCAGATAGGAAACAAAAAGCCAGACCAAAGTATGGATTACCAAAAAATTCCAGCTTAGTGAACAAATAATTCCTATTGAAGTTACTTACAGAAGTGTGGATGAGAATTATTTACAGGAGCAGAAATGACTCAAATACAGCTGAATCACCAAAGTCCACCCCACACGGGTGACACTGCACACTGCACATCCTGCAGGCAGCTCAGCAGGTTGGAGAGCATCCTTTCAGTTGGCCTTTGTCTATTCCAGGGAGCTCTGCTGAGCGCCACTTCGCCCAGGCAGCTAGGATTGCCTATGAGTGTTCTTTGGACCTCGTCTTGTCTGAGTGACTCTAAGCAGAGCCAGACCATTTTGTTTATTTTTTTAACTGAAATTTTCTATACAATATACTTGATCATGTTTTTCCCTCCACCAGTTCTTTCCCGATCCTCCTGGCTGCCCTGCCCTCCCCCCAAACTTTGTGTTCTCTCTCCCTCTTCTTTCTCTTTCCTTGAAAACAAAACAGAGACAAATAAAATAAAATAAACAAAGAACCTACAAAACACAATGAAAATTGAAAATTGTTTGGATTTCCTCAGTGTCTGTTGTCATGTACCATTTTTGTTTCTGATTTTGCTGATTTGGATAGTTTCTCTCTGCCTTTTAGTTTAGCTAAGAGTTTGTCTATCTTGTTGATTTTCTCAAAGAACCAGCTCTTGGTTTTATGATTCTTTGAATTGTTTTATTTGTTTCTAATATATTGATTTCAGCCCTGAGTTTGATTATTTCCAGCCTTCTGGGTATGTCTGGGTTTTTTTTGTTTTTTTTTTGGTTTTTTTGTTGTTTTTTTTTTTTTTTTCCCTAGGGCTTTCAGGTGAACCATTAAGTTGCTTGTATGAGATGTTTCAAGTTTCTACCGGAAGGCTATTACTGCTATGAATTTTCCTCTTAGCACTGCTTTCATTGTATCCCATAAGTTTGGGTATGTTGTGCCTTCATTTTCATTGGATTCTATGAAGTCTTTGATTTCTTTCTTTATTTCTTCCCTAAACCAGCTGTCATTGAGTGGCAAGATATTTAATTTCCATGTGTGTGTAGCTTTTTGCTATTTCTGTTGTTGAGATACAGCTTTAGTCCATGGTGGTCAGACAGTATACAGGGGATTGTTTCAATCTGCTTCTATCTTTTGAGGCTTTCTTTGTTACCAACTATATGGTCTCTTTTGGAGAAGGTTCCATGAGGTACTAAAAAGAAGGTATACTCTTTTGAACTTGGGTGAAAAGTTTTGTAGACATCTATTAGGTCCATTTGATTTAGGACCTCCATAAGTGTCATTATTTCCCTATTTAGCTTCTGTCTAGATGATCTGTCCCTTGATGAGAGTGGAGTGTTGAAGTCTCCCACTATTAAGGTGTTGGGATCAATATGTGATTTCAGCTTTAATAATGCTTCATTTACAAATGTAGGTGCTCTTGTATTTGGGGCATAGATGTTCAGAATTGTGATGTTCTCCTGGTGGATCAAAGCAAAGCAAAATAAAACAAAAGAGATCAGTAATACAAAAAAATGTCAAAACAAACAAACAAACAAACAAAAACACAAAAAACAACAGGTCCACAAAAACACAACTGAGTTCATTTATGTTGGTCAAATACTCCTGGACATGAGGTCTACCATGAATATACCCAGTAACACTCCATTGGAGAAAACTGATTTTTCCTTTCTTAGTGGTTATAAATTGCAGATAGATTATTGGTCATAGGTAAACCCTATATTTACTTTTCCCTCACATCTTTTTTTTTTTTTTTTACTTCCTATCTAGCTTGAAACTGTGCAAGTCTGTGTGTGCTTACACAGTCTCTGTGAGTTCATATGCACATCAGTCCTGTTGTATCTGGAAGATACTGTTCCCTTGGTGTCATCAATTACTCTGGCTCTTACAGCTTTTCTGCCTCCTCTTCATGTATAGTTCTGATTCTGGAGAGGAGGATTTTGGTGAAGGCGCTCCATTTAGTCCTGAGTGCCCCAGTTATTCACTCTCTGTGCACTGTCTTGTTGTAGGTTTCTGTGTTAGTTCTTATCTACTGCAAGAAAAAGCTTCTCTGATTGGGGTTGAGTGAGTCATGATCTATGGGTACAGAAGTATGCCGTTAGAAGTTATTTTATTGCTGTGGTCCTTTAAATCATTAGGTTTTTCCCTTAGGTCGTAAGCTATCCAGTCTTAGGTTCTTTGTCTCTGTAGCAGTGTTGGATATGGGTTCCACCGCATGAAATGAGCCTTAAATGCAATCAGAGAGTGACTGGATACTCTCCCAGTGTCTGTGCCACTGTGGCCCCAGCATGCCTTTCAAGCAGCTCACTGTTGTAGGCCACAGATATTGTATCAAGGGGATATTGATGATAACTGTTTCCTCTGGTAGTATGCACAGTACCTTTCAGTAGGGGCGAGGATTCCAGTTACATAGCAGTTCTGCTTCTCTGTATTTGATGACATGAATAAGTATTGTCTTCAACAATAGGGCCTTACCATCAGGTTGAGGAAAGCAACCAATAGCTTTGGCAATAGCCTATGATGTTTGTGGAGTTCCTTGGGATCTCTTTGACCAACAGCTCAACAAGATATAACCCATTCCTGACTGGAGGTTTTATTTGGGGGTATAAGATGTCTAGTAGGAGGCTTTGTCTCCTAAATAATATTTGGAAATATTTCAAAAGCTTATCTATTTAAGGGACCTATAGTTTTTCTAGTGTTCTTTAGTGTTAATTGTTCATTGTTATATTCCTTCCTATTTATTCTCCTTTGCAGACTTAGAGGGAATATGAGAGTTCCAGTTGTACAAAATTTTCATCAACACTTTGGTCAGTGTCTTTCAGTTTGAGATTCTGATAGTCATGTAGTGTTATGTATTAAGTGTTATATTAAATTTCCTAAATGAACAATACTGTTACAAACTTTTTCATGAGCCTGTTTGCTTTTTGTTTACATCACTGGTAAAGCAGCTCATCAAATCCTTTTCTGTGTTTTACTAAGTGTTTTATTTTGATATGGTTGAAATACTAGAGTTCTTTGTATATTAGGAGTACAAATTCTATTACGTATATGATTTACAAATCTATTCTCCCTCTTTGAATCATTATAGCAATCCGTTATCTTTTAGAGTCAGAAGTTCTGAATTTTGATAAAGTTTAACTTACCAATTATTCCTCCTATGAATTATTCTTTGGTATTGCCGCAAGGACTTCTCATTCAGAGTCAAAATCTTTATAGAGAACCATGATACTGTAAGTGAACTTCCTTCACCATTGTCTACCTGTCATCTTTTTCTTCAGGTCTTTCTTATTCTCCTCAGCCATGCTGGCTTCTGCTCCTTCTAGAATACTTTAAAATGATTCCACCTCAATATACTTGTATTAACCATTCTTTTTTTCCTGAGATTCTTTTCCCCAAATATCAGCAGAGTTTTTCTGCTAGCCTCTTTCATGTCAATATGAAATGTGAACTTAATTAAGCCTATACAATCTTCTTTAAAACAACTGTAATCCAGCAATATCCTATCCTCCTTGCCTTGTTTTGTTTTTTCTCTACAACTCTTTCGGCCATGCTATTTATATATTTATTTTTTGTTCCAAGTTCTTACACTAGAGTTTCAATCTAGTGTAAAATCAGGAACTTTTGTAGGTCTACCAGCATCCTACTGGTTACCACATTGCTTGAACATAAAAAAATACTCAAGAAATCCTGATCACTGCATGAGCAAACCCTTAAAAGGAAATTTTCCTCATCCTTATTTGATAACTTGACTGATTAGAATTTAGTTAAAAAGAATTTCCCCTGTATAAGGTTCTTTAAAGTTCTTATTTGTAGGAATTTTATATTTAGATTAATCAAGGTTACAAAGATAAAACAGTTTCCATAACCCTTATAAAATCTTTCTCCATTATTGTTAACCATAACTCCAGGGTACACTTATCAAAACAAAGAAAATGAGATTGGCCCAAGATTATTAACTAAGCACCAGGATTCTCTCAAAATTCTGAAAACAATCTTCTAAATATTTTCCAGTTTGTAGATGTTAAATGATAAATATGTTTGATTATAATTTTCTAAAAGACAGCATATCAACACAGAGTTGCAGGAAATACTTAAAAGGCAGGTACAGATCCACTGCAATGTCCCCCTTTGGATAGTAAAAAAAAAAAAAAAAAAAACGGAAGAAAATCCATTTGATAGGTCAAGGACAAATTTCCAAAGATTTTCCCCCAAATTCCCAGCCACTTCAGATATGAATTGACAATAGCATTTCTCTATATCTGAAAATATCCTTGAAAATAAGGATATCATAAGATCTCAAACAAAAATGAAAATAAACCAGTAACCAGACAAGCAGGACATCAACTTATATGAGCATCTAAAGGGAAGGGCTATCCAGTTAAGTTCCACTTCAGAAAACTGATCACCTGGTGGAGATTGACATTTGGTGGTGCAAGTAGCAGGCATCTGTAATTCAAGCTGCTGATCCCTTACCTCTTTAAAAGCAGTGAAATGGCAGATGCTTGAAAGGAAAGGTCAGCAGCTGGTGGGGTGGCACTTGATTATTTTTAATTTTTTAAATATTAATTACAGTATATTAACTTAGTAGCCCTCCCCTCATTCCCTCCCAATCCCACCCTCCCTCCCACATCTTCTCCCATGCCCCTCTCAGAGTCCACTGGTAGGGGACGTCCTACCAATGATGATCAAAGCGTCAGCCCCTGAGTTCATGTCAGAGATAGCCCCTGTTCACCTTACTAGGTTACCCACTTGGATACTGAGTTGCCATGGGCTACATCTGTGCAGGGGTTCTAGGTTATCTCCATGCACGGTCCTTGGTTGGAGTATTAGTCTCAGAAAAGACCCCTGATTTCTTGGTTCTGTCGCTCTCCTTGTGGAGCTCCTGTACCCTTCAGGTCTTTCTTTCTTCCCCTTCTTTCATAAGATTCCCTGCACTCTGCCCAACATTTAGCTATGAGCCTCAGCATCTGTTTTGATACACTGCTGGGTATCAAAGGCCTTTCAGAGGCCCTCTGTGGTAGGCTCCTGCCCTGTTTCCTGTTTTCTCCTTGTTTTGATGTCTGTCGCATTTGCCTTTCTGAGTGAGGATTGATCATCTTACCCTGGATTCCCCTTCTTGTTTAGCTCCTTTATGTGTACAGATTTTAGTATGTTTATCCTATATGTCTAATATCCACTTATAAGTGAGTATATACCATGTCTGTCTTTCTGTTTCTGGGCTACCTCACTCAGGATGATCTTTTCTGGATCCCACCATTTGCCTGCAAATTTCATGATTTCCTCCTTTTTGATTGCTGAGTAGTATTCCATTGTGTAAATGTACAATTTCTGTATCCATTCCTCTGCTGAGGGACATCTGGGTTGTTTCCAGGTTCTGGCCATCACGAATAAAGCTGCTACAAACATGGTTGAGCAAATATCATTATTGTGTACTTGAGCATCTTTTGGATATATGCCTAGAAGTGGTATAGCTGGATCTTGAGGAAGCACTATTTCTAATTGTGCCAGACTGATTTCCAAAGTAGTTGTACAAGTTTACATTCCCACCAGCAATGGAGGAGGGTTCCCCTTTGTCTGCAACCTCTCCAACATGTGCTGTCACTTGAGTTTTTTTATCTTAGCCATTCTGATGGGTCTCAGGGTCATTTTGATTTGCATCTCCTTGATGGCTAAGGATGTTGAGCATTTCTTTAAGTGTTTCTCTGCCATTTGATATTCCTCTATACAGAATTCTCTGTTTAGCTGTGTACCCCATTTTTTAAACTGGGTTACTCGATTTTATGCTGTTTAACTTCTTGAGTTCTTTATGTATTCTGAATATTAGCCCTCTGTCAGGTACAGGGTTGGTCAAGATCCTTCCCAGTCTGTAGACTGTTGTTTTGTTCTGATGACAGTGTCCTTTGCTTTACAGAAGCTGCTCAGTTTTATGAGGTTCCATTTATTGATTGTAGATCTTGGAGCCTGTGCTGTTGGTGTTCTGTTTAGGTTGTTTTTCCTGTGCAATGAGTTCATGGCTCTTCCCCACTTTTCTTGTAACAGATTTAGTGTGTCTGGTTTTATGTTGAGGTCTTTGATCCACTTGGACTTTGGTTTTGGTGGCATGTTATTTTAATCCCAGAACTTTGGAACTTTGGAGGCAGAGGTAGGTGTATTTTTATGAGTTCAAAGCCAGCCTAGTCTACAGAGCAAGTTCCAGGACAGCCAAAGCTACACAGATAAGCCCTGACTCAAAAAAAAAAAAGAAAAAAATAAACAAACGAACAAACAAAAACAAAAAAGAGAAGAAAACAGAAAAAAGAAAGAAAGAAAATAAAGGTCAGTTGAATATTTAATGCTTCTAAATAATGGTCCTACACCCCTTTTTTGTTTTGTTTTTGAGGTCTCAAGCATTACTATGTAGTATTTATGATAATGTTATATCTTTGATTTCTCTACCAGTTTGGTTTTCTCAAAGCTCACATTTCCATTTACCCCATTTTAAAAAGGATAAAAGGAAATGACAAAATGCATTAAGATTTTGTTGGTCTATAGACCACCTTATAGACTACCAAAGTCTGCCTATACACAAAGCCAAAATCTCCTAAAATCAAGACAATATTTTTTTGGATAAATAAAAAGATGCTATGGAGATAGTATTATTGTCAATAATAAATACATATGTAGTTGTTAAAATAGTCAAAATGCTTCAAATGGGTTTATTGAGGTATATAAGGATTTTAAGGATTAAACATTTACCAGTTGTTTGTTTGTTTTTCTCAATCACTAACTCCGGATGTTCTCTGATGAAACCTTTTTTTTTTTTCCTATTAGATGGAAGTTTCTTTAGTGACATTTTAGCCCAATTTCATCAATTTTCTGTCATGTTCAGTAATAAAGCCTTATTTCAGTATGTTAATTAGCTACAAATTAAAATTTAGTGCCAAAATATATAATAAGTTTTTTCAATAAAATTCATTTCTAAATTTCACTCCCACACTTTTTCAAAGCTTTCCTGTCCTTCCTTCAGGCCCAACCAAGGTTAAATATGCCAACATACGTTTTCTGAGAGGATCACTGCAGTCTCTGTTCATGCATTCTTCCCTTAGGAATCTTGTCTTTCACCACTTTCTTTTTCCTGGTGTTCCAGAAAGACATTTCAGCTCCATCTATCATCAGCAATGACGACATTTTTCCCCATATGATAGACACCATCTCAGGGATTCTCAACAGATCTTTCTCATGTCATGCACAGAGATACAATGTCTTTAAATATTCTCTTAACACTAGAAAGAACAGTGATGAATATCCAGATGTTCTCTCAAGATTTTCTTCAGGGTCTTTTGGCACAGGCCCCTCCAAAAATCTTGTGTTTTCAGTCATATGACAGTATTATAAATTCACACCCAGATTCAAGGTTCAGAAAATCACAATAATTGATACCTATTTTAAAACCATGTGTCCTATTCCTTGAGTCCCAAAGGCTCTGGAGAGCACTTTCAGCACACTGTACCATGATCATAAAAAAGGGACTGTAGCTTTTGTAACTCTACAAAAATGTCAGCCAGTGTTTACTCTCCCCTGTCAGGACACTGAAATATAATTTCTGTGTTTTTTTCAGTGTTTAATAATTATAAAACTATATTCTCATAAGAGAGAATATTGGTATGTAAGTTACACTCCTATCCTGAAATACATGTAGAGTTTGGCAGAGTCCTAGGGAATGACAGCCTGTTTCAACAATCAGAGCTATGAGTTTAGAACAGTCCT
This sequence comes from Meriones unguiculatus, assembly GCF_030254825.1. Lineage (NCBI taxonomy): Eukaryota > Metazoa > Chordata > Mammalia > Rodentia > Muridae > Meriones > Meriones unguiculatus. The sequence goes on from NC_083354.1 coordinate 80,867,214, forward strand.
TTGTTCTTCAGGCCAAAGTGCATGTGCCTTGTAATCTTTGATTCAAAATAATATGATACTGTCTTAAAAAGGAAAGCAAAACTGCCACTTTATGTTCTCTGTAGTGCTGAGTGGTCACATGCCAATTAGATAAGCAAACTCACTGTGTTGTTAAACCAAATATTACCATAAACCAAACCAAACCAAAACAAACAAACAAACAAAAAACAATAAAATGACTCCTAATGATATTCTTCTTGCTCAGCCATCATCAGAGAAGCTTCTTCTTGCAGTAGATGGGAACAAATACAGAGACCCACAGCCAGATACTGTGCAGGGAATGAGAGACCTTGGATCACTCAAGTATAAATGAGATGTCTCATGAATTTTATCCCCTCAGACTTCCTGGATCACTGTGGAAGAAGAGGAAGAAGGTGTTTAAAGGCAAGAATGGATGAAGGGCATCAAGAAAACAAGGCCTTCTACATCAGCATAATGAAAGCTCGTATGAACTCACAGAGACTGTGGCGGCATATTTGCAGAGACATTGACAGGAAAACAAATGACTTCTGCATTTAGTAATTAAAATCGATTTTGCTTGAATGATGGGGACTAATGACAAGATGCAATGAATTGGAGAGACTACAAATTAATAAGACTAATTAGGGCCGAATATATCTCAAGAATTTTTTAAGGAAGGAGAGAGACACTCTGATAAAAAGAAATAAAGACAAGAAAAAAATTGAAAACATTAGAACAAAGGAAGACTGAACAAAATTGGAGGTGACAGAAAGCAATGGAGTAGATCAAGCTCATTGAAAAGGGTCAAAGAAAATAAGCTACTTAATATAATTGCCCACTTGGTTGGTTCTGTTGGTAAAGAAACTTCCACAGGGAGTCAGCTTAAAGCTTCAAGTAACATTTCAATTCCCACTTTTGAGTTGCTGTATTCAGGTTACTGACACCTTGCTCATCCCACATTAAATACAAACTTCTCTAGTGAACATATTTCACAACACCCTTTGCAATGAGCAATTAGGAAATGTATTATAATTGCAGCTAATAATCTTCCACAGTAAAGAATTTGCCACCTTAAAAGCATATTAATCTTTGTCATCAATCAGGCTTTTACTCATAATGAAAGCATCAAATATGTGAAATTCCTCTAAAAATTACCAGAAAGTATTAGAAGATGGGGCCTCATTTAAATGCTAATAAATTTTATTTTTCCACATATCAGACATTTTCTAAGTTAACCTTATTTGGTTATATCTTACAGCAAAATAATAAAATAGACTTTCAAAAAGATTTTAACTTCTTTCATATCTTGATGACTATAATTACCCCTATGCCCTCTGAGGCTTATAATTTGATAGCACGCCACTCTTAATAAACAGCCCAATTCTGCAATTCTAATATAATACTATCACATCTTATTATTAGATTATCATTAACACTTAAACCCAATAATTTATTCTTGCCCTCCTTTAATATATACTGTCATCTCTTATTAAAAAAAAAAATTAAAAGAAACAGAGAATGCGTTCTCCCTGAGGAGACAGATGCAGTTTGTGTTAAACTGACAAATTGACCTCATGAGTATCTCCTGCACAGGGTACCCATTCTCATCTAAACTTTTACTATGACAGCAACTGCTGGGGCACAGAGAGTCCAGAACATGCCATGCAGAGAAAGAATCCACAGGGGCCGCATAGGTCGCAAAGGTGAGAAGAGAAAGACCACAGACCAAAATAATCATGGCCAAGTTATTAAAGCAAGCAATTAGTTAAAGCAAGCTTTTTCCTTTTATTTGTGTACACAGGCTGCCTGCCTTTAAGGTGGGATCAGGAGAGGTCAGTATTTAATGAAAGGAAGACAAGCCTTTTTATATGTCATGGGTAAGGAAGTTTCCAACTGGATTTGGCGAGTGAAATAGGCAGGGTTGCAGGAGCAGAACATCATAACAAGTTGGTTCTAACAGCTTCCTGAAACAAAGATATGCCTACACGGTGGACATAACAACTCAGTCATAACAAGTAATCAAAATGAAGAAGTCATAGGTGGTCATATAACCTTTTGAACAGAAGTAGGTTTGCAACATGGTTATAAACAACTTTTTTGAAACAAAGACATGATTGGCATTCCTGGAACAGGCAGCACAGAACCATTTGTCATCAAGTTTACATGTGCCGCATAGCCCTATCCTTGAGAAACAGCGATTTAATCATAAACAGAGTGAGCATGCTTTGTCTTTACAATAAGATGGATTTTAAGCTTAAGATGGAGGCAGGCTGGTTCTTCAGCACCTCTCTTGTCCTGGTGACTAACGTCCTTCAAGTAGGTTTCTAAACCAAACTCACATCTACTTTAGTTTAAGGAACTTGTGTGAGAATCAGTTTGCGCCAGCATTGACTGCAAAGTTAATTAGCTCATAAGAAAATGACACCTAGGAATGATTGGACAATTCTGTTTTGCTCATACTATATTCAGGTTTGATTTCCTGGCAAGGGAGCTTTGACAGCAACTCTCAGATACAGCATTCACTCCATCACATCAGTTCAAAGCTGAGAATACTCAACGACAAAATCAGAGCAGGCAAATTAAGCCCATTTACCTCAGTGGAAGTCAGTTAAGAAAAGGAAACCAGCCAGTCATGGAGGTGAGGAGAAGCACACTGCTGGAGAGCCCCCAAGTCCTCTCTTTTCATCAGTCTTTGTTCAAGATTTGACAAATACTCTAAAAAATTTTAGTCTTCAACAACAGAAAACAAAGGCCTTGTAGATTAATTTAGCCACTTCAATGTGTAGTTAAATAGTAATTTTTTCCAGTGACAAAAATCAGATGAGATCTTACAATGTTCATGGTTTTTTCACTGCGAGGGCAATGTTTATTGGATCAAAATGAGGGACTTCAACCACTAAAGTAAACTGAACTTTGTTAATGTAGCTATCAGAACACCCGAGAGAAAATGTAATACTATAAGATCTTATAATCAGATTATAAAGCAAAGCCCCAAGATATATTGGGAAACTTTCTGCCAAAAACTAATGAAGATTTTACATTTAGAACAGACACAGAGGAAAGTTAGAATCTCATAATTAGGAAGGGCTCCACTGTATGTGACCGTTCTAACATCAATTATCAGTAGAATAAAGGAGGCTGGAAGTGTTGGAAGAAAATCAGCACAGAAATCCTCGATATCTGAAAGAGAAGTAGGACAAAAATTCTCTTAGAGCTAGCAAACATTTACGTTATTTTCTTAAAAAGAGGGGAGTAAAATGCTAATTTGAAACCTCTACTCTTACTTATTTGGTACATTTAAAAACAACAAACAAATCCTGTGAATTTCTGAAGTCAGTAAGTTGAGTTTAAGCCATTGATAGATCTTTCTGCTGTTAGCACAGCAGTCTTCTGGGATGGGGCTATGTGAGCCCTGCTAGACTTCAGGGAAATTGTACATGGGATCTCATTTTATGAAATAGCCCTTTAACATGTGTCTGGAAAGGACAGCATCTATGGTTCAATCTCTGAAAGCATTCAAACAGCAGGCACTGCTTCATGAGAAATGTGGAGATGACAGTTCAATAATTTACAAAAGAGGGTTACCAGCACCTGTGAGTAAATACCGAAATGAACAGGAGATCAAACTTCCTTTGATCCTCAAGGGATCACTCTTCAAGCTGTTCTGCAATAGCGGGAGGCCACACATTGCTGATCAAAATTTCTATTCCATTAGACTAAGTTAGCAGGGAGAATAGACCAACATATAATTCCCAGTTGGCATTACGAATATTCTGGGTGCACTGATTTGTATTTTTTGAACGAGTTAATAAACCCAGAGAACAGAAATTTTCAGTTCATGTGACCCCAGAAAAGTTTCAAGAAAAAAGTCAAGCTCAGTAACCCCAAAAGAACAAAGGATTTGTGAAAGAACACAATGGTGTTGGGAGGAATACTAAAGAAAAATTCCCTAGCCTGGAGCAGAAGGGAAATTTTGTATCCCACCGGTCACTGCAGAATGTTCTTTCTCTGTCTTTGCTCTGAGCTCAGCCTTCGGTGTGTAGCTCCTGCTAAAAACAAACAATTGCTTTAGTGAAAGAAATTATTTAAACTCAGTTTTATTTGAATTCAGTTTATGGTGGTAAAGGTAAAACATGCATGCTCTCTTACAGTTTCCAAGTTATAGCTAAATTCATCAGCGAAGTCTTGATCTATTAGGAGAATTTGTGAATTAAATGCTATGGGCTGAATTATGTCCCTTCAAAAATTCATTTGAGGGAGACTTAACCCTCCATATCCTAAATATAATTGCATTTTATGATTGGGTCTTCCAAGAAATAATGAAACAGAAATGAGATTTTTAGCACACTGACTGTTGTGCTTTCAAAACAGCATTCCAGGCTCCATCCAGAAGGCAGTGTGAAAACAGAGAAAAGAGCAAACACAGACAGAGGCAGCTTGGAATAGAGACTCCCCTGGGTTTCTGGATGAATCCAACTTGCTCACATCTTAATCTCAATTGCCTGGGCTCTGGAATTTTAAGAAAGGCAACATCCAGCTGTTGATCTCATTCCATCCGTGTGCCGCTTCCTAAAGCTGCTCTAGCATGCCAGCACTGCACACTTCATCCCAGGAGCAGAGCAGCCATGCTTCAGCCGGTTTCCACCTCCTTTACAACCAGGCTGCTTGGTTCGAATACTGAGTTAGCTCACCAGAAGAAAGCGGAGGGCCTCCCACTTTGTAACGGGGTGCTATAGTGTATAAACCAGTGCTGCTGGACATGACTGGTCCCTTGACATTACTTCCCACACAGTGTAAAGTCATTGCAGCCACTGAGTCCTCTCTCAGGAAATGAAAAGGAGGAAGTATTTCTATAACAAGGCAATGACCTCTACTGGAAGTTCCACAGAATTACAGAAATCTCAGTAAGGGAGAGAGGGGAGGAGGAAATCAAAATAAAATATATAAAAATATAAACAATAGAACAGGTTTAAATGTTCGGGGGCAGTGATGAAAGAGAAACTTACCATAACCACTAAAGAAACCTACATTGAAATGAAGTCTAAGGGGAGAGGAGAAGGGAAGCTATTTGCAATTGTGATGCTCACGGTTAGCTCTAGTTAGATGCATGTGGACAGCAGAAGGAAAACATGGGATATCTCCACACTGCTTCTGCTGAAGGACCCCCAGATTTTTTCTCTTCTGTGTTGTCTTCAACATTCTTACCTGCACCAACAGCATCATCTACTGCATGAGAATGAAGCCTCAACAAGCTTCTCCAGTAACTCTGTAAACACACCACAATCAGGGAAGGATTGCATACAGAAGAGTGTCAGTCCTCTGGGCATTTCCAGTAGGAAAACTCAAATGACTTTTCAGGGGTAACTGCACAGCAGATAGCTCTCTTGGATCTGTTTTACTCACTTCAGCATACAATATGGCTCACAATATGCTGCTTGAATTAACAACTGTTCCATTAGTCATTGTATCTTCCCTTTTAAACCCTTACAACTCAACAGATGACAGCTTGGGGACTCATGATTTCCAGAGTTTCCCATGAATTTGCTGATCCTTCTGGCCCTGCCATTAATTATCCTGCTATCAGAGAAGAAGCATGTTTGAATTTTAATTCTTCTGCATAAATATATTTCACCCACCAAAATTACCTCAGCAATTTACTACATAGCTTTAGAAGCTGTTAGTAAATTGCAGTTCAGATTCTTGTCAACTGTTTGCCAAGCTGGCTCTACACTTTTATCGTTACAAACTCTTCTAAAGGGTGGTACTAAAAAAATAAATAAAAAATAAAAAATAGCCTTTTCTGTTCAAGTGAGACAATTCTTGTAAACTGTCCTCAAATCGGAGTATATCAATTTGTTAATAAGTGTTATGTATCTGTAATTGTGTAAAGAACCATTGAATGGGCCAGAGCCAGAACTACAAAGCAAAACAAAACAAAACAAACCTAATATTTACATTATTGGTCAGTTGTCATATGTTGTTTGACCAATTTTAACATACCAACATAGATCATGGAGTTAAGACACAGGTCTGGAGTGGGCCTAAGCCTTCTGCACATACGTAACAGTTGTGCAGCTGGGTCTTCATGAGAGACTCCTAAAGTGTAAGCAGGGGCTGTCTCTGACTCTGTTGCCTGGCTCTGGATCCCTTTCCCCCTCATTTGGGTTGCCTTGTCTAGCAAAATGCAATGGGCCTAGTCTTATGCATCTTGAAGGCTGGTTGATATCCATGGAAGGCTTCCCTTTTTCTGAGGAGAAATGGTGGAAGAGGAGATAGGGGAGGGGAAGGGGGAAAGAACAAACTGGGAGAGGAGGAGGGAGGGGAAGTTGTGATTGGGATACAAAGTAAATAAATAGCTTAATTAATTAAAAAAGAAAAAGGGCAAGACAAACAATTCTTTTTTTCCCTTTTTACTTCTTTCTTTTCCTAATAGCAAGCAGGATCCAGCACATTGATATTTATTATCAATCATGACTATTTTACAGGATATTTCCTGATCTAGTTTGAATACATATATCAACATACAATATATAGTCTATATAATTATAAAATTGGACAATCTAAATATTGACCAATAGAAAACCAAGTTTGCAATAAAATACTGACATTATTGTCATTTTTAATTATAAAGATAGTTAAACTATTTAGTCTCCCAAAAAGATGAGTATCCTGATTATCTACTACCAAATGATCAGCACTAAACAGGCAACACTAAACAGACACAACAAGTTGTGTCTGTATGTTTATTCATTCATATGTGTCTGTAACAAAAATGGATAAAGAAGAGGAGGTTGTGAAATTGGGGAGGGGACGATTTAGAAAGGATAAGAGAGAAGAGAGAGACTAGCAAATGATCTGATTAAATCTTAATTGAATTTTTAAAATAGTGATCTTTTTTTTCAATGCAGTTTATTCAGGAACCTTGAACAATCATCTGACCCTGGGGAAAGCCAGCCCACAGCTTAAATAGCCTCTGGGTAGCCAACCCCAGCGTGCCATGTGGGCAATGCAGATAGGTCCACATACATGGAAGCAAGCCAGATCCTTGGCCTTAGCCAAATGTGGAGTTGTTCGTGACAGAGCACTCACCATCGGGAAGGTGAAAGGTGGAAACCAGCTCCATCTTTAAGGCACAGCATTCCGCAGCTCTCTGCAGTTCCCCCTTTTTGTTTTAGACGCATCAGGCAAGAGTAGAGGTCTGATCTCTGATATTAGAAATAAATTGGGACTTTGTACTGATGTTCATTTAGGTGTCATCCACCCAAAGAGCATCAGACCCGTCCGATACCTTTTTCTCAGAGGCGGGACCTGGGGCATCAACCTGCATGCAATCAGACATGCTCTTCTCTGGGTCCAAAGCGGCTGACCCTGAGTGCAGTGCTTAGCCTCGCATCCTGAGTGTAACATTTTAGCTTTTTATGGTAGCCAACCATGCTTGGGGAGACTGTCCTGCTTCAATGGCTGTAAAGGCCTGAATGGTCATGGCTGCATTACGCTGTTGTGAGACTCTAATCTTGCATATATACCACAGGCAAACCAAGGAGACCAACACCAGAAGGCCTGCTAACGCTCCCAGGTAAGAACTGGGAAATAGTGAGATCTGGAGAGGACAGGGTCTCCACAAAGAGAGCAACAGAACAAGAAAATTTGAACACAGGGAACTTCCCAGAGACTCATACTCCAGCCAAGGACTATTCATAGAGATAACCCAGAACCCCTGCACAGATGTAGCCCAGGGCAGTTCAGAGTCCAATTGGGTTACATAGTAATGTGAAGAGGGATTGCCTCTGACATGAACTGATTGGCCTGTTCTTTAGTCACCTCCCCCTGGGGGGGAGCAACCTTACCAGGCCATAGTAGAGGACAATGCAGCCACTTTTGATGTGAACTGATGGACTAAAATCAGAAAGGAGAGGAGAACCTCCCCTATCAGTGGGGAGTGGCATGCATAGTGCTCCTTTTTATTACCAAATATTTAGGTGAACAGCTACAAAGAAGCTCTCACTCCAAAATTAATGATAACAACCTTCTCCACCCAACCCTTACCTGTGGGATCAATAGCTCGAAATCCCATGAAGAAGGCTATTGGCATCTTTGTGCCTATGTTGTAACATTTCTCCTGGTTATCAAAACATTTCCACAGTCACTCTACCAACTACATTTGTTGGCAACTAAGGCCTTTCAGTCTAGCCAGTCCTGCCCTGATTGTTCCAGCATCATCTTCAGTTTTTCCTACTTATGCCAAAAAATGCTTATAATTTTATTAATCTTCTAAAATGAAGACCATGGCACATATGATTAATTACTTCACTGCTTTTTCTCCATTAAATACTACTATGGGCTAAAGGTACAGACTCAAAAAAATTTAAATCCTAGCTTTCAATACTGTAACATTATTTTGAAATAAGTCTTTATTGATGATTGAATTAAAATGAGATCATTAGAGAGGATTCTAAAGGAATATGATGTGTTCTTATGAAAACAGGAAATCTGAGGAAAAAAAAGACAGATCTAGTTGTGAAGAGACAATGTGGAAAAATAAGTCAGCCATGCAGAGGCAAAGGAAAGAAAGGAACGAAATCTTCCACACCTTCATTCCAGACTCCCTAACTTCCAACACTGTGGGACAATACATTTGTGTTTTCTTAACATAGTTGGTTTGTAATTCCTTGTTATAACCTAATATGATAATAAAACCACAATCAGAATATTTTACTCATATCAAAAATGAAAAAAATTATACTTTTATTTTTATTAGCACTTGAAAATATATTTTCATTGTAATAACAATTTCAGTTTCACTGTATTTTGGGATTCTTTTCTAGTAACAGGAATAAGTAGAGTTATGATTAGTCTTTGTGACTATTGGGGTCTTTTCTGAGCCTGATACTCCAACCAAGGATTATTCATGGAGATAACCTAGAACCCCTGCACAGATGTAGCCCATGACAGCTCAGTATCCAAGTAGGTTCCCTAGTAAGGGGAACAGGGATTGTTTCTGACATGAACTCAGTGGATGGCTCTTTGAGGACGCCACAGAGAAAGAAAATGCAGCCAGTCCTGATGAGAGCTGATTGGCTAGGGTCAGATAGAAGGGGAGGAGGACCTCCCCTGTTAGTGGATTGGGAGAGGGGAGTGGGAAGAGAAGAGGGAGGGAAAGACTGGGAGGGAATGAGGGAGGGAGCTATAGCTGAGATACAAAGTGAAAAATTGTAATAAAACAATTTTAAGAAGGCCTTTAAAAATAATATTTACAAAAAGATGAGGGACATTTGAAAACAACTGGTCACAGATATTATAACAGAAAACGGACTAAAAATGCTAAGATGCAAGTATGACTGGCAAATAAAACCATTAACTTTCTAATGTAGCTTCATTAACAACTTGTAATAAACAAGATTTATTTGCTACAGAAGAAGAGATCTCACCCTGACCTTCTCCTCTACAGAAGAATTATCAGAAACCGAAAAAGAATTGGAATGGAAGGTATTCTGGGATGAGAAAACCTTAAAATACTTTGACTGAATGCCATAGTTAGCCACAAACTCTGTCTACTTAACATGTAAATTTTCAGATTTGGCTCATGGGTCTATTCCCAGGTTCCTGGGAAACTTGCCATTTCCTAATGGAAATGATTCTCTCCAGAGATTTTTACCCTCCATTGCTCCACTCAGGCTCAGGCTTCCGTGAGTTTCCTTAATTTTGAGGAGCTTGCTCAGTGCCCTCTGTGTGGCAGGATATTTGATCCCATTGTAAACCCTGAAGTTGTGAACTGTAAAAGCTTGTCTTTTGTTTCATGTGGGTCAGCCCTCACACACACCTTTAATCCAAGAATTTTCCATTTATTGTAAATACGTAATTGTGGTGGGGTTCTGTCCTAACACACACCTTGAATCCTATTGCTTTCTGTATTTAGTAAAGTTAACCCTGGAACAAGACATGGAGCAAGTGATCAGCTGACAGAAATTAACAGAAAAAAAAGGGACTTTGAGAAAAGAGTAGTTAAGACAGAATGAAGAGGAAGATCTTGATAGAAGTTTAAAAGCAACACATCAACCAATTAGAAAGTAGGGTACGGAGTTAAACAGAGAATTCTCTGTAGAAGAATATAGAATGGCAGAGAAACACTTAAAGAAATGCTCAACATCCTTAACCATCAGGTAGATATAAATCAAAACGATTTCACCTTATACCCATCAAACTGGTTAAGATAAAAAACTCAAGTGACAACACATACTGGAGAGGCTGTGGAGAAAGGGGAACCCTCCTCCATTGCTGTTAGGAATGAAAACTTGTACAATCACTTTGGAAATCAATCTGGCGCTTTCTCAGACAATTAGGAATAGTGCTACCTCAAGATCCAGCTATACCACTCTTAGGCATATATCCAAAATATGCTCAAGTGTACAACAAGGACATTTGCTCAATCATGTTCGTAGCAGCTTTATTCATAATAGCCAGAACCTGGAAACAACTCAGATGCCCCTCATTTGAGGAATGGATACAGAAATTGTGGTACATTTACACAATGGAATACTACTCAGCAATTAAAAACAAGGAAATCATATGGTGGGACCTAGAAAAGATCATCCTGAGTAAGGTATCCCAGAAGCAGAAAGACACACATGGTTTATAGTCACTTATAAGTAGATACTAGACTTATAAGATAGGAAAAACATACTAAAATCTGTACACCTAAAGAAGCTAAACAAGAAGGAGGACCAGGGGTAAGATGATCAATCATCACTCAGAAAGGCCAATGGGATGGACATTGTAAGTAGGAGAAAACAAGTAACAGGACAGGAGCCTACAACAGAGGGCCACTGAAAGACTCTACCCAGCAGGGTATCAAAGCAGATGCTGAGACTCATAATCAAAGTTTGGGCAGAGTGCAGGGAATCGTATGAAAGAAGGGGGAGTTAGTAAGGTCTGGAGAGGACAGTTGCTCCACAAGGACAAAATATATCTGGGCACAGGGATCTTTTCTGAGACTGACTCTCCAATCAAGAACCATGCATGGATATAACCTAGAACCTCTGCTCAGATGCAGCCCATGGTAGCTCAGTATCCAAGTGGTTCCCTAGTAAGGGGAACAGAGACTGTCTCTGACATGAACTCAGTGGCAGGCTCTTTGACCTCCCCACTCCTGAGGGAGGCACCACCTTACTAGACCACAGAGGAGGACATTGCAGCTTGCCCTGAAGGGACCTGATAAGCTAAGGTCAGGTGGAAGGGGAGGAGGACATCCCCTATCAGTGGACTTAGAAAGGGGCAGGGAGGAGATGAGGGAGAGTGGGATTAGGAGGGAATGATGGAGAGGGCTGCAGCTGGGATACAAAGTAAATAAACTGTAATTAATATAAAAATCAATAAAAATTTAATTTAAGAAAGGCACAGAAAAAAATGAAGAAGAAGAAGAAGAAGAAGAAGAAGAAGAAGAGGAAGAGGAAGAGGAAGAGGAAGAGGAAGAGGAAGAGGAAGGAGAAGGAGAAGGAGAAGGAGAAGGAGAAGGAGAAGGAGAAGGAGAAGGAGAAGGAGAAGAGCACTTTAGCTCTCTAGCTCTTGAGGTTTTTAGCTGTTGGAGTTTTTCTCCTGGGCTTGTTGAGTAAGCTAGCAGGCCTTTTCCCCCTGGCTGGTCAGCTGAGCTAGCAAGCTTTTAGGCTTTGGGCTTTTGGCCTTTTCCTTTTGGGATATTTGCTGAGTAGGAAGGTCAGCTGGGTGGCTTTCTCTGCCTCTCTGAACTAACAGGTTTTCACCCCAGCAACTGGCTCCTAAGTCTTCACTGGTAAAATAGAATGGTTGGGATTTTCATTCTTTCTAACAACACCCCAAACTTTCTTCTGATGGATGACACATTCACAGTCATCCTTTCAAAGCTGTCCTTCCCAACTCCTGCATAAGTTCTAAGTCTACAATATTTGGAGCAACTGGGGAAGGGGATTTAAAATTTGTTTTGAACAACCTTTCATGAAACATTACTTCCATCCCATATTCACTGGCACTTGCTGCTGTATGTGCTGAGCACATTCAAATTTTAGCATCACAAATAGCCACTTATCCATTCACCAAGGGCAAGATGATTTATGTAGAGTGAGTTGTAATAAACACTGGTTTCATTTATTTTCTATCATTGCTGTAACTCCTAAGGGGAGAAGAGTTGATTCAAATGTCAAACAAAAAGAAAAAAAATTAATCACACCATGACTGAGTGAATCACAATTGTTTAGAAAGTTTGAAGGTTCAAACTGGGACAAAAGAGAGATCACGGGAGAAAACAGCTGAATATGAGCATCTTGGAGTTGAAAATAATTGTGCTCATGACAGTCAAGGCAGAGATTGTCACCGACAAGCTATGTGATTAGGAGGAGGCCTTCATTCTTAGGCATCCTTTCACTTTCATACCTAAGGATACCCAAACAAAAAGATAATAGGAAGTACAGTTTAATGGGTGTAGCTACTGGAAAGATGCCTTTAAAACCCTTCTCAAATATTCCTTCTATTTTAATCTCTACTGTATGTCTTCTAGGGTGAGCCTCCAAACCTCTCTCCTGAATAATTTCAGAAAATTCTAAGGGCTTGGCTTGCCTCTTTAACATTTATGCCATTTCAACAGAAGTTTCATCTCTTACAGTCTTTTCCTAAGATATCTACCCACGCTCCCTGTACTCAGTGTTCGTGAGGACTTCTGGGAAATAAAAAACACCTCTTCTTCAAAACTATTTTCTTCTCCAGAACACAGGTACAGGCTGAATTCCTCTAATCTAATCTATTCAGCAGTAAGATTACTTGTGTCTCCACGCCAAAATGGAAAAACCAAGGGAAACATGAAATAGTCATATCTTGATACCCTACTGGTGAGCCTCTATCCTTATAGACTAATTTATTTGTAAGGGGAGAGAGACAGAGAAAGAGACAGAGAGAGAAGGAAGGACAAAAGGAAGAAGAAAGGAAGGAGGGAAGAGGTCATGAAGCCATTTTGAAATCTGTTTCTGGGCACTGAAATATGAGGCCAGATGAACTCAGTGCAGACTGTTTGGCTGACACTAAATTCAGACCTCATATTCTGCTTATAAACTGCATTGAGAATTAAAATTATCCTTTCTTTGTAATAATGAAACAGACATAGCATGCCTTTGTATTGATGTTTCATCTGACTTTGGGTTTCTGTCACTGATGACACAAGGTCATGATGACGAGGTATCTTCTGATCAGAGATGTGCTGAGCACATCGGCTCATGAATATAGACCTGTAGCATGTGGAGTGAAGACAAGTGTTTATGCAATTCTTGGGAGTCACACAAAATGGGACTGAAGCTTCCAGACCTCAGACACTGGGCTTTGAGAAAGTGGGAAATAATTCAGACATTTGAACTGAAGCATGTTAAAGAAATTCAAGTCACTGTCATTCCACTTAGAGATGTCTACCAAGCACTCAGGGTACAGACATACCTGTCATTTGCCTCAGAAGCTTATAGAAATTTAGTTGCTCCAGGCATCTTCAGTGGAAAGGAGGCTCTTACTCATGCTTATGAAACCAGCCACTGCTCAGAGAAGCACTGAAATTATCCAACCAGCCCTAGGGCCATTTTGAAAAAAGGGGTTCCTAGCTTTCTTTTGCTCAAAAACTTTCAGAACAAAAAGAAAATTAGAAATTTTTTTTCTTTAACAGCATCTCCCCTCTCTCCATCCTCAGTTACTCTCACACGGACATACACAGTATAGCAGTGCTCCTAAATAAAGAGCCACTAATCCGGAGCACAGGTCAACAAAAAGGAGAATGAAACTTGGGTACTCTGTTTCTCATATCTATAATAAAAAGTAAGCAATGCACCTATAGCCCTCAGTGTTTTCCCGCTGCAGGGATGTGTTTGATTCTGACCGTTTTGTCTCCACCTTTAAGGGTCACTTCTTTCTGAGTCTTCTGGGATACCTATGTCATAGCTATGACTGACTCTACAATCCATTCAAGGCTGTTTAGAAGCTGCATTGTAACCCTACTTGTTTTCTGTCTGAGTTTCAGCCAGTGTGTTGGCTGATTCTTTTTTGGGGGCCACAGGGCTCTTCCTCTGTTCATAGGTGGTATATACAAAATCATCTGACCTCGCTCCTTCTCTTAGGGTCACTGAGGAGGCCTCCATATCCAAACTCAATCTCTGAAATGGTATTTTTTGTGCCTATCATGATATTTTTTGTGTCCTCTACAACCCCCACCATCTTCACCTGATCTAAGCATTTTCTTCCACTCTGACTCTAAGAGAAAACTCTTTGTTTCTGTTATTATCTTTCCTTCAGTGTTGTTCCCTTGCACAATGACTTCCTTATCCATATAAATGTTAACAAAACATCATAATTTATAAAGGGCTATAAATACAATTCCATCACTGGAGGTAGAGATGGTATCTGAAGAGAGATGCTGTGAGGAGAATTGGTGTTCTGACCTTCAATGGAAGCCTCCAAAAGCCCCAAAGGCAGTTAATTGCCTTTGGCAGATTAACTATAAAACCTGTTTCCTGAGATCAAGAAATCAAGACTGAGTTATTCCAACAAAAAAATCAAGGTGCAGATAACAACTAATAAAGCTAAATTCATGCATTCCTGAGAAGGAAATTTTCTATCACACTCTTTGAAAAATCTATGAATAAATAAATAAGGTAATGCAAATAGTTCTCACCTCAGAGATGACTCCCTAACAGGATGTCCTTTTCTTAAATCAGACTGCCTTTAGAAGTAGCTCTCCTGCCTAACAGTCATCTGGCAGAATTGGTGAGCAGAAATGACCTCTGTTCACGCTGTAGTCTATACACGTAATTGAGGACAGCCTCCACAAAGATACCAACATCAGACCTGGCGCCATGATGTTTTCAAGGCAATTTGTATCATAATGGTTCATTTATAAACATGTACAAGCAAGCTTGCGTTGCATTAAATGTAATCACTTATTCATATTCTTAGGACCTAAAGGAAGTGGCATAGCCTTTTCGAAATCAGTACACAGCCTAAAATCAATGGATTATTAAGTTTTTCTCTGCTGCTGAACAGGAGCTGCAGCAACAGGGTCCACAGCAAAGCTGGGTTAGAGATGAAGGGTGTGTCCAACACAGCCAGCTAGCCTGAGGATTTTCTGGGTAGGAAGGATAACAGGAGGTTATATAGCAGAAGTAAACAAGAATCAGAGCCCAGGCAGCTCTGAATGAGGGCAGAGCAACACTGATTCACGGACACCAGCCCTAGTTCATTTTCCTTTTCAGAGTGTTTTTCTTCGTAAGTCAAGTTCTAGGAGCCATTGTAGTGTCCTGTGCAAAGGCAGACATGCAGCAGGCCAAGATGAGAATGAGGGAGCATACTGAATGCAATGAGCCCTGCCTTTTGCTGTTAGGAAACGGGGGATAGAAGGAGGCCATTTTGCCCCCACATCCTTTTGCCTTAATGTCTTTCTGTGTGGAATATATGTGGAAAACAGGGACTTAAGGCTTCCAACAGAATGCTGCACTGACAAAAGGCAGGATAGGGTCCTGGGTAGAAACTGCCACCCTACCCTGACCTTGGCCCATTAAAACTAATGATTTGACTCTATCAGACTGTAATCACCTGAATCTTTGGCCTTTCAGTGTGCCTCCAGTAACAAGGGGTGTGATTCAAAGTTTGCCAGGGGTGTCATATAGCAATTCCAAAAATAAAGTAAATTTCATCCCTTTCTAAATATTCATCTACTCCATATAGCAATTTGGGGGCTCATGGGAATTTTTGAAAAAGAGAGAAGTAAATACAGAGAACAATATATCCGTGTGCCTTTGACTCTCTAATAGATTATACATGAGGAGAAACTTTGTCTTCCTAGTGCAATTAGATCATGAATACTTCCATGTTTAATAAGTTAACTTAAATGCCAATGTTCTAGTCATTCACCCACACAAACGGTTATATTTATAAAATATATTCACTGATTTTTTTTATTAGAGATTTACTTTTATAAGCTTGCATCCTTGATTGCATTTTTTAATTCCATATTCTGAATTTAGTAACTATAACTCAGATACCCAGATGTTTAAACATATCAATCATTGATGACTTGTGTGGGTGTAATTTAAAACACATAAGCACTACTAATGTTGTTTGCTTTCAATAGAGAAAGTAAACCTCTAAAAAAAACTGATGTTTATAAAAGTCAAAGTCCATGCCTACTTTAACAATAGCTGCCTAATAGATCAAGCTAGAGAAGTGAATGCAATTGCACCTCTGATGGGTGAGAATCCTGTGTGGACATGGTTTGTAATAATGACTCATCTTCCCAGTTTTCTTCACAATAATGGGGGAAGGGTTAGACAGAATTGTTTTTCCTTAACTCGAAATCTTGCTGAGCCAAAATTCTAACTCTTGTC
Organism: Meriones unguiculatus; assembly: GCF_030254825.1. Lineage (NCBI taxonomy): Eukaryota > Metazoa > Chordata > Mammalia > Rodentia > Muridae > Meriones > Meriones unguiculatus. The sequence continues at coordinate 80,883,593 of NC_083354.1, forward strand.
TTTTGTTAGTAGTAAAAGTCAGGCATTAACATCATTTACAACTACTCAGTGACAGCAACAAAAAGATCAGTTTCTGCCCCAGTCTGAACCTCACTGCCAAGACTGTGTGCTCCAGCTGTCACCTGGTAGAAATTTGAATCTCCACCTGAAAGTGCTAGCAGATAATGGGTATAGCCCAGAACCTAGCAGGCACTGTATAATCTCCATTTCTCTCCAACTTTAATAGCTTACCTGACTGTTTTTAAGTTTTGATATCCCCTTAAGCACATACACTTGAAATAAAACATGAACAAGCTCTACTACCCAAAACACGTATGATCAAGCACAGCCAAGTTTTCTGTGCTTTTCAGTGGTCAGTATCTATACAACCCAGGACAAATGGTTCCCCCTCCTCAGAGTGCTGTGAATCCTCTGTAATGAATTATATAGCTCTCATTTGGGGAATCCCCAGGAGACCCAGATCTAGAGGTATCACCTGTGGAAAAGCATCATTTCCTCCTGAGCATAATCAGGTACAGTGCCATATATACATATACAACTTGAAAACATACATGACATATACAAGAGACTTGGTTATTATAAAGAACTGGAAAATATATACCCTGAAATCTTAAAACCTAGATTTATAATCCTGTTCTGTTTTCCAATGCTTTGCATCCTCACCTTTAGAGCAGATGATTAACCATAAGCCTATGTTCACATTCAGCCTCATCACTCTTTGCTTTTCATTACTGTTTCTATATACAAGCCACATTCACTATTTTATGCAATAAAAAGATTCTGAACATTAAGTTACACTGCTCTGCAAAAACCCCTAAAGGAAATATGCCCTCCGAGTATTCTAATAGCCGCTGCTATGCTTTGTAGCTCTCATGCTCGGATCTCATACCACCACTCAATAAATATTTATCAAGCCAAGAGACGAAGGAAGAATGTTTTAGACCTTGGGAACACTTAGTGAGCTCTGCCTCATAACACTGTGGCCTTGACTACTGCCTTGAAGAAGGACGGCTATGTGAGCTGGAGCCTGGCTTCTAGGCGGGATCACACCTCTGTGTTCCTCTGCTTCTATTCGGGTGCACGGACCTTCAGTCTAGGAACACGCATCTTGATGCAGGTGCTTGTCTGCCGCCCTCCGTCCTGCACAGTGTTGTGTCTATCACACCCTCCCAGTGCTGAAGGGAAAGGACTTGCCAGGGTGACAGCCAAAACCACTCACAACGACCGTTCTTCCTGACAATACTGATGTGGACTTGGAAGGTTTTCAAGTTGTGTTCTGCCAAGGCAGAGATTCACTTTAACCTATTTTGTCTGAATCAAGGGCTCAATCTTCTTTGTCACTAAAGCCATTTTCTCTTGTGTAACACATGGAGACACTATTCAGGAAGTTCTGTAAATCAAGCAGTATGTGAAGAGCATACTTGCTAATGTGTTTAAAATATGTTCGTGGGGTTCTCAAATACAATGTCAGATATAATTCCGATATGTTAACATATTATCTCGACTTCCTCCAGGTTACCTCCTATGTTTTTCATCCACTAAATATTATCTTTCTTTCCTTGTTTCTGAACTCATATGCCACTTTGGCTTCAAAATTTACATCATCTTCTTTGTGTAGCCTAAAACTTACATAAAACAAGATTTTTTTTTTTAATTTGATCAGGCAACTTATCCTTTTTGAATTTTAGAGCAGACTATCAATGTAGATACTGAGACTTATGGGCAACTTTTGGGCAGAGTGCAGGTAATCTTAGGAAAGAAGTGGGAAATAGTAAGATCTGGAGAGGACAGGAACTCCATAAGGAGAGCAACAGAACCAAAAAAAAAAAAAAATCTGAGCACAGGGGTCTTTCCTGAGACTGCTATTCCAACCAAGGACTATGCATGGAGATAACCTAAGACCCCTGCACAGATGTAGCCCATGGCAGTTCAGTATTCAAGTGGGTTCCATTGTGATAGGAACAGGGACTGTCTCTGACATGAACTGATTGGCCTGTTCTTTAATTACCTCCCCCTTAGGGGGAAGCAGCATTACCAGGCCACAGAAGAAGACAATGCAGCCACTCCTGATGAGAAGTAGTTGACTAGGATCAGAAGGAAGGAAAAGAAGTCCCCCCCTATTAGTGGACTTGGGGAAGGGCATGCAGGCAGGTGGTGGAGGAAGGGAGGGATTGGGATGGAAGGAGAGAGGGAACCACAGGGGGGATACAAAGTGAATAAAATGTAATTAACAAAGAATTTTAAAAAATTAAAAATAAATAAAAATAAATAAATTGTTGCTAATTTAAAAATAAAAAAAAGAAAACCAGAACAATTGCACAAAGTTAGTTGAATCCATAGACAAACATTCTCAACTCATTTATTCTAGATAAATTACTGATCTTTTCAGTGGGGTAAACATTGAGAAAAGTAAAATTTTTAAGGTCAGTTCAGCACAAATTTCCAAAATATGTGTCTAAAAACATTCAAGATAATCCCAAACACAAAATAGCCAAAGTGCTTAGGACAAACTCTCATTGCATTAAAATGAAAAGAAATTCTGGATGTTTAGAAAGCAGGAAGACTCAAAAATGACAACAGCAACAAAAATGAACAGTCAAATGTGGAAGAAGAAATTAAAATACAGAGCAAAAGGCAGAAAGAGCAGCATAGTTGTGAATAGATTTATAACAAGGGTATCCTTCAAAATTTCTCAACATTTGTCTTTAAAATTATTCATCAGGCTCTCCACTTGGGCTGCAGCACAGTGGTCTTTGCAGCAGCAGTCTCTGGAATGAGCATTCAGAAGAAAGCATCCTTAGCTTTCATGAAAGTGTCTCAGTGGCCGCCTTGTTATCCCAGCTTGCTGTGGATTAGACCATGCTGGTTTGTAGGGAAGCACTTTTGCTTTCTGGACTCCTTTCAGGTTTAGTTAATAGCACATACAGGGTACCAAGGGCCAAGGAGATTTATTTTTAGCTGTCACAGATACCCATTCCCCTGGAGAAGATGTGTTGTTTTTGACAAGGTGAAGATGCCTGTTTACTATCTTGCTCAAAGTTATTTACCTGTTAGGATGAGTTCATTTCAATCATGCAATTTTCGATCAGAAGCATGAAATTAAAATTAACCAGCTACACGCTAGCTAACAATGCAATGTGATGAAAGTAGAATTGCAGTTAGCTATGTTGCCCCTGCTTAGAAAATTCATTTAAAACTTCAAATTCACAAATCAATGGAAATGGTATGTTCAGGCAAACAAGGAAAATACCTGCCATGAGCTATAGATGCCCTGTTTGTGCATTTATAGCCAATGCAAGACTTTAGGTAACAACCAGCCATCTGCTGCGCAACCTAAGATAAAACCTAGTCTATGCAGCCTCCTGATATGAGATAAATTAAAAATGTATAAGAACATATTTCTGTAGGCTTTTTGGAAAAAAAATTTAAAAAAACACAAATATAAGATGAAAATTACCAGTTTAAAACTGTCCTTCAAAGCAGTTTTGATGGTCACTTCATATAATTTTACAATATTAATTCTATTGTTTCCAGTCATTCATGACATCCATCAGTCTGAAAGCTGATAGCAAGCAATCCAGAAATAGTTGGGGGGCAGTGCCCTCCATGTCTCACAGTCCGCAATCCCATCTCCACAGATCTGCAGCGATTGTGGCCTGTGAGACATGGAGGGCCCACAGACAAACCACTGTAAGAAGTAACTGAACCTTTCTAACTCTACATACAATATGGCTCCTAACCCAAGCCAAGCCAAATAGCCCTATACTGACTTAGGATGACATGAAACCTGTAGTGAGAATTTTGGATTGTTTAAAACACCGATTATGTCATGTGACTATGTTTTTGTCTTAACTCCAGGAGTGAGATATGGGGCTGCTTTAGACTGTCCACAGCAGCCAACTATGACTTGCCTCAGGCTCTGGTAGGGGAATAAATCTGTCAGCTGAAGATAGTTCACGTTAGGAATTCTGGGGCTTCTTGAGAGGGAATAAAAATGCCAGAGCCCTGAGAGAAGCAGGGGATTGGATTTTACCCAAGGAACGTGATGCCCCTAAACAGTAGGAAGTAGTCTTAAGAGATCTATCCCTCTTCCCCCCTGCTATCTTCCCCTTTCTCCTATGTAGTGTTTGGGGGTTAGAAGGAATAGGGATGGTGTAGGGTGGTAGGCAAATGAGCCCAATAGAGTAGCGAAAAGCCCAGCTACAGGAACCTGAAGCCTCTCACACCTCTTTACCCAGCCTCCTGCCCGGAGGGATACAATCATGGCATCCTGCAGCACAACATTTTGTCACCGTGAGGTCACATTTCAGCATATTTCTTCACAAACAAAGCAAACCCACACTATTACCTGCTGTATGAAGCAGAGTTCTAAGTAGATACCCGCTTTCATTCAACCTCTTACAAAAGGCACATATACATGAGCACGCTATTTGGGTTGTTTTCCCCTGGCTCTAGATATTGAATAGAACTTTGAATAAAAAGCTAATCTATTAAGCCATTAAAAATATTAAAAAAAAACAAATAGACCATAATGCACAAATAAATAGGGATTACAAAATAAAAACATGTATATCACTTTCGTATCAAGGTAGAAATATGTTACCTGAGAAATCATATACAATAACCTTGAAGTACTTGTAGGCATTTGGATTTTTCACACCCATTATATTATTAAAAATGAGACTCACCAGTCATTTTCATTAAACAGTGCCTCTAGTACAGCTAATAAAAAAAGAATTGTATTGTAGCTCTGCGTTGTTCCAACCACTGTGATTACTTTAAAGTCAGTATTACAATCCCTTTAATTTTCTCTTTACTGAAAAAGAAGGGGCCTCCGTGATCCTTCCTGATTTTATACTTGTAAATTTAATTTATGTACTATAGTTTATAAATTTATAAACACCTCTGACTTAATAGATTACAAATCTCTTATGTTAACCTGTCTACTCAATAGATAAGCTAAATAAACAATACTCATAAGTTTTCTTTTTTGTAGTGGCATAGACATTTTTAAAATTTATTTGTTTTTTTTTTTTATTAATCACAGTTTTTTCACTTTGTATCCCTCTCTCATCCCTTCCCAGTCCTACCCTCCTTCACTCCTCTCCTCCCATTCACTTTCCAAAGTCCACTGATTGAGGAAGACCTCTTCCCCTTCCTTCTGACCCCAGCCTATCAGGTCTCATCAGGACTGGCTACATTGTGTTCCTCTGTGGCCTGGTAAGGCTGCTCCCCACAGAACCAAAGAATCTGGGCCCAGGGGTCTTTTCTGAGACTGATATTCCAACCAAGGACCATGCATGGAGATAACCTAGGAACCCTGCACAAATGTACCCCATGGAAGCTCAGTCTCCAAATGGGTTCCCTTGTAGTGGAAACAGGGACTGTCTCTGACATGAACTTAGTTGAGAAAATAAATGTAATTTGTTGTTTGACTTAGGAGGAGACAGATTTCATGACTGTGTCTACTCTTCATTCTGAGCATGTCTGTTGGGCATCACTGTACTCAGGCCTTCAAGGCAAGTTATTTTTCCACAAACATAGTCTCCTGAGTTGCTCTCTCTGCTGAGCTGAACATAATCATCTCCTTCTTGACTCAGAATGCTGAGATCAGCCTCAAAAGTTTGGTCCATAAGATTGGGACAATTGACAAGATGAGGCTAACCGGGCTCTGGAGCCTAAGGAGGCCCCACCTCTCCCCATGGATATATAAGCAGTTAGGAATTCCTGTGAGGAGAAGACTCTCTACTGGTATATCAACTACTAAGTTGACCATGCCCCATTAATTAGCTTCCATACATATAGCTAGATGTGACTACAATTATGTAATTATCTTTAGCCACTATCATTGTTCTCTCTGTTTAGGGTGAAAAGAAATAGTCTCCTTAAAAAAAAAAAGCCATAGAATACCTTGATTGCTATCCATGCTGCACATACAGACTTCTCTGGAAGTTTTAGTAAACCCTATGTAGAAAAATGTGAACATTGGGCAATTAATAGATGCTTTTACAAAAAGACTAAGCACCAAAGGCAAAAGTTCTAAAAGACGAGTTTGACCTGGAATTTGAGGGATGTTTTAGTTTGCTTCTCTGCTGAACAAAAAGCAGTTTAGGAAGAAAAGAGCTTAATAGGCTTACAAGTTACAGCCCTTTAGGAGAGGAAACATAGTCAGACACTCAAGGGATGAAACGAGGCAGAGAGCATAGAAGAATGCCACTTACTTCCTCGCCGCCATAACTTTCTTGATCTGCTTTTTGTACTATCCATAGGTGGCGCAGACCACAGCAGGCGGAGTCCTCTGGCATGAATAGTTAAACAAGAAAATGGTCCACAGATAAGCCGACATTCCCATCTGCTGGTGGCAATCCTTCAGTTGAGGTTCTCCTTTCCCTGGCAACTCTAGCTTGTGTCAAGTTGACAAAACCTAACAACAGACAGAGGAGATTTGGAAATGAAGAAAAATAGTTTAGAATGTGTAGTAAACCAACGGAGAACAATCTTTACCTGGGATTCAAGGACAGAGACTAACTTTCTTTAGTTTCCTTTTTCTTTTGATTATTATTATTATTTATTAAAACTTATTCAATTTGCATCCTGGCTGTGGCTCCCTCCCTCATCTCCTCCAAACCCACCCAACTTCCCTCTTCTCCCCCTATGCCTGTCCCCTAGTCCACTAATAAGGGAGGGCCTCCTTCCCTTCTATCTTACTTTAGCCTATCAGATCTCATCAGGACTGGCTGTGTTGTCTTCCTATGTGGCCTGGCAAGGCTGCACACCCCAGGGGGAGGTGTTCAGAGAGACAGCCACTGAGTTCATGCTATAGACAGCCCCTGCTCCTCTTACCAGGGATTCCACTTGGAGACTGAGTGTGTGGGCTACATCTGAGCATGGGTTTTTAGGTCCTCTCCATGCATGGTCCTTGGTTGTGGTATCATTCTCTTCAGGGATCCCAGGGCCCAGGTTTTTTTTGTTTGTTTGTTTGGTTGTTTGTTTGGTTTGGTTTGGTTTGGTTTGGTTCCGTTGGTCTCCTTTTGGAGTTCCTGACCCCTCCAGGTCTTTCTATCTCCCCTTCTTACCTAAAACTTGATGCATTCTGCCCAAAGTTTGGCTATGATCTCAGCCTCTGCTTTGATATCTTGATCAGTAGCCCTTTCAGAGGCTCTCTGTGGTAGTCTCCTGTCTGGTCCCTGTCTTCTGCTTCTGATGTCTATTGCATCTGCCCTTCTGAATGAGGATTAGGCATCTTCCCTAAGGTCGTCCTTGTTCTTTAGCAGTATAGATATTAGAATGTTTATATTATATTATATATCTAATAACTACTTATGATAGAGTATATACCATGTGTGTGTTTCTGTTTCTGGATTACCTCACTCAAGATGATCTTTTCTAGTTCCTACAATTTGCCTGCAAATTTCATGATTCCCTTGTTTTAAACTGGTGATTAGTAGTCCATTGTGTAAATATACCACAATTTCTATTAAACAGCAACAAACCAAGTAATCTAACTAAAAAATGGGGTACAAAGCTAAACGGAGATTTCTCAATAGAGGAATATCGAATGGCAGAGAAACATTTAAAGAAAATGTTCAGCATCTTTAGTCATCAGGGAGATACAAATCAAAATGACCCTGAGATTACACCTTACACCCATCAGAATGGCTAATATCAAAAACCCAAGTGATAACACATGCTGGAGAGGATGTGGAGAAAGGGGAACCCTCCTCCATTGCTGATGGGAGTACAAACTTGTACACCCACTTTGGAAATCAATCCCATGCTTTCTCAGAAAATTAGGAATAGCGCTTCCTCAAGATCCAGCTATACCACTCCTAGGCATATATTCAAAATATGCTCAACTATACAAGGGCATTTGCTCAACAGCAGCTCTGTTTGTAATAGCCAGAATCTGAAAACAACCTAGATGTCCCTCAACTGAGGAATGAGTATAGAAATTGTGGTACATTTCTTTAGTTTCTTCCATAGGAAAAGAACCCCAACTCTGGTAAACTTGGTTTTCTCTTCAACTTTACCATTTTCCCTACAGTTGGTCCTTAGCAGTGATTACCTGACCACAGGCATTTCTAATTTAGTTAATAATTTATAATATCCTACTAAACACCTCTTAGCTAGAAGGCTCACTTATAAGTCCTCTCTCCTAACTCCATGGAACAGGAGTTAGACAGATTATCTAAAGCCACCTCAGGAATGAACAGGAAGCGTTCTCTTAAAAGAATGCACTAAATTGCCAGGATGTTCACTTCAGGATCAGGTTGTATCAGAAGCACAAACAAGGCTTTGAATGTGATTTGAGCCCCAAGAGAAGTTACTGTGACATATTCCTGATGACTAATACCAAGTTTTTTTCATTCCTAGTCATTCTGATGAATGTTTTCCTAGGCTCTAAATGACTGGTTTACATTGCTTCTTCTGACTGATATTTATTAAGCCATGCACTAAACTAGTATTATTATTGTAAAATGTTGTGATGTTTCATTTTATAGTAGTATTGGCTATTTAATTTCTATTACTCACCTCAACAGGTCATGTTTGGGGAGCATAGTGAATGGTTCTGTTGGTAATATGTTTACCACTCAAGAGCTAGGTGCAGCAGTGAGCGTTTGAAATCCCAGCATTGGGGAGGTAGCCATAAGCAGAACCTTGAAACTCGTTGGCAATAAGCCTCACTAAATTGGTAAGTTCAAGGTTCAAAGAGAATATCTACTTAAAAACTAAAGTGGAGGGGTCTTAGGTTATCTCCATGCATAGTCCTTGGTTGGAGTATCAGTCTCAGGAAAGAACCCTGTGCTCAGATTTTTTGGTTCTGTTGCTCTCCTTTTAGAGTTCCTGTCCTCTCCAGATCTTACTGTTTCCTACTTCTTTCCTAAGATTGCCTGCATTCTGCCCAAAGGTTGCCCATAAGTCTCAGCATCTGCATTGATAGTCTGCAGGGCAGAGACTTTCAGAGGTCCTCTGTTTCAGGGTCCTGACTTGCTCCTTCTGATGTCCATCCTCTTTGCATTTCTGGATAGAATTGAGCATTTTAGCAAGAGTCCTCCCTCTTCATTATTTTCTTTAGGTGTACATATTTTAGTAGGTTTATCCTATATTATATGTCTATATGAGTGAGTATATACTGTGCGCTAAGACCCCTGCACAGATGTAGCCCATGGCAGTTCAGTGTCCAAATGGGTTCCATTGTTATAGGAACAGGGACTGTCTCTGACATGAACTGATTGGTCTGCTCTTTAATTACCTCCCCCTGAAGGGGAAGCAGCATTACCAGGCCACAGAAGAAGACAATGCAGCCACTTCTGAAAAGACCTAATTGACTAGGATCAGAAGGAAGGAAAAGAAGACCTCCCTTATCAGTGGACTTGTGGGGGGGCATGCATGCAGAGGGTAGAGAAAAGGAAGGATTGGGACAGAGGGCTTGTATCATCTCACGGGGGGGGACAGTAATAAAGTGAATAAAGTGTAACTAATAAAGAATAAAAAAAAATAAAGTGGAAAGCAATTGGGAAAGATACGCAATATTGGCATCTGGCCTACACAAACACACACACACAAACACACACACTCACACACACACACACAAATGTACACACATGCACATACTCACATCACAATATGTACATAGAGAGAAGAAGGAAGAAGAGGAGGAGGAGAAGAAGGTGCTGGTGGTGATGATGATGATTTAAAAGACAATATTAGACTACTTGGCAGATATAAGTCTAAGGCAGACCCAAGACCTAGACTTGATAACCTGGTGAACAGGAAGGCATATAGCTAAAACACACTACACATAGCTCTATTGTCTTCACCATAAAACAGCTTTAAGTGCCATGGGAAGACTGATTACCAAAGTCTCTGTAGGAAGAACAGGAAGAGTGCAACATTAGAAGCAGGTTCTAGTCTGAGTCATGCCTGCTGATATTAGACCTCAGGTCATAGTCTGGCCTGTGCTTCTAAAATGTCTCTATTATTCACCCAGTTCATCAGCAGAACTAATTTCCTCCTTGTAAATTGTTCATTGTTTAAATAGCTTATTGCTTGCTAGGACATTGTCTTCTCTACAACCCACCAGAGTTACTCTTTTACCTAATCCCACTGCTGCATGAAATGTTGGCTTTTGGGATACATCCTTGACAATCAAATTGGTCAAACAACCTGTTTGACCTTAAGTGTCCCGAAAGTTTTTTTTTTTCTTTTTTTTTTTTTCTGGAATTCTGAGACCCATTAGTAGAGCAAGTTCACTTACCATGATTGTTTCCATGTGCTGAAGCATAGAGTCTGCTGGTGATGATGCTAACTGTCAGGCTATGCATTTTAGGATTAGATATGAGCAGAAGACTAGGCTAAGTGAATATATCAGAAGTAGTCAGTGGACTCACTCGTAACAACTTAATGAAAATAATTATAAGAGAAGTAAGTTTCCAGAGACACAGATGTCAATAAAAAGAGGGGAAGTATCCAAAACTGTCAGAGTTCCCCAGGGAAATATGAAATAGGATACAGAGAAATGCATATATATATATGTATGTATATTTTAATATTAAAAAATATATATGTATATTTTTAATGAGATTTACTATGAGACTTAGCTTATATGGTTATAAGATCCAAGAAGCCACTCACATAATACACACCAACAGGAGGATCAAGGATGCTGCTATCATTTGATTCATAGTCCAAGCCTAAGAACCAGGGTCTCACTAGTATAAACTCCAGAATTTCATGGACAAATGAACTGAGCTCCCCAAGGCTGGGGAATGAAGAAGGGTCTTAAAGAAGGAACTTACTCCTGCTGATTTATTGTTTATGTGTTCCCTCCTGGGATTGGCTGATTCCCACCCACAAGGGTGAGGGTAGATCTTCACTTAGATTACCAACTCCACTGCTAATCATTTCTAAAAAAATTATCACCAACTCACTCAAAACATTGTCTTAGTCAATGTTGTCAAGTAATTTAACTAGCACAAAGGTATGAGGGGAGGGGAGCTCAAAAGAAAAATGACATGTCTGTGCCAATAATTATTTCTAAATTAATTGATAGGTGCAACCTACCCAAACACTGAACACCAATAGAGTGAAACCAACAACTCCATTGCAACACACATTAACACAGTCAGGATTTGAATTCATATCTGGCTGAGTCTTAACATACTTCATTTTTTTTAATTTTTATTTTATTTTGTTTTTAATTATACTTTATTTACTTTGTATCCCCCCTTTATAACATAGTTCTACCTAAAAGTAGGATGAGAAGTCATTCATTATTTAAATCAGTGTTTGGAAAGTTTGTCCTGAGTCAGATGAACATTACCTTATTTCCTTATTCATATTTATTCAACAGTCATCTACAGAGAACTTCTTACATGCATAAGCTGTACTAGTTAGCTAGCACATCAAAGACATTCAAGAAATTTTGTTGAAAGGATGAAAATGTTCTTGGATGCCTCATAGTCCTTTTCATAGACCTTTAAGGGCCTTCCATTTCTTTCATCCACCCTGCCTTAGGCATGGCAATTTTCCTATATTAAGACAGCAGTCTTTTAATATTCTCAGCCATATCTTACCCACCATACTTCTAACTGGTTCTTTTGGTAAGCCTTTTAAAGCATACATATCTCACTTCAAAATGCTTTGGTTCCCACTCTCTTACAATCCTGATATTTATTTCAGCTTCTGGTTTTTTGCTCACACCCCTGCCTTGAGGACACTGTGGGAAACAGTTCAGTTTTCAAGTGTTCTCCTCAACTGATTTGCTCCATCTGCAGCGCTCCCTACAGAAAGTATGTTGAGACTGGACTTTCACTTACACTTCTGTCTTTTGAGGAGAATGTCTTGACCAAACCTATGTACATGTGCCTAAGATAAATTTAAAGTGATTTGTGTTGCCTATTTCTTCTATCTGAATCAAAGTTTCAAAATGCTGTAGATGAAGGCATTATGACCCCAAGTGGAGAGTACTGAAGACAATTGGCATCCTAATATATGTATGTTTAAATTTATTGAGAGTTTTTATCAATAATTAAATAACAGAATATATATATATCATGTTTTATGCATTCAGTGTTTTTGTTGCCAATATAAAAAATTAGATTTTTGTGTTTTTTTAAATGGTAATAAAATATTTATTGAAAAATTTACTAGTTATTTTAGTTGGAATAGTTCTCTTGCAACACCTTTTAAGAAGACACTCATGATATAATATAGAATAAGCAGACTAAAATCTCTACACCTAAAGAAGCTAAGCAAGAAGGAGGAACCTGGGTAAGATGATCAATCCTCACTCAGAAAGACAAACAAGATGGACATGAAAAGAGGGAGAAAACAAGAAACAGGACAGGAGCCTACCACAGAAGGTCTCTGAAAGACTCTACCCAGCAGTGTACCAAAGCAGATGCTGAGGCTCATAACCAAACTTTGGGCAGAGTGAAGGGAATCTTATGAAAGAAGGGCGAAATAGAAAGACCTGGAGGGTACAGGAGCTCCACAAGGAGACCAACAAAACCAAAAAATCTGGCACAGGGGTATTTTTTGAGATGACACTTCAACCAAGGACCACGCATGGAGATCAACTAAAACCCCTACACATATGTAGTCCATGGCAGCTCAGTCTCCAAGTGGGTATCCTAGTAAGGGGAACAGGGACTGTCTCTGACATGAACTCAGTGGCTGGCTCTTTGACCACCTCCCCCTGACGGGGAAGCAGCCTTAATAGGCCACAGAGGAGGACAATGTAGCCAGTCCTGATGAGCCCTGATAACCTAGGGTCAGATGGAAGGGGAAGAGGACCTCCCCTAACTGTGGACTTGGAGAAGGGCATGGGAGGAGATAAGGAAGGAAAGGTGGGATTGGGAGGGGAAATGGAGGGGGCTAGAACTGGGATACAAAGTGAATATACTGTAATTAATAAAAAATAAATAAGATTTTAAAAATGGGATACTCAAAATTGTTAGTTAAGTGAAGCTTCACTTTCCAGAATAATTTGTGCTTTAAATTATACACTATCTTAGTAGCATGGACTATTGAACCATTCACTATTCCCCACCAGGAACATGTATCATTTTCTTCTGCACTGTATCCACACTGTGTACATTACTCTCCCGCTAGTCAGCTAGCTGCCTCAGTTATAAAGTTGGTTGCCACAGCATCACAGTGTTTATATTCAAGCTACTCTTATTTTGCTTGATTAGAACCTGTAAAGCATAAGCATCACTGAAATAACCTGCAAATAATTCAGATATTCCTACATGATTTCAGTCCTTGGAACATATCTCTCATGGCTAATACAGAACCTCTTTGCATTTGTTAGTTTAAGCTATAAGAATGGAATTTGATGTGCTTCAAATTACACCTAAAAACTTGCTGATGTATGACGATTTTTCAACCGCCAAGACCTCTCACTGCCTGTGCTTCAGTATGATGCCTAAACAAATGCCAGAGCTCATTAAGCATTTGCAAGATGTCATCTCCTAGGATGAGCATAACACTGAATCTAATCCTTATAATAACCCATAAATATGGACATAATCATCCTTACTTTGAAGGTGAGGATATTGGCCTTAGGAACTCTACTGCTTTCATAGAAGTGTAGATGATATGAATGCCTCTGGAAAGATCTGAGGAAATGGGTATCATGCTCATGTTATCAGAGAAAGGCTCACCCATATTATGAAATTTCAAAAAATTGGACCAAATTACATATTATTGCTGGGTTATGAGGCCAGTGGGTTATTATGGTTTGAACTATGAACTCTGGAAAGATATGTGGCAGCCACAATTTTAGTGCCTGTGGATGTGGCCTTCTGGGATAAAGGATCTTTATAGATGAAACTAGATGAGGTCAGATTGTGTTAGGTAGCTGTAAATTCAACATGACTGGTGTTTCCATACAAGTAGAGAACATACAACAATAGGAACACAAAGGAATTGACTAGGGTGCTTTGGACATACAGGAGATATGGTAAACATTGCCATGGAAAAGTGGAGGCAGGGATTAAAAGTTATTGCCACAAAATAAGGAAGTGGAGGATTGACATCATGACTAGGAGCAAGAAGGGACAGACTAGATTATTTCTCAGAGTCCCAGAGATCACAAACCCTGATGAATCCTTAACTTTTCAGACTTCTGGCCTCCAAATTTATACAATAATTTACTATCATTTTGAGGTATCTAGTTTGTGGTAACTTTTATAATAACCTAAAAAAATAATTTAGATATGGAAGTGCACATTCAGACTGAGTAAAAGGTGAAGGCAGGATTCTGTCCAAGTACATGAATCCCAAAGGCCATGCTATACATTTTCACAAGCTGCTATATCCATTATAACATATGTATTAATAGTACTACAATATACAATGCAATAATTATATGTATTAACCTATGAATTAAATCTTACATTGCATAGATGGAGAAACTGGATCTCGGAATAAAAAGCAACTTAATGGCCAATGACTACAGCAGCATTTAAACGCACATCAAGTATTTTCTACATACTTTTCATGAGCCCACATTTGGTAAGTGCTCAGCATAATTATGTTTAGAACACAGCTATTTTAGCTTAGTGTTTATTGCTCCACTAGCTTCCAAATCTATGGACCTGTATCATGTTCCTTGTGATTGAGACTTGAGAACTGAGTTTAAGGGTAGCTTTGAACTTAGCTTTTTACAAAGGCACCATGTTTATAAATTCTATCCCTTTCCTAGTGTACATCCACAGGGCTGGAGCCTGGGGCCTTTGTTCCACAGAACTGTGGAGACTGCAACCACAGCCACATTGAAAACCTTACACTTTGCATTTTATAATTCCATAGACATGGGTGGTAGCCAGTGGCCCCAAAGAGCCAAAGGAAGTTTGTCATTTTTAGTGGCATCTAGGGAAAGTTGACTCCCCTCAGTTACAGAGTGCAATACAAATTCAGAATAGGTTTCAGCAAATACTGAAAACAGAAGCACAGATGATTATATCATCATCCACATCCAGCAAATACAAATGTATATCACACACACACACACACCACTTCTTCTGAAGTGTTCCTAATTTACTATTGGGCCATTTGACATTGGCCAGTGATGTTTTCCGTGGGATGTGTCTAAGTTTACAATAAGCTGATGCTGGGATCCTCAGCCTATTTGTCTGCTATGGCAGAGGAAACGGGAAATCACTAATTCTAGGAAAGTGAACAAGCAAAGCTCTGCTATGCCCAGCCTGGGTCATCTGAGGTTCAGCCAACTTGCAGGTGTTTGCAACTGTCTGATAGAACTATTTTTTTCCTTCGTAACCACCCAGTATTAGTATCCAAGTGACAGATGCAATCCAGACAGGAGCCCCAAAAGGAGACCAACAAAGCTAAACATCTGAACTCAGAAGTCCTGCGGAAACTGATGCACCAGCCAAGGACCATGCACAGAGAGGACCTAGACCACCTGCTCAGACGTAGCCTACTGGCATCTCAGTCTCCATGTGGGTTCCCGAGTGAGATGAGCAGGGGCTGCCTCCGTCATGAACTTAGTTGCCTGCTCTTTGACCACTTGCCCCTGGCAATGCCATCTTGCCAGGCCACGGAGGAAGAGGATCCAGGCAGTCCTGATGAGACTTGGAAATGACAATGGTGGAAACTCCCCCTGTCAGTGAGAGAGAGTTTCTCTCTCTCTCTCTCTCTCTCTCTCTCTCTCTCTCTCTCTCTCTCTCAGAAACACATGCATGTATAAATACCTAAATACCAGTATACCCGTTATTAGGTCAGCTATTCTAAGTTCTCATCTTTTCACACTTTTCTTTTTCCTCCCAAAATTTGAACAGTCAGTAAATAATTGTTAGTAGTGATTTCAGTGGTAAATTCATGGAGTAAAAACACACATTTATACATTGCAAAACACAATTAAGTACCAAGAACAGAAGAGGGTACTTCAGGAGGAAAGTCGGAATACACTTATTGTGCTGTATTCTCTCTAGAGACACTTAACAAACGACTCAGAAAGAAGCTTAGTGAGTCCCTATACTAATTCAAACTGGTATAAAGGGTGTGTTTTTGAATAATATAAGAAAATGATTACCACAAAACCCACATCATCTGTCTCCATATCACAACATTCCATTTATGTGTAAATGTGCTCAACAATACAATGCCTTTAAAACTACTCACTTTTTAACTTCTTTTTTAATATTATCATTTAGTACAATTTATTCTATTTGTATCCCCAGCTGTGGGCCTCTCCCTCCTCTCCTCCTAATACCACCCAACTTTCCTCATCTTCTCTATGCCCCTCCCCTAGTCCTCCTCCCCTATCAGGTCCCTAGCCTATCAGGTCTCATCACAACTGGTTTCATTGTCTTCCTCTGTGGCCTGGAAAGGCTGTACCCCCCAGGTGGAGATGATCAGAGAGCCTCTGAGTTCATGCTAGAGAAAGTTCCTGCTCCCCTTACTAGGAACTCCACTTGGAGACTGAGTCTATGGGCTATATCAGAGCAGGGATTTTAGGTCCTCTCCATGCATGATCCTTGGTTGGGATATCATTCTCTTCCGGGTACCCAGCGCTGTTTTTATGGTTCTGTTGGTCTCTTTTTGAAGCTCCTGTCCTCTGCAGGTCTCTCTATCTCCCCTTCTTTCATAAAATTCCATGCCCTCTGCCCAAAGTTTGGCTATGAGTCTCAGCCTCTGCTTCGATACCTCAATGAGTAGAGCCTTTCAAAGGCTGTCTGTGATAGGCTCCTGTCCTATTCCCTGTCTTCTCCTGCTTTGGATGTCTATTGCATTTGTCCTCCTGAATGAGCATCTTCCCTAAGGTCTTCCTTTTTGTTTAGCTTCTTTAGGAATATAGATTTTAGTATGTTTATGCTATATTATATATCTACCACTTATGAGTGAGTATATACCATATGTGTGTTTCTGTTTCTGGGTTATGCCATCGGTTATTAATATTTATTATTGATTTATATTTAGTTAAACAGAATTTTATTTCCAAGCCAGCTGTATACCTAAGTCATCACACAGAAACTAGGATTTTATTTAATTAACCTAGGGCACAATGCTAGGCAATAGTTACTCCATCCTAAACCTCCAAGCCTGCGTAGCTTCCTCCCATTCAGATTTCCCACATTATATTTTCTTTAATTATATTTTTGGTCTGGTTCATCTCTCTTCCTGGTTCTAAGTCCTCTCTTACTGATCTCTGCTCTCTAACTTCTCCCATTCTCTTCTTTCTCTTCCCCTGCAGACCAGGATGCCCCACCCTATTCTCTCCATTGCTCAGCATTGGCCGGTTGTTTTATTGACAATACAGAGAACAAATGGTGGCATGTTTACACAAACTTGAGACAGGTGATGCTTAGAATAAGCATCACAATGCAATGTCAGGATTGAAACCAGATAGTGGGATAGAGAAATCAGCATTTGAATGAACAAGGGTAAATTGTATACATTCCACAAGAGCATTATACCAACAGGGTTACCTCACTCAAAATGATATTTTCTAGTTCCCACATTAGCCTCCAAATTTTATGATTTCCTTGTTTTTAATAGTTGAGTACTATTCCATTGTGTAAATGTACCACAATTTCGATATCCATTCCTCCTTTGTTTCTAGCTCTGGCTATTATGAATAGTATTCATGTTACAGGTTAACAAGAACACGGGTCCTGTGCCCCTAAAACACTGAGACAGCATGGTAAATACAGAAGGAAGGGAGAAGAATTGCATCATGCCCTATGGCAAGGTGTGCTTTACAACTTCCCTTCTGACCCTATACATTCAGCAATTCACTAACTTAACCCAGTAGAACTGGATGGCAGACAGAGTAATGATGTTTAGCCTAGAGTAGTGAGAAGGTACTTCTAAAGGCACTGTGGTTTTTGATCATGACTGGTTCTGGATGGCTGCAAGAGCTAGAAAATGTCATCTCATACCAGAAGAAGGCTTAAATGTGCCCTTATGGTCAGGACGTAAGTATGTTTGGTGTGTGGAAGTTCCCACTTCTCTGAATCACAGATTTAGCTTAAAGTAAGTTCCCAAACGGCAGGACCATGTCTTAGCATAGCTAAGGTTTCTGTGATTCGTGTGATTTGTTGCCCTCAGGCCCTTCAAACAACTGGAGAGAATAAACACTAAAGACACTGGGTTCTGCACATATTTTTGTAAATCCATTTTTCCTCTTTCCCCCTCTCCCTCACCCCCGATACATGACATAAAAGTCCCAGAAGTGGAGATTTCTCCAGCTCAACATCATCACTCCTGCTTCAATTTAGAACACATCTTCCACCCCTGCACTTGAGGAATTCTGATTCAATGGATTTGAGAACCCAAAAAGTTGTGTTTTAAATATTACTCCAAGTGATGCTGAGATAGTTTTTAAACCACCTTTCTGGCATAAAGGGGGTAGAGTTTTTAAAGGATTTGATGATATCTTATAAAATTTTTCTTAGTTATATCTTCTGGCTGAATAATCCAGGCAATCAAATAACCAATAATAAAGGATTTTCAAAGAAAGGCAAGTTGTAAGAATCATATGGGAGAGCAAATCACATTTAGAGAACAGAGCTGGGTATTACAGGAGGAAGTTCCTGAGTATGTATCTGTTCGATTCTGGATGGCCTAATGCAGCCACGTTCTCATATATAGAAGAAACTTGAGCAATGAAAAAGGATAGATGGAGGTGTGGGCAGCAACATAAAGTAAGAGCTAAAAGAGAGTTATTATTGCTGTTGGTGTTAAAGAAAGACGTCGCTTTAAAAAAAAAAATAAAAGACTTTCTTTCTCTAACTCTTCATTCCCTCAGTTTTCTTTTCTTCTCAGACTCCAGTAAATGGTTTCTGAAAACTGAATCTAAAGAGAAAAGTCATAGCTTCCAGGCACTTAAAAATGAACTCTATTTTTGCTTCACTGCTCTCAGCTCCATGCTCTCAGAGCAGCTACTCTGTAACTGTGCAACAGGCCACTTGCTTCCTTGGGGGGAAAATACACATTTGCTTGTCCTTCAACAAAATGAACAAAACAGACCCAGCAGAGGTGGGCATGGCATTCGCTCTTTTCTACTTCACTGCCATGCATTTTGTGGCCTACCTTAATAGGAACAAGCTGGATCAGGCTTTCCACATAAGGGAAAGACTAGTCCCTTCTAAGCACTAAGTGTAATGGCATCTGAGGTCCAGTAATTCAGCTTAACACCAACAATGTATGGAAGGCAAGTTTTAATTTGCATCTCAAATGAACAGTCGAGAAGGAATAAAGGAATACTTTGGGCTAAATCTGTGTATTTCATTATGTAATTAAATTTGAACTTAAGTATATCTGTAGCAAAACTGCTGTGAGGCTAGTGAGTGAGGTATCTTCTGACGTCAATATCTCCTCACAGGCATATTAGTGAATGCCTATATTTTTGGTAGCTTTAAAAACACAAAGGATCTCCTGTGCTCTGCCCAAAGTTTGGCTATGAGACTCAGCATCTCATAGTCTGATACCCTGATGGGTAGAGTCTTTCAGAGCCCCCTCTGGAAGGCTCCTGACCTGTTCCTTGTCTTCTCCCACTTCCAGTGTCTATCCTGTTTGGCCTTACAAATGAGAATTAAGCTCTTCCTTAAGGTCCTCCTTGTTGTTTTGCTTCTTTAGGATTATAGATTTTAATGTGTTTATCCTATATTAGACGGCTAATATCCACTTATAAGTAAGTATGTACCGTGTGTTTCTTTCTGCTTCTGGGTTACCTCACTCAGGATGATCTTTTCTAGTTCCATCCATTTGTCTGCAAATGTCATGCTTATGGAAGAAAGGGAAGATAGAAAGAACTAGAGGGGACAGGAGAACCACAAAGAGACCAACAGAGCCAAAAAAAAAAAAATCTGATGAATCACTTAAGGACCATGCATGGAGAGGATCTAGACCCCCTGCTCAGATGTAACCCAGGGGCAGCTCTGTCTCCATTATGGTAAGGGGAGCAGGGGAAGTCTCTGGCATGAACTCAGTTGCCTGCTCTTTGATCACCTCTCTGGTAAGGTGGCCTTACTAGGCCACAGAGAATGAGGATCCAAATAGTCCTGATGAGATCTGGTAGGCTGGGTCAGAGAGTAGGGGAGGAGCACCTCCCCTATCAGTGGACTGGGGGGGATGGAACAGGGGAAGAGGGAAGAAGGGTGGGACCAAGAAGAGATGAGGGAGGAGGCTACAGCCAGGATACAAAGTGAATAAATTGTAATAAATAATACTTTTTTTTTAAAACACAAAGGAGAAGCACAAAAAAGTGCTTCAAGTCTCCTCCTCATGCTGTCATTTTAGTTGTGTAGAATTCACTGACTTGTATTCCGTATTCAGATCCCGTCCGTTTTCAATTCCACATCAGCCTGTGCCAGACTGTACTGTGCCTTAGATCAGGACTAATACATGCACAGCAATAATTGCTGCCTCTGCCCACAATTATTCAGAGATCAGACTTCAAAGACAGGTTTCTCAATTTGAGAAAGTGCAGGTTCATACAAATCTTTTTTTAAAATTTTTTAATTATTTTTTTCACAATTTACTCATCATATATCTTGATTGAAGCCCCCTCCATCAACTGTTCCCAGTCCTGCCCTTCTCCTTCTTCCCCCTATCCCTTAGTCCACTGAAAGGGGGGTGGTTCTCCTCCTCTGCCATCTGCTCATAGTTTATCAAGTCTCATCAGGACTGCCTGGATGCTCTTCCTCTGTGGCCTGGCAAGGCCATGTCACCAGGGACAAGTGATCAAAGAGCAGGCAACTGAGTTAATTTCAGAGGCAGCCCCTGCTCCCCTTACTAGGAGACCCACATGGAGACTGAACTGCCAGGAGATCTAAGTCTTCTCCATGCATGCTCCGTGGTTAGTGAATCAGAATCTGCAGGATCCCCTGGGCTCAGGTTTTTTAGTTTTGTTGGTCTCCTTGTGGGGTTCTTGTTCCCTCCATGTCATTCTATCCCCACTTTTTCCATAAAACTCCCTGCACTCTGCCCAAAATTTGGGTATGAGTCTCAGCATCTGCTTAGATCCCCTGTTGGGTGGAACCTTTCAGAGGACCCAGTATAGTAGGCTCACATCCTGTTCTCTCTCTTCTACCACTTCTGGTGTCTATCCTGTTTGCCATTCTGGATGAAGATTAAGCATCCTCCCTAGAGTCCTCTTTGTTTTTTAGCTTCTTTAGGTCTGTGGATTTTAGTATGGCAATCCTATATTATATGGGTAATATCCACTTATAAGTAAGTATATACCATGTATAATCTTTCTGGATTACCTAACTAAGAATTATCTTTTTCTAGTTCCATTCATTTGTCTGCAAATTTCATGATTCATATTTAATAGCAGAGTAGTATTCCACTGTGTAAATGTGCCACAATTTCTGTATCCATTCCTCCATTGAAGAACATCTAGGTTGTTTCCAGATTCTGGCTATTGTGAAGAAAGTTGCTATGAACATAGTTGAGCAAATGTCCTTGTTGAATGGTGAGGCACCTTTTGGCTAAATGTCCAGGAGTGGTATAGCTGGATCTTGAGATAGTGTTGTTTCTAATTTTCTGAGACAGTGCCAGATTGATTTCCAAAGTGGTTGTACAAGTTTGTACTCCCACCAACAATGGAGGAGGTTCACCTTTCTCCACAAGCTCTCCAGCATGTGTTGTCACTTGAGGTTTGATCTTGGCCATTCTGATTGATGTACTATGGAATCTCAGAGTTGTTTTGATTTGCATTTACCAGATGAAATGCAAAGGCAGAGTGGTCACATATGTTTTAATAGGGGTCAAATGGGGGGAAAAGAAATTTCCATATAAGTAAGTATTCAGTAAATTTAATAAGTCTTAGATAGAACAAATTTATTGCAATTGTGGCCCCCGAGATTGTGAACTGTAAAAATTTGTTTCTAATTGTGATATGGCCCAGTCTTTGATCCCAGAACTTTCTGTTTATTGTACAGGTGATTGTGGGGTGGCTCAGACCTACCACAAACCTTTAATCTAAGAGCTTTCTGTAAACAGGATTAAATAAAGTTAACACTAAATCAAGAGGTGGAATAAGCAATTTGATTGATTGGAAGTGAACATAATAAAAATAAAAATATAGAGAGTGAGAGAGTATCCAGTGGACAGAGAGATTCACCGGAAGTAGAAAGGAGGGGCATTCAGTTGAAAGGTATTTAAGAGAGTGTGGAAAAGTAGGAAGGGCTTCCCACCCCTATTCCCCTCAGGACTCCCCTGAGCCAAGTCAGACGGAGATTTTTTTCTTATGGGCCATCAACTAACTAGGAAAGTCGGGTGGGTGCTTTCTTTGCCTCTCTGCACTAGCAAGTTTTCACGCCAGCATCTGGCTCCTGAGTCTTTATTGGTAAAATTGAACAACTGAGATTTTCTTTCTTTAAAACAACACAAAATTAACGAGTACCCCTTACCAAAAGACTCCCTTAGAGTCTTATTATATTTTCTATTGTAATTTCAGGAGTGAAATTATGTGTATTATGTCTCAATCATTATTGCGAAATAATTTAATTTTATGAAACTCTTTAGTGCAGTATCCATTCGTGTTTCATACCAAAATGTTTTAGACTAAAAACTGAGATGAACTTGGACAATTATTGTTCTTGAACAGTATTTGTTGAGTGGAAATAATTAGAAATAATGACATTCTGTTCTTTTCATAAATCAGTGTATCGCTTAACCACCGCAAGAGAAGCTTCCTTCCACAGCAGATAGGAACAAAATACAGAGACCTACCAGTGGCCAATATGCCAAGACCTTAGAACACCTGCTTCTAAATGGGATGTTTCCCTCGAATCCCACTGCTCAGGGCTCGCGGAGACTATGGTAGCATGCTCAGGGTCAGCACAGGCCTGAAACAGATGAGGTTCCAGTACCGAGAGAGGAAGTAGACCCAGGAGCTATCTCCCATTGACAGCCACTCACAGAGGAAAAATTCATTTCCTCCGATAGAATTTTATTGAGTACACAAGCCACTCTAAAAGGCAGGGCCCATGCCCAGTCGTAGAGTCTCAACCCAAAACAAACACAATGGCATTTTAATTTTGAAGGTTCTTTGTCTCATAATGTTTTGTCATGTTTGTCAGGGCTTTTATTTATTTTGTTATTTTCAGATGTCTGTTTCTTTTGATGACAAAGGAAGAAGAAAGAAAGAAAGAAAGAAAGAAAGAAAGAAAGAAAGAAAGAAAGAAAGAAAGAAAGAACAGAAGGAAGAGAGTGGATTTGGCTAGAAGGGGAGGTAAGGAAGATATAAGAGGATTTGGATGAAGGGAAAGCATAATCAGAATATATTTTACAGAAAAGTTCTACTTTCAATAAGAGAAAAATGGGAGAGGGGTGCTTTTGTGGAGTATGGCTGTATAAATCTACAATGCCAGCCCTGGGAGGACAAGTTCTAGGTCAGCCTGGACTACACAGAGAGACCCTGTTAAAAAAAAAATTACTAAAGCAGATGCTTATCGCACTTCCTAGCTAGATACTAACTTAAATATCTAAAGTAATTAATGATAGAATCACTAAGTGACTTCCACCTCAATACAGTCTTTTTTCTTTCCTTTTTCAAGATAGGGTCTCATTACATCTGGTTAATATGGAACTTACAACATAGACCAGGTTGGCCTCAAACCCAGAGATCTGCCTGCTTCTGCCTCTGAGTACATGGGTTAAAGGCTATCAGCGGACTTGGAGAGGGGCAAGGGAGGAGATGAGGGAGGGAGGTTGGGATTGGGAGAGAATAAGGGAGGGGGCTACAGATGGGATGCAAAGTGAATAAACTGTAATTAATATAAAAAATAAAAAAATTTTAAGGCATGCTTAATCACACACACCCATATTGACATTTCTGTTCCTGGCATAGGAATCCATACCTCTAAGATGAAAACTTTCTAATGTAATACAGCAGATAGCTGACTGCAACAGTGAAATCTCTTAGTTGCATAAAATATAAAATTGGTTAATTTGTTAAAATCAATGATGTTTAAGATTAATGGTGTAATTTCCTCTTACTGCACTCAGTTTTAAAATCAAAAGCATTTTCAACAAATTATGTCTGTTATGAATGTGTGTTTTTGAATTAAATAATCTAAGAACAAAGAAGAAGAAGAAGAAGAAGAAGAAGAAGAAGAAGAAGAAGAAGAAGAATCATCCACCCACTTGGGAAAGCAGAAAGAATTGAGCTCTGTGTTTGAAGGCAGAATGGTTATGCTGGCTATGCTGACTAACTCACAGGAGAATTTAGGATATGCAGGCAAGATAAACTTTATAAAAACAGAACACTGAGCAGTTTCCAATCTTTTCTGCACCAGATTAGAATGGACAGGTGCGAGGAAAATGTCCTTCTGAAGTTATGCTTCACCTAGTACTCCTAAACAACTCAGTCCAGTACCACACACCTAATGTTATTTATGTTAAACTAAGGAAGAAAAAAAATGTAACCAATAAATAGTGGCAGGCCAAAAACTTGCCTAGGGTTTTCTTGAGGGAGTCAGGTAAAGACAGGAGTTTGATACAAGTTAGTGTGCTGATAATGGAGTACTAGTTGCCCCAAGTTACAAATAAAGGTGAGCTTCTTGAAGAAACTCATGAGGCATGAGCTACTGGACTAGCACAAATGTGTTACCATTCCCCATATCATACTAATCATTAATGCAAATAATCATGTAAACTTCTATTTACCTCACTAGTAAGTACTGTGGCAAGGGAAAACCGCAAGTGTGGAGTGTTATAGCTGCTACAGTCTATCCTCTATAAATGTTTTGATTGGGCTTTAGAGCACACACCTTCTGGATGACTCTGTTATTTACTTTCATGGTCCTTATAGCATTGTCTTTTGTCAAATCTAGTCCAAAAGATAGAAGAAGGAGTGGAAATTAATACTATATACAAATTTAGCTCCAGGACAGATTGAAAGTTGGTCTGTCAAGACCAAGAATTCCAACTTCTCAGGGAAAGAGCAGGAATTAAAATAAGAATCATAATGTTCATAAGGTAAAAAATCTCTAATTAAAATTACTATGCCATACGAGATACTATAATCATAACCTGAAAATTTAGAAATTCTAGACCATGCAAACTATTAATATTCTGAGAAGGAACTCACTACATGGATTCTTAAGAGGATATAAATCATAGAAATTTAAAAAATCTAAATAGTTAATAAGACAGATTATCAATGGCATATTTTTATCAGACATTTTAAATGTCCACATACTTGGCATGTTCAAGAAACCTGATGACACATCGCAAAGAGAGCTCTATAGCAAGATCTACTACGGTGAGTTGAAGAGTGTAACTAGATTTGTATACTTGATTAAACTGTCCAGATATTTTTGTGAGCCTCGACAACTACTGTATCTCATATAGCTCAATACTGCATTTATGGTGTGGCTACTTTAAACCTCAAAATAACGTCCTCATCTGTAATCACACAGAGCAAAAGGAAAAGGAACTGCTCCACCGTATGAGACTCTCCCCTCAGTCTTGCCCCCTCAGAACTCTCCCTAACCACCCATCCAGTTGCCTTGCCTTGCCAACCAAAAAATTATTTCAAGATGCCCAGGTTTCATCACAAAAACACAAGCAATCAAAACAAAACAAAACAACAACAAAAAGACAAGATGACCATTGCACAAATTACAAGTTCCATAGTATGGTCCCCAACAAAGAGCAACTTCGCTGAAATGCAACAGAACAAGAAAATTTGAACACAAGGAACTTCCCAGAGACTCATACTCCAACCAAGGACTATTCGTGGAGATAACCTAGAATCCATGCACAGATGTAGCCCATGGCAGTTTAGTGTCCAGATGGGTTACATAGTAATGGGAAGAGGGACTGCCTCTGACATGAACTGATTGGCCTGCTCTTTGGTCACCTCCCCCTGAGGGGGGAGCAGCCTTACCAGGCCACAGAAGAAGACAATGCAGCCATTCCTGATGTGATCTGATAGACTAAGATCAGAAGGAAGGAGAGGAGGACCTCCCCTATCAGTGGACTTGGGGAGGAGCATGCATGCAGAAAGGGGAAGAAGGGTGGGATCAGGAGGGGAGGAGGGAGGGGCTTATGGGGGAATGCAGAATGAATAAAGTGTAATTAATAATAATAATATAAAAAAATCTTAAAAAAAAATCCAGACACACCACTCCTAGGCATATATCCAAAAGGGTCTCAAGTACACAATAAAGACATTTGCTTAACCAAAAAAAAAAAAAAAAAAAAAAAAAAATTTTGCAAGAACAATTATTAATGTATTCAAAAGTTGAAAGAGTTCAGAAAAAGGCATGAATGAACTTACTATCTTATATTTGTATTTTTTTAATTTTTATTATTTATTTATTTATGGGTTTTTCAAAACAGGGCCTCTCTGTGTGGCCTTGGCTGTCCTGGACTACCTTTGTAGACCAAGCAGGCCTTGAACTCACAGCAATCTGCCTGCCTTTGCCTCCCTGAGTGCTAGGATTACAGGGGTAAGCCACCATGCCCAGTCATATATATTGGAGGAAGTAGAAAGGGACTACTGAACTTGGATCTGCCTTAATGGAGAACAGAATCTACATAATATTATGGTAGAGAGAGAAAATGCAGGTAATAGAAATGATTAAGAAAGAATGGTGTAGAGGGATGGAAGAAAAGGGACCTCATCAAGAGATGACTAACCAAAACAAGGAATACATATATATAAATTTCTTATAGAAACTTACTACATTTCAAGCCAATTTTTAAAATGAGCTGGTTTATTTGTTTGTATGTTTATTTTAAAGATGAGGTAGAAGGAATATGTTTTGTGTGACTAGATAGTACTAGTCCTAAAACCAACAGGTTATTAAACAAAAAAATCCCGGTTCTAGAATTGAAACACTTCTTATGAGTTGTTAGTCAGGAAAGCTACAGAGAAAGCACAAACAATTTAGGCTGCAACTCTTCCTTTTGGTTGCCTACCAGACTAATTAATAAGACCTTGTTGCTGAATATAATATAATATAATATAATATAATATAATATAATATAATATAATATAGTATAAACTTTCATTATAAGACACAGAGAAATCAACATAGAACTGACTTAAAGGCATCCTCACTGCTAGTTAGTTTTCATTTTATCAAAAGGTGCTTTCAGGCTTTTGGGGGGAAAAGACATCAGTGGTCTTTAACAACTGTGAACACAATAAAATATAATGCTAACCCATAGGGTAATATGTCTTTACTGGTGAATAGCAGCATTACTGTTACAGGGATAACCAATTGCTTATGGGGGGATTTCAAACCTGTTCCATAGGACCTAGGATTGAATTCATGCCTGTATGATAAACTCAGCCCAGAAAAATAAATGACAAGATCCTAAGAGGAGTTTACTACTATCAGTAAGCTAAACTGACATGGAACCAAACTGCCTTCTAAATATTTATTTTTATGCCCATAAACAAATGCTACTCTCAACCTCACTCAAAGAAGTTTCTCTTTGCAGTGAGCAGCAGTGAATTCTGAGACTCATGGTTTTTTAAAGTACTGAAAATAATTGATAGTTGAGTGGCCAATCCTAACCACAGTATTTACACACACACACACACACACACACACACACACTCACACTCCTAGGTCTAAGGAAGTCCAGCAAAAGAAGGAGCAGAAAGAATAAGAGCAAGAAAGGATATAAACTGCTGTCTCCAGGGCATGACATCACCATCTCAATCATGATCACACAGATCCTGTAGTTACCTGTACATGGACTTCACAAGATTGGGCCAGTCAATGGGCAGTCATGAGTTTGGGAAGGGCTCATGAGGCCCTGCCTTTCTCAGTGAACTAGTAGAGAGCCATGCATTCTGGAAGAGTGATAGTCATTCTCTACTGCTGTGTACTCAGTGGTCAGTCCACTGGGCTTAAAAAGACAGCTCCAAAATAAACTTTGTGGATTACAGAACAAAGCAAAAAAGACATAAATATGAGAAAGGGATTTGCATTGAGGAGAGAGACTGACATACATAGGAAGGAGATAAAAGAGGAAGAAGGTGAAAGCAACCAAAGTGCATTATATACATGCATGACATCGTCAAAGAACAGATGTCATAAGAATTACAATTAAAAAGTAAAAGAAGGAGTAAGTAGATGCAAACAAAAGGTCCCCTACACAGAACTTGTGGAAATGTTATCTTTGTGAAAATTAAATGGCAAACTTCCACAAAGATAAAAATGCTGTCTGGCCTATTATGTTTTTTATAAAGCTCTAGAAGAGAGAACTTTCTAAACCCAAAGAAATGGTAAGTAACGATAATAATGCTAATTACTCTAATTTGGCAAGAATATGCTGTATGCAGCACTGAATCAGCATACTCTACCCTACTAATATGAACAATTACAAGTTAATTCAAAAGAAAGATTTAAGACATTATTAGACTACAAAGAGCATAAATATCTGTGCTATGGGTAATGGGTTAGCATCCAAATAGACTGAGGGAAAGAAAAGAGGAGGGAAAATGGCGAGAAAAAGACAGACAGAGGGAAAGGGGGAAGAAGAGGAGGAGGAGGAGGAGGAGGGAGTGACAGAGACAGAGACAGAGAGATTGAGAGAGAGAGAATCTTATGTTCCAGTTACACAGAAGAAAACAGAGAGTGGAAATTGAACTGCCAGCATTTTCCTGTGGATTCTATTTGACAGCTTAAATTCCCAAGGTAATATACATTTCTGCCGGGTCTGTGGCCTCATTTTGAAGCCTCTCAGTGGCATCCGCTTAAGGTAAGCACTTTAAAATATAATTTCCAAAATATCCCAATTCCCAGGTAAGCAGAAATGTTTTCATGGGAGAGTGTTGGCTGGAAGGGATTGCAATTTAGCCATCTGACCATATTATCAGAAAGTTCTACTTCTGGCCTGGGGTGCCTATAACAGAAAGAAGACTCCAAACCCAGGTCAAAGCAATCTTTTAAATGCTGAATGTCCTAACATTATTACTGCATCAGTGGGAAAAGAAGTACATATCACTTTTCAAAGACTATCTAGACACACATAGCTATAGAAATTGCTAAGATAAGAGCTTTGGACTTGTCCAAATTTTTTCCTGGATTTTGTCAGAGTAGATGGTAAACGTTCAGATTATTCCAAGTCTGTAGTTTGGTCTAGTAAATTAGAAAAATAAACAGAGTAAGGTAAAAAATAATTTGAATTGCTACATAAGAAGCTCTATGCCAAATACTAATACCATAATATTACCAAATACCTGCTAATATCATAGAAACACAAGAAGCTCTTACTAGGGTCATTTCTTAAAGTCAAGGTACCGTTTTCCTATAGATTCGTGTTAAATATACTGACAGAAAACAAAGATGCACATCTCAGTTTACATCCTATTAGAGTCAAAATAGCAAATTCATCACAATAGTTTTTTTTTTCTGAAAGATTTCTCCAAGCCTCTAATTTGCACATGAACCTATAAGTCTTCAACTGAATAATTAAGCATGCAGGATTTTGCAAACTTAATTTTGTTAGGAACTCTTCCCCTTCCACCGCCAAGTCATATCTCCTAAGATCTGGTTAAACTCACAGTGATATCTACAAAAACCATGCTAAACATGGGGTGTGCTGGCTCATCAGATAAACTCTTCAATGTAACAGAAAACAGAGTCCTAAGACCCGTAGACCCATGCTGTGCAGATGAGGAGGACAAATTAAACAGAAAGAAAGGGGCAGAGTATGAACCAACCCAGCACCCTCACAGTGACATACTGGGATCCAAGCATTAGGCAGACAACTGGGAAGTGGGAAATGATAACAAGATGTGAACATGAGGACAGGATGTGGGTAAGAAGAACATCTATAAGGAAATAAACTATTAATCTTCCATAGTCAAGGTCTACTCTTTCAACAGACAAAAGTTATCATCAATAAACCATTTTTAGTGGTCTCTGCTATTCGGTAAAAAGCAAAACAGACCACACTGATTGCGTGTGTCAAGAACCCATGTAGTATAAAATGTTGTTTATTTTATCTTTGTTTCTTTACAGGATATTAAAGCTGTCTGTGTTAGATAAGAAACTGAGCAAGAGTTTTGTTGGACTACTTGCAAAAGGATGTACAAGATGTCCCATCAGCTCTGGAACACTGTTCACAGGCCTCCTTCAGCACCCAGTGTCCTCTGGCCTGTTTTGTGTTCCTGAATCCTAAACCTATTAAAAATCCTTTCTCAAGCCGGTGCACACCTTCAATTCCAGCACTTGGGACACAGAGGCAGGTGGATTTCTGTGAATTTGAGTCTAGCCTGGTCTACAAAGCAGGTTCCAGGACAGCCAGGGTTACACAGAGAAACCCTGTGTCAAAAATACAACAACAAATCCTGTCTTACGGTTAGAATGACTGAATTTATTTACATTCGAATGTATACTCTTCCTATGGCTTAAAATCTTTCAGTTTCCCCCCCCCCCCCAAATTGCCTGGCCCATGATTTACATGTATGCAGAATACATACATGTCCTTTCCTAGTGTTCCATGGAAATAGGGCCTGACTTTCCTCAATGGCCACTAACCCAGACCCTTCTATAAGCACTGACACAAACCAAGTCTTTCTTATGTGCCAAAGTAATATTTCCCTCCCTTTATTATCCAATTGGTAGTAAGTAGAAGCTATGTTACACTGAATTGGCTCTTTGAGGCTTTAGAAATCTGTGGATTAAATTAGTGTTTCTGAAAATGAAATGTTTCTTCTGAAGTCAAGAACCATCTTAATAATTACCTTCCCATGAAGAATTTGTTTTTATAGCAATAAGCAGACCAACCAAGTAGGAAAGAGAAAATCTTTCTAGGAAAAAAAAATGAGAAAAAGTTCCAGAGTGGTCTCAAACTTAATCTTGTTTCTCTGTGTTGACTTGAATAATCGGACAAGTAACAGCAACATCAACTAATACTTTCAGTCAAAAACCATGAAAAGTTTGGAACTGTAGTGCAGAATTCAAAACCACCACTAGTAACTTCAGCTTCTTAGCCTGATGTTAGCATCCTGGTCATGTAAAATAAATTATAAAAACAAACACGGAGAGTCATAATCATCTTCACAAAGCACTCATCATCAATGTGAAGGGAGTACAGAAAGAGCTCTAAAGGAAGATACACACTGATTTCTACTACTAACCAACTATTGAACTGAAGCAACTTGAACAAGAGAGCAAGCCCCTGTTTCTTCCTAAGAAAACTGAAGGCAATCACACTTTCTTTGCAGGTTTCTTGGGAGGGTAGAACAAGAGCAGATGAACATAAGAACACTTGATATGCTATGAAGCGCGATTCGCATATTTCCACGCTGGCTATGATGATGGCTGATTTGCTTGTGTGTGTGCATGTTCACCTGTGTGTGTTTGCACATAAGTGCAAGGTTTCTTTTGTCTTTCTCAAAAACGTCTCCATCTTACTGTTTTTAAAGGTTTTATTTTTTTAATTCTTTATTAATTACACTTTATTCACTTTGTATCCCTACTGTGGCTTCACAGACCTTGAAAGAAAAATTCTCACCTTCATATGGAACAACAAGAAACCCAGAATTGCTAAAACAATTCTCTACAGTAAAAGATCTTCAGGATGTATCTCCATCCCTGATCTCAAGCTGTATTATAGAGCAACAGTTATAAAAACTGCATGGTACTGGCATAGAAACAGAACGGTGGATCAATGGAATCGAATAGAAGACCCTGATATAAGTCCACACACTTATGGACACCTGATTTTTGACAAAGATGCCAAAACCATTCAATGGAAAAAAGACAGCATCTTCAACAAATGGCGCTGGTCTAACTGGATGTCTACATGTAGAAAAATGAAAATAGATCCATACTTATCACGTTGCACAAAACTAAAATTCAAGTGGATTAAAGACCTCAACATACAACCAGACACACTAAACCACTTAGAGGTAAAAGTGGGAAAGACCCTTGAACTCATTGGCACAGGAGACAACTTCCTGAACAGAACACCAACAGCACAAGCTCTAAGAGCAACAACCAATAAATGGGACCTCATGTCCTTTGTAAAGCAAAGGACACTGTTGTCAGAACAAAACAACAGCCTACAGATTGGGAAAGGATCTTCACCAAAGGTTTTATTTTTAAATAATGTTGTTATTATTTTTTTGAGAATTCCATAGTCAATGTGCAAACCAAAGACTATGGAATGTTCAGCTCTAAACTGTATGTCTGTATCACATTCTTCACAAGGTTCACAGATCTTCACAGAAGAGAGAGAAGGATTGCAACAGCCAGAGGTAGTCAGCAATTTATTTAATTTTGGATTTTGTGTACGTGTGTGTGTCTCTGTGTGTGTGTCTGTGTGTGTGTGTGTGTGTGTGTTCATGTGAATATGAGTTCCCACAGGTGGCAGAATAGTGAATCAGATACCCTGAAGTTGAAGTTACAGGTAAGCCTGAGCCGCTTTGCATGAGTCTCTGAGAACTAAACTCTGGTCCTCTGCAAAAGCATCGTGTGCTCTTAACCATAATCTTGAACCATTTTTCTGGGCCTTTACCTTATTAAATATGGAAACTGCTGATTCAAATAGACAAGCTGGCTAGCCAATCCTTGGGATCCTCCTTTCTGCACTTCCCTAGCACAGAGATCGAAAGCATGCTCAGCTTTTTGTCATAAGTGCTGGTGATCAAACCCATATTTTTAGAATAAACACTTACTGACTGACCAATTCCTGGCACTAGACATTGCTTTTAATAAATGGAATACATTAGTCTATCATGATCCAAGTTCGTTTGTTCTCAGAAATCTTATTCAACTTCTGCAAGCATCTCCAACATGGAGCCCTCCCATATCTACTTAAAATTCCTTTTCTTTCTGCTCTTACTTGTTCTCTGACTTAGCCCTCATCAGGTGTACAGACCAAACTTTAGTTGTTGGAAACTTCAAAAACTTGTCTTGGAGAATCCAAAAGCACACAACATGTAATCACTGTGCTGAAGATTTCAAGATATCACAGTATATAGAACTGATTAGATACTCACTGGCTTTTGCTATCCCCACTATCTGGTCTTCTCATATATGACTGTCTATGCTAAGAGCAGGATCTAGAAACTGGTCAGGAAGTTTTAGGGATAGGGACCACAATGCTTACCCTTAGTTAGAAGTCAGAAACATACTTAGTTTTGTCCTGGTCAGAGGCTCCAAACACCAGAAGTGTTTGCGGTTCTCAGGTACCTGGTCTGGTTTCTTGTTATCTTTCTTCTTTCACATATCTTGGAAGTTTTACATGAAAGCATAACAAAATCTAGTGTAGATACCACCATTTCTTTTGGCCAACAGTTTTAGAAATAGCTCTCTGGGTTTTCATAATGGAAACGAGTTATATCCATTATAGTCTTAATAGTAGTGCTATTAATCTTTTGGCTTTGTGTACTCAATTGTGATCTTAATTTTATCTGCTCTCATTTATTATCCACATGTACTCAGAAAGTATATAAAAATGTAACCTCATTGCTCTTCAAGGCATAAAAAGTCAGCAGAAATACATATTCTATACCCTTCTACACCTCATTTTTATCCACAAGTAGCTAGAACAACTCAACTTCAATCTCCTAAATGATTTTAGAGTCCCAACTCCTGAGAAGGATGTTAGGTAACCAGGTAGGGATTAACATAATTGAAGGTCATTGAGGATATACATTTCCTTGTTGATCAGCTTTGGACCCAATTTCCTATTCCCATGATAACTCTGAGTAGCTTCATAACAAGAGTAACTTACCTTCCTGTTATAAATGTCTTCTTCATAGTGAGTGATGTGGTCTCAAATAAATATGTGTTCCAGCTCATCTTATGCTTATAATGATTATAAAAATGAGGATATGACATGATAGAAATTTTGATAAGAAGAGTGAATCACTTTGCAAATTACTAAAATTATGCTCCTTTGATTTACATACTTAGAAAAACAGATCAATCTTTACAGTGCAGACACAGCCAGAAATTATGAGTATAATTCATAGCTCTTTTACCTGTTAAACATAACCTACCCTCCAGTGGGGGATGTCCTCCATGGCAATGTCATTGTCCACCTCATTTGACATCATAGTACCTAGCTCTCTGCTTCTCAACTTCAAAAGATAGACCTGAGTTTGCAGCTACCACACATCAAATATCGAAGGCCTTTAGGCAACTTCTACTGATTTGCTTGAACAAATATTTCTTAGGAAATAAGAGGTTTTCATGGATAATAAAACATGCAGGCAAATAGCTGTCTTTTCCAAAAATAGAAATAAAATGTTTCACTCTCGTGGCATTTTGAACTGCTACATAAAAATCTAATTTTGCTGAATAAGGCAGGATCAAAGGCTATATATAAATTGAGAAGAGAGATGTTTGCAGAGAACTAAGTCCTTTGTATCTTCCTCAAACTTTCTCTTTTTTTCTCCAGAGTATTATTCTGGACTTTTAAAGTTATTAACTTTCAACAAGTTTTTACTCCCAACGTTACTCAGACAACCACGGTCATCATAAATTTGTTGTTGTTGTTTATGATAATACTTCTTTTCCACACAGAAGTAAATAAATTGATTAATTTCAAAGCAGTTAAGAGCTTTGGGCTGTTAAAAGCTGACTGAGAGTGTTAGGTCTCAAACCCACCTTCTGACTCCTCCCATTGGTGATCACCCTTTGGAGACTGTCTCCTCAGCAGAGCTGCTTATACCCCACACATGTCATACAGTAGAATCCAAGGAGATGCGGCTTCACGTGCTCTGTGAGGCCACGATCTTCCCTGAATTATAAAGCTGAATGACAGACTTGTCCTGAGACATGCCCAGAAATCTTGCTCCGCTACACATTCTAAAGCAATACGTACAGGGAGTGGCCACCTAAGACTTTACATTTCTAAGATATTTTCAAGCTCACGGACCGCACTGAACGTAGCAAGGCTATGAAGCATCTCACCTCATTCCATGAGACAAAACCCTCACCCTCCAATTAAGCAAAGCTTCCCAGCTGTTCTAAAATAAACCTACAGGGGCAAGCACAAATGCCACTCCCTCTACCCTAGCAGCAATGTCTTGAACTGTGTACTTGGCGATTGGACCTCCCACACCCATATTGCTCTGTCTTTTGGATCATGTTTACCACCTAAGAGTAGTCATTCTCTTCTTTCCAGTGATAAAGATGGCATTGTGTGAAAGGAAACAACCTAAAAATTCCATCAAGTGGAAATAAAACTGGAGAGAGCCTAGCCACAGGATCCCTACAGATTTAGTAAACTTATATCAGTGAATGTGTTAGATTTCAGTTTTTCTTTTATATTGTTCAGAATGATTTGCTATATCTATCATGCCCCCTTATGCCACTCTTCACATTTAGTAATATACAGCAGTAAATATTTTAGTATAATTTCACATTCAAATGTTATGACCTATTAACCAATTATTTCATCCTAACTTTTGTTTTTAATGGAGCCCAGCATTCCATTTCCACAAATCCTGGTTGACTCTAGTACACACCAGTGGTTGAGGACCATAGTTATAAAACCATGACATTTTGACCCAACTCTCCATCCTCACTCTGACTGAAATGTTGCAGAACTATACCTGGCCACCTATATTTGTTTTCAAAATTCTTTGGATAAGTCTACTGTTCTAATGTGCAAATGAGAATAGAAAAAAAACAAAAAACAAAAACACTCCAATGTGGTCTAAATGCAGGAGGCAAGACAGGGTTTGAATCTACATGTTCATTCTACAATCAAATGTTTTCAACAGTATGCTACCATCTTAGCTCCCTGTTCATCACTGTAGGTCCATGGATTACGTACAGGATGATACACATGTCACATGCAAAACTAAACATTTTTAATTTCTCTAAGATTGCTTCGATGACCTTTTCATCATTTTCATCTAAGGTTTTCTATCTCCCAATCTGTTTCTTGCATCACACACTGCTGTGTTAATGGCCTTATCTCCAGCTTAGCATTATCATGGGGTGGTATAACTTTAAGAGGTAGAGATTACTGAGAGGTCTTCAAGTCATGAGAAGTCTGCCTAAAGTATGTCCCTTTGCCTTTCTGACCCTCTCTTTCTTTTGCTTCCTACCAAAATAACTAGGGTTTACTCTATCACATTCCTCCATAATGTTGTGCTACTTAGCCACAATTGTAAAAGCAGGAAGCCAAGTGAGTTATCATGAGCCAGAACCTCAAGAACTATGAGGCCAAAACAGTTTTCCTGATGAGTTTATTGTCTCAGGGTTTTGTTACAGTAGTAATCAGCTGACTACCACATACACCCCCTGAAGCCAATCCTGCACCCTCTATTACTCTGTTATAAGCCCCTACATAAGATAACATATCCAGCCAGAGCTCAGATTCTCCATTTGTTAATATTTGAAAACTCAAACTTCTAAGCTGACTGGGATCAGCAATGTCATTCCTTCTATTTCTAAGAAGTATAATTACTCTAGATTTTTTCCAGATAATGTTTTTCTCAACTGGAGATCCAATATGCAACAACGGGCTTTTGTCCTCACTGGAAGAAAGGAGCTTGAAAATGTTGAAGCCATCTATATAATCCCCAAATCTCTATTCCCCGTAGTATTCTGGCCCATTTGTTCAGAAATTCATAATCAGGGTGTACATGGAGATACTTAGCCATTCTGCATACTAAGAATCAGATACAAAGAAGCTACGAGTGGGTTACAGAATGATGAAAGTCTCTATTTAGTGGTTGGTGCCTTGTCTCAAAACAGTAGATCACATTTGTGCTTAAAGCTGAATATGGGGTGGAGACAAACACTGTCAGTACTACCAGGTGCCGAGTGATGGGAGAGTATCTTCCAAACACTAGCCCACTCTAAGATATTGGCAAGAATGGAGATGCTCTCCAACAGTTTTGCAGCATATTTGAGTCTAAATCTGAGTATATGATGAGGTAAGACTGAAGGCATGATCATGAAAAAACAAGCTAAATCTCAATGTGTCCTTATAGATTCTGCTTCTAATTTCTCACTTAAGTATCAAGAAGAAGCATCTTTCTATAAACTTCATGACATTGTTCTATAACCTACCACACAGGAAGGAAATCTAGAAACAAAGGCAGTTAGGTTTGAAAATTATTATCCATTCTGTAGCTATAATAAATAAGACATAGTTTCCCAGCTCTAATCAGTTTATATTTTTGATTGGTAAATATGGCAGCTGCTCTGGTCCATCTGCTTTTAAAGAAAGTTATAAATAAAGCTCTTAAAAGAATAACTTTTTTAAAGGGAGAGAAACTGCAGTGGGTGTGAAATTCTGACAGCTACTGACACGGTCAGATGATTGAATCGCATGTCAGAAAATGGCTTGGTGAGAATAAAAGTAACTTCTGTTATTCTAACACAAAAATGTCTGCAAAGCCATTTTCACACTGTGGAGCATAAGCAGTTATGATCATTTATTCTTTTTCAAAGTGAGGCTGGGCAATGACTCCAGATCACTATGTGAACCTCACCATAGAAGCATACCTAGCCTTAAGAAAACAATTTTATACTACAGGAAAATTGACAAGTCCAAAGATGGTACTATTTCAAACCCATGAATATACATGGCCTTGGCATTTTCTTTTATTGTTTTAAATTTATTTACTTTATAAATATATATATATATATATATATATATCCCTCAACTCCTCTCCTTCTTACTTCTTTACACCCTCCCCTATTCCTCATGTGGGCTTCCCCTTACCAACCCACTCCAGTTCGTCAAGTCCCATCAGGACTGAGTGCATCCTTTTCCCATGTGGCCTGAAAAAGCAGCCCCATCAGGGAGGAAGTGATTAAAGAAATCAGACAACAGAGTCTATGTCATAGACATCCCTTGCTCCCCTTACTAGGAAGCCTACATAAAACCCAAGCTTCCCATTGGCTACATCTGTGTAGGGGGCCTAGGTCTACTCGATGCATGGTCCTTGGTTGGTGCATCAGTATCTGCACACCCTCCTGGTCCATGGTTAGTTGGCTTTGTTGGTCTTCTTGTGGCACTCCTGTTCCCTCTGGGTTGGTTTTAACCTGATGGTTAAATAAGAAAATAAAAAGAACTAACATCCAGAACATATACCCAGATCTTACAATGGCAGCACCATAATTGGTGATGGAGTTTTCTACCATCTTGTCAAACCAGGGCTGCCTAACTATTACATATGTTTATGTACTTTTTATTAGAATTTGTGTTTAAATACACATTATAAAAGTAACAACAACACTGAAATCTGTGAGCTAGAAGTCAATTTTCTTGTGTAAAATTTCTACTGGTTTTCATAAGTATGCCTTCCTGGTGACTTCTTCTAAATAATATTTGTTTAATCATCCACACTCAGATTTCTTATAGGAATAAACATCATGATGTAACAGAATGTGTTTCATACACAGAATCATAGCATGTCAACAGCTAGAGGAGCTTTCTGGAATGCCTGTATCTGGACATCCACGGTTCCTTTTCTTTTGTTAAGTTCATGCTAGTCTCCGCTCATCACACTGTGATCCCCTTTCTGCATAACCAGAAACATAACTTAGGCATTCTTCCCAATAACAAGGAGGTCTATTAAATATACCAGTGATGGTGTCAGCAGGAAACAGAACGTAGCCAACTTACGGGTGGTTTAATGAAGAGATTTTTCAGGGGAAAATGCAGATAAGATGTACTATAGAGATGAATGAAATAAGATAGCAAAAAGAGACATATAAAGAAGGTACATACAAGAGAATTGTGGCATTTAATTGATGGATAAGACCAGGTATAGGGTAATGTCACTAAAAGTCCAATTGTCCACACCAGACTATCACCACAACTGGTTTGGGATGTAAAAATTCCAACAGGAAGCCAAGAGGTTAGAAACTCTCTGAGGTAGTTTATAAAAGCACAATCTGGGAAAAATAAGTTAGGAAAGGTAGAAAGGGGTCTAGAGGCAAAAAAAAAAAAAAAAAAGACGCTATCCTACCCTTTAGATGACTTACCCTGGAACACACAGTTGTCAAGTAACGTAGTAAGACAAAACAGAGATTTTCCTTTTCCTATTTCCAAGCCTTTCTCTGTGCATGCCTATGTGGGGCATACGCATGTAGGCATACATATATGTATGTGCATGTGTGTGTTCTAATGCTTCTATACACAGGAGTGAGTACAGTTGCATGTGTCCTGATCATAGGAAGCAACTGAGCAGATTTATATCCGTCCATGATTAGTTGGCTCAAAATGTCATAGCTGATCCTTCAGTTCTGCAACTTGCTCAGGCACCATCCTAGTTCATCATTTTTAAGTTTTATCCAGTCGACCTGTCTGGGGTGCCACAGTTGACCAGATCACAGATCCTTCCAACGTGACTTTAAAATTTGTTTTCTTCCTTTTAACGTGTAAAAGATAAAGCTGCTTCCTAGATTTAGATGAGCCCAAATTAGCTTAACTTTCTGACCCATGACATAGCTGAAAATGTCAAACTGTCTTAAACTCAGGTTTATTTTGGAAGTCCTGTACCCATAACTAACTCAATGTCATGTCTCACCCTCCCATTGTATCTGTGAAAGAAAAAAGAAAAAAGAGGATTTTTAAATGAATGAGCCATTCACTATCATTTAAAATGCCACAAGCTTCTCAGTCACCAGTACTAGCTAAAAAGCTCTGTCTTCTTTGTTTAAGTTTATAGCATGAATATATATGTGAAAGTACATATTTGGGTTGGAAGAACTCTTTATGTGCTAAATCTTACAAAAGGACCATATTTCTAGACATTTGGTAAAAACATTTTTGGTAAAATATAAATGTAGAATACTTTACAAAGCCCTTCAATTTAGCACTTCAGTTTCTCACTGAATAGACTGGATCTTAAATTTCCTATGGATAGCCACATACTCCCTTACCTAAGTATAAAAATTCAAATCACAACTATGGTAATCAACTTGGAAACAAACACGTCCTTATTTTCAGTTTCAGTTAACGTTCATAATTGACTCTCTGCTGTGTACCAAGAATGGTACTATTTGCTGGACAAACTGAGCAACAGATAGCACAAATAATTACCCCGAAACATTGTCCTCCTTCGAACAATTCTGTCATCAGAAGAACTTGCAAGTATTATTAGTCAATATGGGCAATGGTGCTAAATATTCATGACCTGAAAAACAATATTGTTTCTGTGAAAGACTTTTCTCTAGGAATAACCAGGGTCTAGCTCAAAGTCATTAATAGAATTTCCACTTATATATTAACAACAGGTCACAGGAAAAAAAAAGAATCAATATTGTAAGTAATTATCCCCATGTTCTTGGGCTGGTACAGTATTCTTTTGCTTCTAAAACTCCTCACAATGATGGAGTTAAGATATGCCACCTCTTATACTGCTCTGGCTTAATTGAACTAAAGACACTGAAAACAAAATTGTACTTCAAGATTACTCTGAACTCTTTCCTTATTCTGAAAGCAGGAGATAAAGTTCTCATATGAAAGATGTCCTCTGTGTCTAAAGGAGCATCCTTTTCTTCAAAGTTTGGATTAAAAGCTTCTGAACAGAACATCTTAAAACAGCTCAACTCTGCTCAGATGTAGCCTGTGGTAGCTCAGTAACCAATTGGTTTCCCAAAGTGAGGGGAACAAGGACTATTTCTAACAGGAACTCAATGACTGGCTCTTTGGCCTCCCCACCCCCCAAGGGAGGAGCAGTCCTGTTAGGCCACAGAGGAGGGCTTTGTAGCCAGTCCTGAAGATACCTGATAAAACAGGATCAGATGAATGGGGAGGAGGTCCCCCCTATCAGTAGACTTGGAAAGGGGCACGGTGGAGATGAGGGAGGGAGGGAGGGACTGGGAGGGAATGAGGGATCAGGACACGGCTGGGGTACAGAGTTAATAAAATGTAACTGATAAGAAAAAAATAAAATAAAAAAAAAAACCAGCTCAACTTTTAACCCTCTCTGTACCATGTAGTTGCTTTCTCAAAGCTTCTTGCTTTCTGTTCAATTCAGTTCAGTTTGTGTTAGTATAAGACTCTAACTCCTTCACCAGTTTATCATCTCCTTATGAAGCCCTTGCACCAAGTAAAGGTATGTGTTAATAAATTTGCAAGCATTTCCTTCATTGATTTATTTTACATCTGTTTAATTCTTGGGTCCAGCCAGAATCCTAAGAAGACAGAAATGAGATTTTTTTTTCTTTTCCATAATTTTATTTTTCTCATTAGTTA
This sequence comes from Meriones unguiculatus, assembly GCF_030254825.1. Lineage (NCBI taxonomy): Eukaryota > Metazoa > Chordata > Mammalia > Rodentia > Muridae > Meriones > Meriones unguiculatus. Next base: position 80,924,735 of record NC_083354.1, read on the forward strand.
CATTTTGTTAATTCTGTATCCCAGCTGTATCCCTCATTCCCTCCCCAATCCCACCCTCCCTCCTTCATCTCTTCCCTGCCCCTTTCCAAGTCCACTAGTAGGGGAGGACCTCCTCCCCTTTCATATGACTCCCTTTTGTCAGGTATTTTCAAGACTGGCTGCAAAGTCCTCCTCTGTGGCCTAACAGTACTGCAAGGGAGGTGGGGAGGTCAAAGAGCCAGTCATTGAGTTCCTGTTAGTAATAGTCCTTGTTCCCCTTACTTTGGGAAACCAATTGATTACTGAGCTATCACGGGTCACATCCGAGCAGAGGTTCTAGGTTTTATCCTCTCATGGACTTTGGTTGAGTGTCCATCTCAGAAAAGACCCTGTGCCCAGATACGTTTGGTCCTTGTGGAGCTCCTATCCTTTCCACATCAAACTCCCCTTCTTTCATATGATTCCCTGCACTCTTTTTATCTATTCTTCAAATGTAGCACAACATTTGCTAACAACTGAGTCTTATTTAAAAAGAAAAAAAAATGGTAAACCAATGAGACAGCAAAAAGAAATGAAAGGCTGAAAAATTTAACATAGTACCAACCACTCCATGATTCCAAGTACCACAACTAGTTTTCCATGTTAACTTATGAGAAAAAGCAAAGTTGTTTTCCCCTTTGGGAGCCTGTGAGAACCATGATCTTGGGGGCCAGGGAGGGAGTGGTGGTGTTCCCAGCTTCATATGGTTTCCAGTACCTTTCCTCCCATTGGCATTTAAAGTCAAATCACTTGAAATGAGTGAATGTAGATTTAAGTAAATCAAGATAATCTGTGTTGGAATCAAATGCAATTAAGAAACACACAGCAAGTAGTCTTGGGAGAGTCTCTTGCGTCAACATTATTGGTTCAAGTAATAAACTAATGATCCCTCTAAGTTAAAATTTTCCAAGTGGCAGCTCACGTTAATGTATAAGTGTGGAGAGATTTTTGTAGAAATAATTTCAATTTGAGCTTCTCAAATGGTGAACAAAGCATCATTCAGATCACCATGAAAATGATTATGGATTCTCACACCAGCCCAATCAAACACAATCAGTGAATGGGCAAATAAAAATGCAATTGAGCATGAATAATGACAAAAAACACTGCTAGTCCACTTATTTTAAGGTATTATTGCTACCTCTATGTGGTTTTCTTCCTAGTCTTGCCATTAACCATTAATTCCAGATTACAGTTTCATACCTACATTGAAACACTACTCTTTTTAGCTTATACATTATGATCCTCCTCCTTAGCCTAGGAAGAAAGGATAGTTTTAGTAAATGAACTAAGTGTCAGGCTTAGTACAAAGAACTTTACACATATATTTTCCTATTGAAATATCTATCACTTGTGGTAGGTGATATTCTCTCTGTCTTTCATTTTTAATTATTTCTCTTATTTTTTGAGATTATAATATAATAATGATATGATTTTCCCTTTCCCTTTCCTCACTCAAAACCTCCCATATACCTTTCTTTGCCCTCTTTCAAGTTCTTGGACTCTTTTTTTTTCATTAACTGTTGTTTTATATATATATATATATATATATATATATATATATATATATATATATGTATGTATAAAAAAGCTCCCATTCCTTCCAGGTCTTTCTACCTCTCCCTTCTTTCATAAGATTCCCTGCATTCTGCCCAATGTTTTATACATACATATATATACATACATATATATGTATGTATATGTGGTGTCACGTGGTGTCCTTTGCCCTGGGGAAGACTATTTCCAGCACTCTCAGCACTCCCAGGTTGCCTGTAACTCTTTGAGTATGACTGAGGCATCTAGGGCTTTCCCTTGTCCACATTAGCATGTCCCGCTCTGGAAACCTAGCCAACTACCAAACATAAATCACCAACTACATTCTAATATTTATCCTTATGCTCATAGATAAATACAGTTCTCATTCCCATCAAGGACACTTCCCTTTGCTGCTGATAATCTCTCATTTTAGATTAAGGAACTGATTGGGTTCAAAGTGGTTAAGTGAAATGCACTGGATCATGGAACTGGTGTGCAGTAGAAGTCAAAATAATCAGTACATGTTCCATTCCATGTCTATTATAATCTAACGAACATCTGATTCTCACCCTATTCCTAAGATTATACTGCCACACACATTGTATGGTCTGGCTCTTAAATGTCCAATAATGGTCCGTATGGTTTGGTCACTAGTTTGTAGACTCTGCGTGGGATCCAGTGGAAAGAAGTTAAGTCACTCGGGCATGTCCTTGAAGGGGTTATTGGAATCCCATTCCTTCCTCTCTCCCTCTGCTTACAAGCTACCATGAGGTGAACAGTCCTCCTCTTGTACACCCACCAACCATAAGACAATATCCTTGTACAACGTAAAATATAATTTAGGTGATCATGGCCTAACCCTCTAAAACCATGAGATAAAATGATCTTACTTCTAAGTTATTTTCCTCCCAATAGATACCTGACTATGCTTCACAGTTGCTGCCCAAAGCAGCCCAGGTGATTCTCTTATGATCAACAACCAAGTTGATCCCTTTGGCCACATGGTACTTGGATTTCCATCTTTCGTAGTCTTTTTTTTAACTTTTAATTTTTATTTTTATAGTAATTACAGTTTATTCACTTTGATCACACCTGTAGCACCCTCACTCATTTCCTCCCAATCCCAAACTCCCTCCCTCTTCTCCTCCCATGCCTCTCTCCAAGTCCACTGATAAGGGAGGTCCTCCTCCCCTTCTGTCTGACCCTGGCCTATCAGTTCTCATCAGGACTGGCAGAATTGTCTTCCTCTGTGGCCTGGTAAGGCTGCTACCCCTTTTGGGGGGGAGGTGATTACAGAGCCAGTCACCTAGTTCATATCAGAGACAGTCCCTATTCCCATTACTAGGGAACCCACTTGGAGACTGAGCTGCCATAGGCTACATCTGTGCAGGGTTTTAGGTTATCTCCACAAATGGTCCTTGGTTGGAGTATCAGTATCAGAAAAGACCCCTGTGCCCAGAGTTTTTGGTTCTGTTGCTCTCCTTGTGGAGCACCCATTCCTTCCAGGTCTTTCTACCTCTCCCTTCTTTCATAAGATTCCCTGCATTCTGCCCAAAGTTTGGTTATGAGCCTCAGCATCTGCTTTGATACACTGCTGGGTAGAGTCTTTCAGAAGCCCTCTGTGGTAGGCTCCTGTCCTGTTTCCTATTTTCTCCCTCTTCCAATGTCTATCCCATTTGCCTTTCTGAGTGAGGATTCATCATCTTACTGAGGGTCCTTCTTCTTGCTTAGCTTCTTTAGGTGTACAGGTTTTAGTTTGTTTATCCTATATTATATTGCTGGTGGGAATGTAAACTTGTACAACCACTCTGGAAAAACAATCTGGCACTTTCTCAGACAATTGGGAATAGCACTTCTTCAAGATCCAGTTATACCACTCCTAGGCATATATCCAAAAGATGTTCAAGTACACAACAAGGACATTTGCTCAACCATGTTTGTAGCAGTTTTATTCGTAATAGCCAGAACCTGGAAACAACCCAGATGTCCCTCAGTTGAGGAATGGATACAGAAATTGTGGTACTTTTACACAATGAAATACTACTCAGCAATTCAAAACGAGGAAATCATGAAATTTGCAGGCAAATGGTGGGATCTAGAAAAGATCATTCTGAGTGAGGTGTCCCAGAAACAGAAAAACACACATGGTATATGCTCACTTATAAGTGGATATTAGACATATAATATAGGATAAACATACTAAAATCTTTCCTAGTCTTAAGCACTCTTTCCACTAGCCTGAAACACAGCTGCTGTGACCGCAACACTTAGCTTTATGTTTCGAGCTCTCTGTTTTATACGATACTGGCAATTTTAACACAGTATTTGGTCATAATTGTTCTATTTCATTATACCATCTCTGTGCTCCATGTTTCATCTCTGCATCCACAGTCTTTTTAGCACTGGCCTTTATTGCCTTTCCTCTCCACTGTCAGGTCACAAGGCATCCTTCTTTTACAGCATGTGCCACACTATAATCTAATTGATCATTTGTCACCAGACAATCAGCTCTTCAACAAATAGGCCACAATGTGTTTATCCATCATGGTTTAGCACTGCCCTCCCTGTGAGCTCTATGTACTTTCAGCTTTCAGCAGACAGAACTGCAGAAACAACACTAACACAAGCTTGGGGCGTAAGCCGTGTGTGAGCCTAGAAAGCATATCAAGATGAAGATGATTGTGATCTAGGAGACCAAGAAAATGTTTATTACTCAAGTGGGAAGAGATGCTCATGGGGGTTAATGAATTCTTATCTGGTAGCTGAGACTACATATAGAGCAGAGAGAACAAAAAAAGACAACTTTGTATTTTAACTACAGCAGTCTTGTTATTCAAATGAGTCATCCCATGTCCCTGGTGAATGATTTTCTTATCCTAACCATAAAGATTTTTCTACTACTTTCCAAAGACTTCAGGATAGCCTCCCAAATGAGATTTCTTCATAGACCAAAGTTCCCTTCTTCAGACATCCCAGAGCTGATCAGGAGAGTCTGGAGAGAGTAGCTACTGCTTGTGCAGCCCAGCATTTCCCATGATAAAGGGATATACATATATTTTTTTCTTTTAAGTTTCACACCAATATTATCATGTACATATATGATTAATCTTCCCATTCCATAGACATAAAAACCAGAGGGGGGAAAAGCTCAATAGTATTTCCAAGTTCATATTGCAAATGGATGAAAAATTCAACAGTCTACTTGTGTCCACAACCCACACTATCAGCATCCACTGTCATCCATCCAGAGAGGATCACCAAGAATGTACAGAAGGAGAGAGGATCACCAGGGATGTACAGAAGGAGCAATGCAGGCCCAAATGAGACATCTACATCACTCTTTCCCCCAAAGCTCAGGGCAAATGGAAAAGAGACTGGAAAGACTCCATTGACAGAAATGTAGAATAAATGCTTGCAAAATGGTGCCTTCTGCATGTGCCAGGGCCATTGATCTCATCAATGATCTCAGCTGATCTCAGCTGCAGCTGCCTATACAAGATCTAGAAAATATCAAGCCAGTAAAAACCCTGACATATGTGAGAAAAGTCCTCATGAGAGTCCACTACTAACAAAGCTATTGACATGTCTACTTGAGGAAGGATTCAGTTTTCCACGGGGCATGGCTTCCTACCCCTAACAAAGCTATTGACAGGATTTTTACTGGAGAAATTCAATTTTCTGCAGGGTGTGTTCTTCAAAACCTAACAAAGCCATTGGTACGATGTCTACTTGTGTGTGTGTGGGGGGGGAGTTCAATTTTTTGTAGGGGATGAACTCCCACTTCTAACAAAGCTATTGGCATTAGGTCTACTACAGGGTAGCATTCAGATTTCTATAGGGTTATAGTCCTTTATAGATTGTTTTGCTCCACAGGATCCCTGCACCTGTGCACATAAGGAAGATCCAATTGTATTCAGTGGGTTATAAAGAGGGAGGTGTGAGCATATGGAATGGAAAGGGGATAAAGGAGAGGGACATAAGTAAAAAAGGAAAGTACAAGTGGACTCCATCAGATGGCAGTGTCTTGTTCTCAAAAGTCATTGTGAGGAGAAACAGCAGGAAGATATAGTGTGGGTATCTAAAGAGGGCAGCAACATTACCAGGCCACAGAAGAAGACAATGCAGCCACTCCTGATGAGACCTAATTGACTAAGATAAGAAGGAAGGAAAAGAAGACCTCCCCTATCAGTGGACTTGGGGAGGGGCTGGCATGCAGAGGGTGGAGGAAGGGAGGGATTGGGAGGGGAGGAGGGAGAGAACCACAGGGGGCATACAAAGTGAATAAAGTGTAATTAATAAAAAATTAAAAATAAATAAATAAAAATTAAAAAATAACGGAAAAAAGAGGGCCTGTAGGGGGCAAGTAATGACTTCTAAAATATCCAAGCCAACAACTGTTTGGTGGAATTTTAGCCAGAGGCCTCTTGGACCCAAAGAGAAAAAGATGTTACTCCCCCTTTCTCTGTGGCTTGATCTTATCTTAGATGTTCAGTTCTTTGTGAAAGGTAATGAACTCAAGGAACCCCCAGACAACCAGCAGTACAACGGCACTGATGCATGCCCTGGTACAGGGGCAAAAATGGGTGTGCAAAATGTTTGAAGGGGGGATGGTATGGAATTCTTGTGGTCAATTTTTTTTTTTTTTTTTTACAGACTGAGCAAGTTTTATTTAGGGATATATGTATGTACACATGTATATGTAAAACTGTGTTCAAATTTTAATTTAATAAATTAATTAATTTATTTTATGTTACAGATCTATTGAGTATATATACTTTCAATTTTGTGTTTTTATGGGATTCCCGTGGTCAATTTTTTAAAGAGATGAAGGAATTTCTAGCAGAAAGAGCTATATTACAGGATGGGTTAGAGGGCTCATCTATTGAGATATGGCTAAGAATTCTAAGTTTCGTGGTGTTAAGAAGAAAGAACAGGAGGGAAGGGTGGGTGTTTGGATACCGGGCTATGAGGAGCCTCTGGACATAACAGGGAGTTTAAATACTATGGACCACAGAGTAGGGGTTGCTGTATTAAAATGACAAAGATAAAGAAGAATTTTGTTAGACAGGAAGTGTCAGGTGATTGACTCTTTTACTGAGTGTTTGAATGTAGGCAGTGGAAAGGGAAGTAGAGAGGAGAGGTTTGGATTCAAAGAAGAGATATGAGCAGAAACAACAGGATTCTGTACAGCCAAATATGAATAAATGTGAGGAAGGAAAAGAAGTTGGCTTGAAAGCTAAGAGATTGGCTGGATGGTGATGTCACTGAGGAACCAGGAAGCAAGAGGAAGTGATGGGTCTGGGCAGGGGTGTGCTGAGTGTGAATGCCTAGAGAAGTCTACATGCTATATCTAGAGAAATTTCGCTGACCAGTTTTCCCTTCTAATTTCATCTGTATTTTTTGTCACCATGCCCGCAGCCCTGGAAATCAGTAAGATAATCTGAGAAGGATAGTGAAGGGAAACAGACTTAGTCCCTCATTTTCAGTCTTCAGGCTGTAGACAAGAACCTTTTAACAGTCTTTCAAAAATGAGTTCTGGAAGGAATAATACACTCTTTACTTTCGAGGATCACTTTTTATTATATTTTTTACATATTATGCTTATACTCTTTATTTTCATACCAAAGGACATTTCTACTCATACATACATATATATGTACATGCACAAACACACACATACATGCACACATGCATACATACATGCATATGTACACATAGGCACACTAACATGCTCACACACATGAACATACACATACGCACACACACACATACACACTTTTATAACTATAAGTCAGTTCAGCCCACCTGAAAGTTACCAAATTTCATATTTTAGAGACTTTTATCTCAACAATTGACTGCAGCAGCAGCAGCATACAATATATATTAACAATTATCCCACATGTTTTTTAAAACCCACTAGTGGTAGCCCAATATTTTCTTGGCACACTACAAGGTAATGAGCATCTGTAATTTTCTTGGTCTGAGACACTGATATTGTCTCAGGCAATACTAAGTCCCACTGGCTTAGTAAAAATAATAGGAAATAAATTATTTATATTGGTCTTCATTCATAATTAATAAAATTACAGGTGCAAAATTACAGTGAAGCTGGTACACAATTGCCTTCTCCCAAAGCACCACAAATTATTTCTGCTGAATGTATGCTTTTAATTAATTTGTGAGACTTCATGAGGAAGTGAGAAAATAATAAGCTAATTTCAAATAGAAAACATGCACTGGTATTGTATAGAAATTTCCTTCCAGATAAAACATTCCCTCTAGGAAGGAGGGAGAGGCTCATGAGACTTAGAAAATAAATGAAGTTCACATGTCTGGGAAATCTGAAAGTCATAAGATGTACAAGAGCCCTTCCTAAGATTACAGGAACAGTGAACAGCTGCTGATGGAGGAGGCTTTCACACCTGCTGAGCTTCCTTCAAGCCTTGCAGAGAACCTCTCCCATTGCGGCTTCTGTGTGTCATCACCCATGCCGAAGCGGCCTTTTGGCAATGCAGCTACTGGGGGTTGTCCATACTCTTGTAGGTAACCCCAATAAATTCACTGGCTCACCAAGTTATACCTTTTCGTGGTTTCATTATTTTGTTCCGTTGTCAGTTCCCTGTCTTCAGTAAATGGATGTTTGTTCACATTGCCACAGAAAATGTGTGGTTTATAATTTCGGGATTCTTATGGTATAATTTAATCAGACTCACTTTTACCTTCTTATAGATAAATAGATGATAGATAGATAGATAGATAGATATTAAATTGTTCCAAAGTTCCAGTAAAGAAAGTGTATAAAATATTCCGATTCTTCATAGCACTTTGGGATTTAGTTTTCAAATCCAAGACATGTGTTGCTCTCCTTGCTCACCATCCACCCACTATGACTTTTTTCTCTCCCTTTCAGGCACTCACCTTCTTAGTTTAGTTGTTAGCAACAAATATTTAATGAGAATAGACTATACTTTAGTGGAAAATAAATAATAATTCATCATGTTAAAATGCTATGGAAAGTATTCTGTCTGTACTAAATAAGCTAATTTCCATGAACATGAAAAGATAATAGCTACAGAATACTTAAAGTCTAGTTATAAAAATAACATGTATAACAAGTGATCAGGCTATGAATCATGAAATGGTAAGTACATTTTCCCCCTCTCTGTTCCACACCCTGGAAAGCACAGTCTTTAGCTTCCCAGTACCTGGGACTTCAGTTGGCAGTATGACTGATGACTAAAGACTGCTGTGTAAGAACGGTCATTCTTTTTAAATGTGTCACTAACTGTGCTAGTAGCCTAAAGGAGGGCAGTAAAGGCCACAGTCCAGGTCTCTGACCATGTGACTACTGATCTTCTGAAAACAATCAATATGTAACATTGATGAAAACAAAAACAGGGCATTAGTTATTTGTTCAGTACTACAAATGAAGTCACAGAATAATGGGATAAGAAAAGTGACAGGTTGGGAGGAAGAGAAAGAGTGGATAACTATACGTTAGGAGGCAAAAGGGCTGTTCTGAAGAGGAAACACTTAAGCGAAGTTCTTCAGAGTGCATAGATACCTAGGTGCAGAACCCAGCTAGGAGTATCATAGGCAGAGGGAACAATAATTGCTACAGCCCTCGCTGAAAACATGTGCAGAGGGAGAGAAAGAGAAGAGTAAAGCAGAGAGAACAATGAGATGCTGCGATAAGAGGTAAGGGGACCTGGGTCAAGAGTGTGACAAGAGGAGCAAGCCAACTTGAGAAGGTAGGAGGATTTATCTAGGGGAAATGGTTTTCCCTCTTCGTTTTGTCATAACTCTCCTTTCTGGAAAAATTCTAAGAATTCTTCCAGTTTTCTAATTTTACAATATACTTACAATTTTTCACAACATACTTTACAACCTCCATGTGAGTTGTCGGTCACAGAGGATCCAAAAGTGAATGAAACAGTACAGCTCTTGCCATTTTTCTTGATTTCCCCCTAGAATTTGTTGATCAGACTCTGATGCTAAAACATTATAAATCTTGCTTTCAGGATACAGTAATTTCAAAGTGTAACTGACCAGAACACTTTCTCCCTCCTGGTTTGTCTTTATAGTGACAGAAGAAACCATGCAGGCTTGCAGGGGATGTAAAAGTATTAGCCATCTGTGAAATTAATCAACTGCAGTGATAACTTATTAGGTTATATGGGTCCACTGGTAAAATGGCAAAGTTAACTTACAAAAGTTAACTTACAAAGTTACAAGGGTAACTAACTTCTTTGTGAGTGTATTCATGGCCTGTTCCACTGGAGGCAATTCGTGTCTGGCACTGGAAATCTAGTGAAACACTCATGACTGGGAGGTCATAGTCGCTAGTGAGGAACTTAGTATTATTAAACTTATTCATATAAATGTATTCGTAGAAATTTAACTAATCAATAGCTTTTAAATTAAATAGCTTCTAAATGCTTCCATCTGTACTCATAGACAAATGCTACTCTCAGATTTTTTTATTTTAATTTTTTCACAATTTACTAATTTATTCACAGTTTATTATCCCAATTGAAGTCTTGTCCCTCAACAGCTCCCAGTTGCACCCTCCCTCCCTCTTCCTCCCTTTTCCCTTACCCCTAGTCCACTGAGAGGGGGAGTTCTCTTCCTCTGCCATCTGTCCATAGTTTATCAAGTCTCATAAGGATTGCCTGGATCCTCTTCCTCTGTGTCCTGGCAAGAGCACATCACCAGAGGCAAGTGATCAAAGAGCAGGCAATAGAGTTCAAGACAGAGGCAACCCCTGCTCCCCTTACTAGGAGACTCACATGGAGACTGAGCTGCCAATCAGCTACATCTGAACAGGGGGTCTAGGTCTTCTCCATGCATTGTTTTTGATTGGTGCATCAGTCTCTGCAGGACTCCCAAGGCTCAGGTTTGTTAGCTTTGTTGGTCTCCTTCTGGGTCTCCTGTCCCCTCCATGTTCTTCTATCTACCCCCCTTCTTCCATAAGACTGCATGCACTCTGCCCAAAGTTTGGCTACTCTATATTTAATCAGAAAAGCTTCTTTTTACAGTGAACAGTGGTGAATGCAAAGACTTGTGGCTGCCCAGGTACTGGAGAATAAATAGCAGTTGAGTGCTCAGCCCTAAACAAAACATTTATACCCCCAGTCTACAGCAAAAGGAACGTAACAGAAAAGGAAGCTAAGAGCTGAAACGTAGATAAAGAAATGATGATATGCTTCAAGAATCTTCAGAACATGGCAGAACCATCCTGCTGTGATCTCACAGCAGCCATAATTACATGCACACAACCTAAACAAGACTGAGCCAATCTCAGTAGTCAATTATAGACTGAGGAGGACCTGGAAAGGTCTTACCCTTTGTAGATGAACTATTGCCTACTGGTGGATTCTGTGAGAGAGACAGTCATTGTCGTTATTTTTGTACCCAAAGAATATAAAGAGACAATGGTCCTGGTTAAACTCAGTGGATCACAGAAGACAAAGAGACATGAACGCAGGGAAAGGACTTGTAGGGAGGAGGGCTAACAGACGTGGAAGGAAGACAAGAAAGGATGGGGATGTGAGTAATCAGAATACATTATATACATGAATGATATTATCAAATAAATTTAGTTAACAAAAATAAGCCATTTGTACTGCACAGTAGTCTCCAAAAGGAGACCTTTCTTTTGATTACTGTCTTAACCATGATATTCTTAGAAAATAGGCCTGAAAACAAAGACTTTACTAAGCTAGCCAGAGAATAGGAATGAGCTCCAGAAAAATGAATTGAAAAAAAAAAAAAACTAACAGAAAATTAATAGGTAAAGACAGAACCTACCAGAGTAACTGCCCCACCAAGCCATTGAACTTCTCAAGGCAACTCTGTAAAGGGTATAAGGACCATTTGAAAGATAGATAGAGAGGAAAGTTTCTATTTACTCTTGGTAAAGATGTACTCTCCAAGGCTTAAACTTCTTGGACTTCTGAATTATAGATGCAGACTCAGAGGCACTTTTCACATTGTATCCTTACATGTCCTTGAGTCACTAACCCTGTTGAAGTATCTATAGATGGATCATGGGACAGAGCAAGAGAAGCAGATAGCAGAGCCTGAGGTGAAAGGTTGGTAGGTTCTACCTGTGTGATGCCCATAAAAGTCCCACAGAGAGTAGGTGGCATAAGAGTAGCTGGAGCCAAAAGATTTTAATGAAGTAGCAAAAAAGAACATAATATTTACATTGTCTTAACTGTAAAGTAAAAGTCCAAGTCACGAGGGTAGGATGGCCAGCAGTAGGTTGTTTGTCAATGTCAGCTTTAAAATGCACTCTTCCAATTACCCCTCTTAACAGATTTCCATCCCTGTATGTATGTGTATACAGTACATATTTGTAGAAATAGTACAAATTAAATTAAATCAAAGTGTTCATCTCCAATTGTTATGACTAACTATTTCCATAGGAATGTATTTAATTCTACCATCACAATAACTAAAGACCAAAATAGTTGACTTCTTCCACGAATCTATCCAATACTAGTTGTTGAAATATCATGGAAACTATTTTAACTCATGTTCATATAGCAATACAACTCTTTATACAATGGGAAAATGTAAAACTAGCCCTGTTCCCACTCAAATCATGAAAAAAATGTGTTTATTAGATTTTAGTGTAGAATTTGCTAATAGAAAGCTAATAAAAAACTTGTCTAGTTTAATGTCCCATGGTCTTGTAAGAGAAGTATATTTTGGTGTTTACTAAATAGAAGTGAAAATCCCATCCTTATTTATTACCTTTGGTGTTAGCAAACTATGGATTTAGAACTATTAACAACACCACATCTCACATGCCCCTCCCCAAGTCCACTGATAGGGGAGGTCCTTCTCTCCTTCCTTCTGATCTTAGTCTATAAGGCTCATCAGGAGTGGCTGCCCCCTCCTCAAGGGGAGGTGGTCAAAGAGCAGGCCAATCAGATTATGTCAGAGGCCGTCCCTCTTCCCATTACTATGGAACCCACTTGGACACTAAACTGCCATGAGCTACATCTGCACAGGGGTTCTAGGTTATCTCCATGCATGGTACTTGGTTGGAGTATGAGTCTCTGGGAAGACCCCTGTGTTCAAATTTCTGGTGCTATTGCTCTCCTTGTGATCTGGAAAGGACAGGAACACCACATTTCTTTATGAAAGAACGGTAAGGAGGGATAAAGAATCCTAGGGAAAGGTTTAGAAAATGGGAGTAAGGATGAAGAAGATACAGTATGAAAGAGCATTAAAGGAAGGCAAAGAACTTGTAACTATAGGAAAAATAGAGACTTGAAAGGCTTGGCAAGAATAACTTATTCGCTCAAGGAAAGAATTTCCATTATGTGAGACAAATATGCTTCACCATCAAATTACTCTGTATATTCTATTTCCTTGTGATTTCATCGGTATGAACTTTCACTGGGGAAGACTAAAAGAGGACAGGATGATTAAATAAAGAACAAAGTGTAACACTGTGATTGATGTAAAAATCAGTTTTTTTCTACTAAATATTGAATAAAGCATTAAGACTATTGGCTGAATCATAACAACTTCATTTTTAGTCCTGCAGGATGTCAAAGATAGAGCATGTCCATCCATGACTAGCCTAATTCTACACATAAGTTAAAAAATAAGGACTGGACCTAGGCCTCCTACAAAGATGTAGCAGATGAACAGCTTAGGCTTCATGTAGGTGCCCTAGTAAGGGAAGTGGGGACTGCATCGGACAAGGACTCACTTGCTAGCTTTTTGATCAGTTCTTCCTGGAGGGACTGCCTTACCAAAGCACAGGGGAAGAGGACATGCTCAGTCCTGATGCAACTTGATGAGCTGGGGTGGGTGGAACTTCCTTATTTCTGAGGAATAGGTGAGGGGGGGAGGGATGGAGCCCCAACCAGGATACAAAGTGAAAAAAAATTAATTAATTACAAAGTTTCCTGGTGACATAGGGCAAGACAAAGCTTATAATGACAGTCTCCACCTCAGAAGCCAGCGCTAACCTTGCTGTGTGAGTGTTCACATGTGCAGTCTACCGTGGTCACTATGAGGCCAAAGCCTAGTAAGAGAGAAAGTTTAGGTTCTATAATAAAGAAAGTGAAGCACCTTCTGCCTCTCTCGTTTGCCAACAATGTTTTGTTGACCGTGATACCCTTCAAACATGATATCGATACAATGAACCCAGTTTTGTAGGACCCCCTGATCACTTGAACTGCACAGGTTGAAAGAACTCATTCTTTGCACACTCGGGTCATGTTTAAGGTAATTTCAGGTATTATTAAGAGTGGGTGGTATCCTTGGAAAAGGAGGGCGTGCTTTCACCGTGTGCACCATGGGATAAAAACAACCAATTAGCCTATCCACCCTAACCAAATAGAAATGTGTTTTGGATGAAAACAATTATAGATTAAAGTAACCAGCAGAATTCCCTGAATCTATGTCTACTACATGCCTTTTTACCATTCTAATTGCTACAGCAAATGGTTTGCATAAAACAGCCACAATTATTTCCTTCTCTGTCTTCATCTCTTTTGTGAGGCAACGCCCCCATCTGGGCTGAAATTGCAAATCAATTTTGTCAATGTAATGCAGCTGTAGTGATACTGTGTTGAGCTCAGACACAAGCAAAAGAAGACTCCACACTCTCATGTTTCCTAGATGAGTTTTCTGTGGGCTGCCATTACAAAATACTGCACATCATGTGACATTAGTGGCACATTGTAGTGTCTCATAACTTTGATAGAAAAAAAAAAACAAAAGAACAGAGTGTCACAGTGAGTCTTATTTTTCTCTGAGTCTTATTTTTCTCTGAGGCATCTCTCTTCTTGGTTTAGAAATGGCTGCCCTTTGTTATGTCTTTAGGTGGTATTTCCTCTGTGGACACAACCACTACTACCCAAGTGTCCAAATACTCTGTCTTTATAAGGTCACCTGTCAGATTGGCTTAGAGCTCCTAACGTCCTCACTTTAGCTTAATCACCTCTTCACTGTCCTGTCTTTACATATACTCGTATGCTGAGAGTTAAGTTTTCAACATTTAAGTTTGAGGGTATGAAACACAATTAACCACAAACATTTCTTACATTACCTTAAGACCTGGCTTCCACCATCTCAACAATCCCAGGTTGACTTCCTAGTTGGCCTGAAAACTAAGGAACAAAACTTCTCACCTGATTAGCATCTTACCATGGAAACATGAGAGAATCCAGCTGAGACCAGACCACCTCTCCAGTCCAGCCTTGTCTGTATAATTGTAAGTCAAATAAAATGACCACTGAGTTTAGAGATTGTATACAGAATAACTAATTGACACCTTAACCAAAATAAAAATGTGATATTTTACCTTATACTGTCAGAGCTCTTTGATTGCAGACAATGGAACGCTCACTAGTTAACTTAAATAACAGGAAATTCATTGAAAAGAAAGCATGATAACAGAATCAATCAAAAGGTTTATAAATAGAAGCAAAAGTAACTTTGAAGTTCAGACAGCAAGAACTATTTTACATTTTTATCGGAGAGTTATACTGCTGAAAGAAATTAAGAAGAAAAAATCCTTTTAGAACATGTGTGACCAACCTAAAATCAAAGTCTGAGGAGAAAATGCTATAAGCTCAACCACATGCTGAAAGTACTAGAGTGTGGGCTTCAGGTCGATTAAAAATCAAATGCAGAAGACGTCATTAGATCACCGAACCATTAAGATGGGATAGTATGTACTAGGGATGTAGTCCAGTTATTAGAGTGTTTGTTTTGTGTGCACAAAGTCCTAGATTCAATCACTGCCTCATACTGCATAAAACTAGAAATGGTGGCATATGCCTGTGATCTGAGCACTCAGGAAGTGAATGCAAGAGGATCAGAAATTCACTTGCTATAAAATCCTCTGCTATGCAACACGTACAAAGCCAACCTTGGCTACCTGTAACCCTGACTCAAATAATAACTGAATAAAAGATTTTGAAGCAGGGAGTTATGTAATGATACAAGAGTGTCAGTAACTGCAGTAGCAGCGGGATGCCTGGGCACCCAGGCATAATGTCCAATGTGTCAGTCACTATAGGTGATGCATTTATTCATGAGTCAGGTACAGGCAGGAGCGAAAAAGCACGTAAGCCAAATAAGCCTCATCTTAAGTGCCTTGTGCTTTACCTTTCACTAGACACTGAACAGAGGCAGCTGCCTAGATTTCTTTCTTTTGTGGAGCTGCAAAGCATAACTTACCATGTATGCAATAAATTATGCTGACAACCAGGTACAGTGTAAAAGAATAGTCATGGATCAGCAGTCTTTCCACAGCAACCCAGGATAAGACATTTGGCAATGGTCTTTTTTACTCTCTTTCTCTCTCTCTCTCTCTCTCTCTCTCTCTCTCTCTCTCTCTCTCTCTCTCTGTGTGTGTGTGTGTGTGTGTACATTAATAGTATAAATTAACTGCTTTCACTATGACAATTTATATAAGTATAAATCATTCTGTGATCATGTGTGTCTTCCCTTTCACCCCATTCTGTACTTTGCAGCATAACCCTTCCCCTAATCATCCTTCTAATATCAGGCCACTTCCCTTCCTTCCTTCCTAACTTCCTTCCTTTTTATCTCCCTTTCATTGTCACATAGGAGAGCAAACACATGAAACCTGTCCTTTTGTGTCCATCTTTCCTCAGTTAATGATGATCTAAGGAAGATTACACTATAGCTGTTGACTTAAGCTGTATCTCTATGTTCTCTATAATCCCTTCTCCCCACATGCCTAGGAGAAAGCAGGACGACTTTCTGTTCTCCACTTCATTAAATAATAGTAAGATAATTTCTAAGAAGGAGGAAGAGGGTAGCTAGATAGGGGACAAGGATCTGGCAACAAGAAAAAATCTGGTTGTCAGAATGAAAAGACCCAGTAGTCAATAGCAACGGGGAGATGAGGTAAGGCAATGGCAAAAACAGCAAATAGTAAAGGGTGCCAATGGCACACTCAACCAGACACCTTGTGTCTAATAGGATGGAGCTCTCAGAGTAGAAGGACAGATCAAGCAGATTCCTGTGGATGTGTAGGAGGAAGAGGGAGAAAAAGAACATAATTTGGCAGTTATTATATGATATATAGTCCTAAATCATGGAGAAAAGAGGATTGGGGAAGCAACTAGATCAAGTCCCTGCCATTAGTCAGGAGACAGGCTTGAGACAGATTAATTCAGTTTCAGGTAAATGAAAAGGTTACATTTCTGCACGATGGCTGGTCAGTGGTGAAGGCATTGTGCCTCCAGGCATTAGAGAAAGTCTAAAATTTCAACCAGAATTTCAAAGGCTTCTGACCAAAATCAGGCTGCTAGGTTTGTTTATCAGGGATAATGAAATGGCCAGAGGGGAAACAAGGAGCTCATTTTTCATTTTTCCCCTGAGTAAAATTATTTTCTTCCCCTCATGCTTTTGCTTCTTCCAGACAGTTCCTTACTTTATTTTCCAGATATGCCTGGATCTCACTGTGCAGCCCAAGCTGGCCTTGAACTTACAGCAGTCCTGACTTCGCTTTGTCTCAGGAGTGCAGGAAATGGAACACTGGTGTAACTCATACTCTCATGACATATTCCTTGGTCTTGACTGAGTCAATTCTCACTGTTATGTTAGACGGGGGCCGGTTCACTTTAAAGGAACTGCACCATCTAGACCTCACAAGATGGAGAGAGAAAAAAAAAATCTCCTCCAACATACCAGGTCTCATTGTCTAAGGAATGGTGAAACAAAAACTGAACAGACAAGAACTGGTGGGGTATGCAGGCCTTTGTGTGTGTCTGTGTGTGTGTGTGTGTGTGTGTGTGTGTGTACAAATGTGTATAGATACAAAATAGAAATAGACAATCAGACAGATGATAGACAGAGTATAGATTTTATATACTATTCTCCATTCTATACATTATAATTTAGAAAACTGTACAGAATTTATAGAAGGAAGAAAGATAGCATCTTCTTTTCAGCATTCCCCTAAAAGTGTCCATATTTCATTTTATGCTTTGGCCCCAATAGCTTATTGGATAGTCTCAGAACCTTTAGAATGAACATGGTCTTCCCACCAGAGAACCAACTTTTAAAAGCCTCACAAGCCTTAGAGAATTCAGATATTTCCAAAACTGGAGAGAGGAGAAACCAGAGAAAATCTGTCAATTCAGCCAACTTGGGACTGAAACACTGTTTGTTGAGTTAACATTTATGAATACCAACAAGCAAAATAAAGACAAAAATGTCTAGTAATGAAGAAAAATAGAGTGTAGCCTTGGCTCTCTATTCTAGAGAACACATAGGAGAGATGAAAAACATTAATGTTGGTGTTTGAAGAAATTTTTAGATATAGTATCAAGTAAACATTTAGAGAACAAACATGTATTAAGTTGCAAAACATGGATTTGAACTCAGTCACATGTGAGCAACATGAAAAAAAAACTTATTCAGTTATGAGAAAAAAATTATCTACTCATTAATTTACTTAACTCATAAATAAAATTACACATGATTATAATATACAGTACAGTGTTCTCTCTATGGCATGGCTAAATTAAACCAATTAATATGCTATTATTATACAGACTCATCATTTTTGTCATGAGAATACTTAAAATCTCTTCTTTCATATTTTTTTTTCAATGCAGTTTATTCAGGAACCTTGAACAATCCTCGGACCCTGGGGAAAGCCAGCCCACAGCTTAAATAGCCTCTGGGTAGCCAACCCAGGCGTGCCACGTGGGCAATGCAGATAGGTCCACATACATGGAAACAAGCCAGATTCTCAGCCTTAGCCAAATGTGGAATTGTTCGTGACAGAGAGCACTCACCATCGGGAAGGTGGAAGGCGGAAACCAGCTCCATCTTTAAGGCATAGCATTCCGCAGCTCTCTACAGTTCCCCTTTTTGTTTTAGATGCATCAGGCAAGAGTAGAGGTCTGATCTCTGATATTAGAAATAAATTGGGACTTTGTACTGATGTTCATTTAGGTGTCATCCACCCAAAGAGCATCAGACCCGTCTGATACATTTTTCTCAGAGGCGGGACCTGGGGCATCAACCCGCATGCAATCAGACATGCTCTTCTCTGGGTCGAAAGCTGCTGACCCTGAGTGCAGTGCTTAGCCTCGCATCCTGAGCGTATCATTTTAGCTTTTTATGGTATCCAACCATGCTTGGGGAGAATGTCCTGCTTCAATGGCTGTAAAGGCCTGAATGATCATGGCTGCATCACACTGTTGTGAGACTCTAATCTTGCATATATACCACAGGCAAACCAAGGAGACCAACACCAGAAGGCCTGCTAACTCTCCCATGCCCGCCCATTCCTTCAGATGATTCATGGCTGCAGCAGATAGAGCCAAGTAATTGTGGTAATGATACTTGCTTTTTTGCCCAATGCTGGAATGCTAGTAAATTTAGGTATGCCCTGGTTACTCGCATGCCTCACTGCGTGCCTGTGCCCGTTGATGCCCCTCACGCTATGACTCTCTTCAGACAGAAAAGGGATCTTGGAACTACAGCCACCATTGTTACTACCATCTCATTGGCGGCTGTTGGAGCTACCACCAGGGCAGACTGCTCAGACCCTGAATAATCATTTAGCCAATGTAGCTCATGCCTTAGTTGTACATAAAGGAATTAATGCTCAACTAAAAGAAAGCTTGATTGTAGTCAATCAGAAGATTGACCTCTTGCAGGAGCAAATTGATACCCTATGGCAAATCGCTCAACCTGGCTGTCAATGAAAGTATGCTGGACTTTGTGTCACTAGCATACAACATGAGAATTTTTCCTGTGCTGCAAATCTGTCTAAACAATTGTCGAGCTATATTTTAGGTAATTGGACTGGAGAATTCGATACTACGATGGAGCAGCTGAGAGTGGCCATTGTCACAGTAAATTCTACCAAAGTGGACGCAGGACTAGCCACAGGATTATCTTCTTTCACATTTTAAAATGTAAAACGTTGTAATCAACTATACTTCTCATGCTGCTGACAGACCTGAAGACATCACAGGTCCATGCTTCCAGGTTGTGTCTGTGAGCCAATAATCTCCCCTAAAAGACTCACTCCTAACCCCTGATAGCCACAGTTCTGCTCTTTGCTCCTCTGAGCTCATCATTTCTAGGTTCTACATATAAGTGAAGTTGTGTGGCATTTGTATTCCCGTGCTTGACTTATTTTTATAACACAATTTCCTCCAGGTTCACCCCATGCTTTTGCCCTTGGCACAGTTTCCTAATTTGAAGACACAGTTGTAGAGAACTGTGTATGCACACAATCCTGTCCTCATCCACCATCTGGTAATGGACATTCAGGTTGATTCCATGCTTTGTTATTGTGAATACACTGCAATAAGCACAAGAGTATGGGCTTCTCTTCATAAACTGACTTACTTTCATTTGATTTCACACGCACAAATTCACAAATTGGATCCCCAGACAAATATAAATAAATACAAATGCCACTTTCATGAAAAAAAAAATGGAAAAAAAAACGTTATGATCGCCTTATTTTGTTAAGTTATTCTAGCTTTGAATTAGTTTGATGTCTTTGTAAGACAGAGGAAGCAGTCAGACCCAGATCTCTACATTTCCTTTTAGTTATTGTGTATAAACATTCACCACAGGACTTAGAGAGTAGCAAGTAGAAGGAGCAAGTCTGTACTGAAGAATGTTTACTGGCTTGCCTACTTCTCTACATCTTCCAGATCTAAGATGCAATTGTCAAAATGTTGATAGTGTATGCCTTTGCTTCCTGAAAATGAGTGTTTTTGTGGTTGCTTTTAAAGACTTTTCTGCCGATGTGAAAATTTTTATATTGAGAGTGTACAAGGAAAAACAATCAATACCTATTTTTTAAAAAATAACCTATCACAATGAATTGTGATTTAAGATTTAATATTTCTGTTTTATTATTTGAATAAACACTGACTTAGTTTTTAAAATATTGTCAAAAATGCAGACTTAATTAAAGAGAGACTTTATAAAAATATTGCAACCTTACCCATTTGGGTGACTAGTACTGTGGTTTATATTTAAAAGACAACTCAGCAGGCTCATGTTTTAAAAGTTTGTTCCCTAACTTATGGCTTTATTTCAGGAGGCTCTGTAACCTTTGTGAAATAGGGCCTGGTAGAGAAAGAGGCTTGTTGGGGGCAAGCTTTGAAAGCTATAGGCTGCCGCTGGCTCCTTGTAGACTCTCTTCTTCGTAGATTCCTGTGATATGAAAAATAAATCTTTCCTCCCATGAATTATTTCTATCAGGTATTTTGTGATAGTGGCACAAAGTAGCTAATGTAACTTTAGTGATAAAAAGTGTTGTTGAGGAGATGGAGAAATTATGACCCTTGAGCACTATTGTTTGGAATGTAAGGTGGTAATTCACTAATGCAATACATTAAAACGCAATGCTTCCGGGAATCCAAGATGGTGGTGCTGGGAGGATATTCCTTTCTGACCAGCAGCACAGCAGGACCTGCACAATGACCAGCAGACAGAACTCTGGGCCCTAAAACTCCAGGTGTGGGATTCAATCAGCCTCAGGTAACCCAGCTAAACCACGGAACAGTTTCCAGGTCCCGCCAAGTGCTCAGGTGCCAGCCCAGAGCCACACGCTGCCATCGAGCTCTGATCACTGTCCCAGAGTGAACTATGGGCCCCCCAACACCAGAGACTGGGATTTCCAATCGAGAGAAAACCCCACGGTGCAGGAAGCAATGGGGATGAACCTTAGGTCACCCAGACAATCCCTGGAAAAAGACCCGGGTCCAGCAGGTGCCCAGGTGCCAGCCCAAAGTGGGGTGCTTAGCCACCAGCACAGAGTCCTGTCTGCATGCCTGACTCACCATTCCAGACAGAACTGAGGGCCCCAGGGCACCAGAGACTAAGCTTCTCTGTCAGATGGAAGCCTACAGTAAAAGGAAGAGCAGGCCTGACCCCAGAGCACGCAGCTAACAATCCTCCCCCGCCACTGGTCATTAATCTCTCTCAACATCAATGGACTCAATTCTCCAATAAAAAGACACAGACTAACAGAATGGATGTGTAAACAAGACTCAACAATCTGTTGCATACAAGAAACATACCTAAGTAAAAAAGATAGACATTACGTGAGAGTAAAGGGCTGGAAGACAGTTTTCCAAGAAAATGGACCTAGGAAACAATCAGGAATAACCACTCTAATAACTAATGAAAAAGACTTTCAACCAAAATTAATCAAAAGAGATGGGGAAGGACACTTCATACTCATCAAGGGAAAATTCCACCAGGAAGACATCACAATCCTGAACATCTATCCCCCAAATACAAGGGCACCCACATTTGTAAAAGAGATATTAATAAAACTTAGACCACAAATAGATCCCCACACATGAATAGTGGAGACTTCAATACCCCACTCTCAACAAAGATCAACAAAATAGAAATTAAACAAAGAAACAATAACTCTAACAGAGGTCATTAATAAAATGGACCTAACAGCCATCTACAGAACCTTTCACCCAAACACAAAATAATTTGCCTTCTTCTCAGCACCTCATGCAACCTTCTTCAAAATAGGCCATATAGTTGGTTACAAACCGAGCCTCAACAGATACAAGAAAATTGAAATAATCCCTTGTATCGCACCAAGGACTAAAGCTGGACCTCAACAATAACAGAAATAGCAAAAGCCTACACACACATGGAAAATGAAAAACTTGCTACTCAATGACAGCTGGGTCAGGGAAGAAATAAAAGTCTTCCAAGAATTCAATGAAAATGAAAGTACAACATACACAAACTTAAGGGACATGATGAAAGCAATGCTTAGAGGAAAGTTGATAGCACTAAGTGCCTTCAAGAAGAAATTCAAAATATCTCATTCAAGCAATTTAGTGGCTCACTTAAAGCCCTAGAAAAAAAGAAGCAGACACACCAAAGAGAAGTAGATGGCTGAAAATAAAAAAACTCAGGGTTGAAATCAATCAATTAGAAACAAATAAAACAATTCAAAGAATCAATGAAACCAAGAGCTGATTCTTTAAGAAAATCAACAAGATAGACAAACCCTTAGCCAAACTATCTAAAAAGCAGAGAGATACTATCCAAATTAACAAACTCAGAGAGGAAAAAGGGGACATAACTACAGACACTGAGGAAATCCAAACAATCATTAGGATTTACTTCAAAAGTCTATATGCCACAAAATTTGAAAATCTAAATGAAATGGACAATTTTCTTGATCGATTTCACTTACCAAAGCTGAATCAAGACCAGGTAAATCAATTAAATAGTCCTATATCCCCTAAGGAAATGGAAGGAGTCATCAAAAGTCTCCCATCCAAAATAAGTCCAGGGCCAGATGGTTTCAGTGCAGAATTCTACCAGACCTTCAAAGAAGAGCTAACACCAATTCTCTTCAAACTATTCCACAAAATAAAAACAAAAGGAACACTACCAAACTCATTCTATGAAGCCACAGTCACCTTGGTACTTAAACCTCACAAAGACCCAACAAAGAAAGAGAATTTCAGGCCAATCTCCCTTGTGAACATTGATGCAAAAATACTCAACAAAATACTTACAAACGGAATACAAGAACACATCAAAGATATCATCCATTTTGACCAAGTAGGCTTCATCTCAGGTATGCAGGGGTAGATCAATATATAGAAATCCATCAATGTGATCCACCATATAAACAAACTGAAAGAAAAAAAAAACCACATGATCATCTCCTTAGATGCTGAAAAAGGATTTGACAAAATCCAACATCTATTCATGTTTAAAGTCTTGGAGAGTTCAGGGATATAAGGCACATACCTAAACATAGTAAAGAAAATATACAGCAAGCCTATAGCCAACAGCAAACTCAATGGAGAGAAACTTAAAGCAATCCCACTGAAATCAGGGAAAAGACAAGGCTGCCCACTCTTTCCATTTGTCTTCAACATAGTTCTTGAAGTAGAGCAATAAAACAATTAAAGGAGATCAAGGGGATACAAATTGGAAAGGAAGAAGTCAAAGTATCACTATTTGCAGAAGATATCATAGTATACATGAGTGTCTCCCAAAATTCTACCAGAGAACTCCTACAGCTGATAAACACCTTCAGCAAAATGGCTGGATACAAAACTCAAAAAATCAGTAACTTTCCTATATACAAAAGACAAAACGGCTGAGAAAGAAATTAGGGAAAAAATACCCTGAAAGCAGTCACAAAGTACATAAAGTACCTCGGTGTGACCCTAACCAAGCAAGTCAAAGACTTGTATGAAAAAATTTTCAAGTCTCTGAAGAAATAATTGGAAGAAGATGTCAGAAGATGGAAAGATAACCCATGATCATGGCTTGGCAGGATTAACATAGTAAAAAACGACTATCTTACCAAAAGCAATCTACAGATTCAATGCAATTCCCATTAAATTACCAACACAATTCTTTACAGATCTTGAAAGAAAAATTCTCAACTTCAAATGGAATAACAAGAAACCCAGAAATGCTAAAACAATCCTCTACAATAAAAGATCTTCAGGAGGTATCTCCATCCCTGATCTCAAGCTGTACTATATAGAGAGCAACAGTCATAAAACTGCATAGTACTGGCATAGAAACAGAATGGTGGATCAATGGAATCAAATAGAAGACCCTGAAATAAACTCACACACTTATGGACACATGATTTTTTACGAAGATGCCAAAACCATTCAATGGAAAAAAGATAGCATCTTCAACAAATGGTGCTAGTCCAACTGGATGTCTACGTGTAGAAAAATGAAAATAGATCCATATTATCATTCTACACAAAATTAAAGTCCAAGTGGATCAAAGACCACAACATAAAACCAGATACACTAAATCTGTTAGAAGAAAAAGTGGGGAACAGCCTAGATCTCATTAGCACAGGAGACAACTTCCTGAACAGAACACCAACAGCACAGGATCTAAGAACAAGAATCAATAAATAGGACGTCATGAAACTGAAAATCTTCTGTAAAGCAAAGGTCACTGTCATCAAAACAAAACGACAGCCTACAGACTGGGAAAGGATCTTCATCAACCCTTTATCTGACAGAGGGCTGATATCCAGTACATATAAAGAACTCAAGAATTATACAGCAACAAATCAAGTAATCTAATTAAAAATTGGGGAACAGAGCTAAACAGAGAACTCTCTGTAGAGGAATATCGAATGGCAGAGAAACACTTAAAAGAAATGTTCAACCTCACTAGCCATTAGGGAAATGCAAATCAAAACAACCCTGAGATTTCACCTTACACCCATCAGAATGGCTAAGATCAAAAACTCAAGTGACAGCACATGCTGGCGAGGTTGTGGAGAAAGAGGAACCCTCCTCCATTGCTGGTAGGAACGTAAACTTGGAAATCAATCTGGCGCTTTTTCTTGGGAATAGGGCTTTCTCAAGATCCAGCTATAACATTCCTAGGCATATATCCAAAACATGCTCAAGTATACAACAAGGATATTTGCTCAACCATGTTTGTAGCAGCTTTATTGGTAATAGCCAGAACCTAGAAACAGCCCAGATGCCCCTCAGTGGAGGAATCGATTCAGAAATTGTAGTACATCTACACAATGTAATATTACTCAACAATAAAAAACAAGGAAATCATGTAAATTGCAGGTAAATTGCAGGACTGGAAAAGATCATCCTGAGAGAGGTATCCCAGAAGCAGAAAGACACACAGGGTATATACTCACTCTATTAGACATATAATATAGGATAAACATACTAAAATCTGTACATCTAAGGAAGATAATCCAGATTGAGGAGTCTGGATAAGATGATTAATCCCCATTCAGAAAGGCAAAGAGGATGGGCATCAGAGGAGGGAGAAAACAGGGAACAGGACAGGAGCCTACCACAGAGGGCCTCTGAAGGGCTCTTCCCTGTAGAGTATCGAGGCAGATGCTGAGACTCATAGCCAAACTTTTGGCAGAGTGCAGGAAAACTTTTTTTTTCTGTTTTCATATGATTTATTTAAAATGCCTACAGTTTTTTCCTTATAGTTATCTTTTATTTTTTTAATTTTAATTTAATTTTATTTTTAATTACACTTTATTTACTTTGTATCCCCCCTCTAGTTTCCTCCCCCCTCCCCTACTAATCCCTCCTCCCCTTTCTCCACGAATGCCCCTCCCCATGTCCACTGGTAGGGGAGGGTGTCTTTTTCTTCCTTCTGATACTAGTCTGTTAGTTCTCATCAGGAGTGGCTGCATTGTCTTCCTCTGTGGCCTGGTAAGGCTGCTTCCCTCTCAGGGGGAGATGATCAAAGAGCAAGCCAATCAGTTCATGTCAGAGCAGTTTCTGTTCCCATTACTATGAAATCCACTTGGACACTGAACTACCATGGGCTACATCTGTGCAGGGGTTCTAAGTTATCTCCATGCCTGGTACTTGGTTGGAGTATGAGTCTCAGGAAAGACCCCTGTGTTCAATTTTTTTGGTTCTGTTGCTTTCCTTGTGGACCTCCTGTCCTCTCCAGGTCTTACTATCTTATGAAAGAAGTAGGAGATAGTAAGACCTGGAGAGGATAGGAGCTCCAGAAGGAGAGCAACAGATCCAAAAAGTTTGGGCACAGAGGTCTTTTCTGAGACTGATACTCCATCCAAGGACAACTCATGGAGATGGCCTGGAATTCCTGCACAGAGGTAGTCCATGGCATTTCAGTGTCCAAGTGGGTTTCATAATAATAATTAAAACAGGGACTGTCTCTCACAGGAACTGATCGGCCTGCTCTTTGATCACCTCCCCCTGAGGGGGAAGGAGCCTTAGCAGGACACAGAGGAAGACAATGCAGCCACTCCTGATGAGTCCTGATAGACTAGGATCAGAGGGAAGGGGAGGAGGACCTCCCTTATCAGTGGACTGGGGGAGGGGTACTGGTGGGGAAGAGGGAGGGAGGGTAAGGTTTGGATGGGAGGAGGGAGGGAACTACATGGGAGATGCAAAGTGAATAAACTGTAATTAATACAAATAATTTTAAAAATAAATTTATAAAAGCAAAGCTTCTCAAGAAGCTTACATGAATTAATGTAACTCCAGCAACTCTACTTTGCATGTATATCAAGAAGTGAAAGTAGGCCCTGAAGAGCTATTTAAATGCAGAGCCAAACTTCAATCAGTCTTGTTAATAATAGCTGAAATGGTGGAAACATTACAAGTGTCTATCCTTATCTGTAAATGTAACTTGTATCTGTTAGATATAATTGTCATCTCAAAGGTTTACTGCTGAGTTAGCTCACCCTTTCTAGTTCTTTCTGAACTCTGGCTGGCTGGTTCAACTCAGCTGTTCTGCCTCAAAAGTTGATTGATTTAAACTGGCTTCTCTCCGCTTCTGACTGAATTGCTCTGTTTGAATAAACTGCCTCTAAATCCATGAACTGAACTGCACTGACTTCATTGACTGCACAAACCTAACAGAATTGAACATAGCTCCATGCACTCAACAGCACTGAACTGAACTGCTCTAAATTAAACTGCCTCTCTCTCCCTGAGCTGCTCTCTTAAGTCATTTCTCTTTCCTGTATATTCTCATGAGATTTGGGCATATCTTATCTCTGAGTCATTCTGTCAAATCTTTCTCTGATTTCTCACTTTGTATGCCCTTCATTTAGGAGTCATTGTTTGAGATGAAAGGTATGTACTAAAGATATGTTTGTATTTCAGCCAGATCATACTATAATCCAGAGCATGTCTGCATTCTAGCCAGATCACTTAGACCCAGAAAGTCTTTAGATGTGACCCCTTGCCAGAGCAGGGGGTCTCAATGGATGCTATCATCTCAATGGATGACAGTGACAGAGAGAACATTCTGATACTTCTATGGCATAGACAAACCTAAGGGAGGCTGTGCCTAATGAACTACACTAGTAACAAAAGACAAACACTGAGTGATTCCACATACATGCAACACAGAAACCAAGAACAACCAAAGTCATAAACAAAGAAAATAAAAGTATGGTTGCTAGGGCCCTAAGGCGGAATTAGAAACTGTTTCATGGGTATAATCATTTTCTAAGACTAAAAATTCTGAAGATGACTCAGCAGGTAAATATACTTCCTGAATAAGCATGATGACCTGAATTCAGTCCCCAGAACCCATGTAAAGATGGAAGAAGAGAATAGATGCTAGAGATTTCTCCTTTGGCCTCTCTCTATCTGTGTGTGTGTGTGTGTATGTGTGTGTGTGTGTGTGTGTGTCTCAGAGAAAGACAAAGATACAATAATAAATAATAATAAATGAATGATATTTCTTAATTGCTATCATAAATGTGAATGAAACTATTATAATACTACAACAAGAAAAAAGCTCAAATCATAAGAGCTGAAAATCTCTCTCTCAAGACTAAGTAAAAAAGGAATGTTCTTTTATAGAGGAGAATAAAAGAGACCAGAGAGGACTCAGCATGGGGGAGCAGATGGGCAGGTGGCCATGGGACAGCTAAGCAGAAAGCACATTTCCTCCTAGTCAGCAGACTGACAGAAAGAGGATGCTGGAAAAAACTGCTCCATTTCTGCACTGGCTCAGTCTAATGTGGATTAGGAGAAGAAGCCTGGCTAAAGCCTGGTGGCTTCACCTTGGCTGACATCTTGGCCAGAGAAGATGGAGACATATGTGTCAATGCTATTCATAGACAAAGGATGGGAAGTTAGAGGGCTATTCATGGTATGAGCACAGACACACACTACAAATTTTATCCAGTCACAAAGGAAAGAGTGGATCTTTGCAGTAAGCTTAAGGGGTATGGCGTGTGATGCCCCATAATAATTTCTTACTTGATGCTGGTTTCTAGGAATACAGGTTTATATGGACTTCAATACTTCCTGTAACAAAGTGTAGTAAGATAAAGAGAAGAGGAGTGGAAATCAGACATATGAATGTCAGTGTCTACAACATTTGCAAGTGCTATCTCAGGGCCTTAATTCTATTACTCTGGCATAAAATTAAGTATGAAGTAAGAGAAGACATTCATATGACTCAAATGATGCCTACACAATGTCTTGCAAAGTGTATTATTCAGAGTTCTCCATACAAACAGAACTGAGAGGATATATGTACTTATGGGAAGGGATTTGGTAGTTTGGCTCCTATGATTTTCTGTAGTTCTCCAATGGCTGTCTGTAGACTGGAGAGTTTGGGGAATCTATAACTGCACAGTCTAAACTTGAAGCTTCATAATAAGAGTCCAGGGATGCAGCCCTAGTCCTAAGCCAAAGACCTACTGGTTCCTGGAGAGGGATGTCTTTGTCAAAATCACTGGTACGAGTCCTTGTCAAAAGCTGAGGAAGCTGAAGTCTGAGCTTCACTGACAATAGCAAAAAAGCATGCCAACTCAGAAAAGGTTGTGTGAACACCCACATAGGAGAGATTGAACACAAATGAGAAAACAAGCCTTCCTGTTCTCCTGCCCAAACCATCTGGGCTCCCAGCATATCGGATGGTTCTACCCACAAGGCAGAAGGGCTTCCTCACTCACTGAACTCAGCTGCATGCCAGTCTTCTCTGAAAACGCCTCCACAGATGTCACCAGAAAGCATGCTTTCCCTATCATCTAGGCCAAATCCAGTCAAGCTGATGTTCATAACCAAAAGAGGGAAACCCCAGAGTCTGGGAGCAGAGCTCAGCAATAGAACACTTGACCTACCATATACTGGGCTCTGTGGAAAACAAGGAAGCAAAGAAACAAGGGAGCAAAGGCCTGCAGCAGCATTAGGTACCGTGATTAAAATAAACCTGCTTCTGAAGAATTGTGAGGTGAGGAATGTAAAAGTAATGCTAACTCTTGATTTTTACAGGATGAGAGATACAGAAGCTGTGGAGAACCATATGTGCTTAAGATCTAAAATGTATGCTAGAAAGTATAGGTTCCAACAATCTGTAAAGAACTGGGATTTCTGCAAGGACAAGAGGAAAGAAAAACAAAACAGTGCTTGGAGAGAACAAGGAGCTTGATTGGTCTTGGAAGAATGGGGGCTTCTGCTTGAGTGGAGGCAAAAAGTGGGAACACAGTGGTGGCTCTCAAATGATATGAAAGAGTGCCTATGTGCCAGGGATCTGAAGTAGGGCTTTTGGGCTTCTGTGTACCAAATGCTACAGGCAGAATGGCTTAAATAATAGGAACATATTTCTTCCCAGCTCTAAAAGCTCCATGGCCCAGATCCAGTCTGGCAGCCCTGGTGGTTGGAAAAATGCTTCTCTAGTTTATAGCAGCTGCTTTCACACTGGGTCTCTGGCCTTTCTTCTTCATGTGCACTCCCAGTGAGTCTGTCTTTTTGTTTGATTTTTTTCTTTTTCAAGACAGGTGTTCTCTGTCTAGTTCAGGCAGTCCTGGAACCCATACTGTAGACCAGGTTGGCCTTGAACTCAGAGATCTGCCTGCCTCTGCCTACTGCATGCTGAGAATAAAGACAGTGCCACCCTGCCCCTGGCAAGTGTCCTGTTCTCACCAGTCCTAATGAATATGGGGCCGTGTGGCTTCAGTAAGCTGTAATTACCTCTTATAAATGCCCTGTCTCCAAAAACAGTCATATTAGGGGAAATAGCTTGCTGTGAATTTGAAGGGGATAGTATCTACTGAATACAGAAAAGAAAAGTAAGCACTTCACTGTCACCTTGGGGGAAGTTGAGGACTACATCTTAAAAAGAATTTTGCCCTTTCCACCTTGGGAAAGCCAGAAGGTATCCTGGTGAGAGGGAAAACTCTTTCTTCAAAGGGTTGCAGAAGCAGAGCTTTGCTATTTTTTGACTTGTTATTTTCAGAAGGAAAAAAAAAAATGGTTTTCAAATGTATTGGCTTTTCTGAGCCATGAGTTTGGAAATAGCAAAAAAGGAATTTTAAAAATATACAGTGATGAGCCTGTCTATACTCTGAAAATGACAGTATGGTACAAAATACTCCTGGTGTCTTGGGAAGTAAAGTAAGTGCACATGTTCATTGCTCTCTTTTTGAAACCCTGCATTCCCCAAAGGTTCTTGTACTTAATAGGACGGTGGCTCTGCACCATGGCAGTTCGGGCACTGAGGACAAGCGATAAATTTTCAAAGGCCAGCTAGGAATTACCTGTGTCTGGGGTTGGGGATAGCTCCTGATAACTAGCAGGTGAAGATTAGAGGTGAATGCTAAGCTTCCCCTGCCCTGCAAAGCTCCAGTTACACAGAGGATTGGTCAAGTCAGGTGAAGCATTCTTTATTAACTACTGTATGGATTTCTCCATAAAGCCAGTTTGGAGAACAGATCCAAATCTGGACTTCCTCATCCCTCCCTCTTGCTTGGAAGCTGCTATTCACACAAGGCCAATGTGACCCACCTTTTCCATTCAGGAAATACTGAGAAGGTTGCAGTAATGCCCTAAGTATAAATATTATATCAGCACTGCTAACCAGTGAGGCACAGAATTCAATACCTTTCCTCTGTGTAGCCTGGGGGTAAGGAGCACCTACAACCATATGCCATAAATGTCAAAATTCCTTCCTACACAAGAATAATACCTAGCAGAATGGCAACCACCTGCTAGTGCAGGACAGTCTTTTACGGTCCCCGGGTGTTGGTGGGCATGCAAGTGTCTGGCCTTAGCTTATTTATCTATCATATTTATCAATCTTATTTTCACTCATTCTCTACTTACCGTTCCAAGGTCCCAAGCAAGTGCCATGCACACCAGGAAAATTTATACATATATTCTTTTTATTTCTATATGCCCTCTGGTGGAATAGTCTTCACTCCAAAAATCTTTACCTCGTTTCACATCCCTGCTCCTAGGATACTGTCACTAACCACTGTTTGTTTATAGCTCCCACCTCCAAAATGCCCCAAGTTCTTACTCTGACTTACAGTTTAGTCTTACCACAAAGTGCCATTTGATTAATTTATTTATTAATTGTCTTTCTCCCCTTCTCCCATTAGAAGAATTATACTTTATCAGTTTATCCAGCACCTAAACTACAATCTGAAACAGCATGGGTACTCAGTAAAACTTTCTTAAATAAATGTTTTAAATGCATTGTAGTTTTTGTTGTTGTTGTTGTCACTGTTCTCATTTTTCTTCCTCTTACTTTTTTCCCTCAACTTCATAAGCCTATCCTATGTTGAAAATACCTTATTCATTTTTTTATTTCTCTACATATTAAACCAGCCATAATTACTATGCACTTGAAATTCAAAATTTTGCTCAACTTTCAGTGAAGTTCTATCAGCAGCTATAAGTGACAGTTCTGGCTACAATGAAAAAAAAATAGCATGGCACCCCATAAACCCCTACATTAATCAGGATCCTCTAGAGGAACAGACCTATAGAATGAATGTATATCAAAGGGAATTTATTAGACAAGCTTGAACAATATGGTCTGAGCAGTTCAATAATGGCTGTCTTCATACTGGAAAGACAGTATGAAATCAGGCAGCCAGTCCATGAGGATGGATGTCTGAGCACTCTAAATCTTATGCTCAAGCCTGAAGGATTTCTAGAATGCCAGTGATCTTCAGTTCACATTAGAAAGTCAAAGAAGCTGGGTTTTGGTGTCAGCAAAGAATGGTAGCAGTTGTAGGTCCAGCAGTAGCAGCAGCAGGGTGGATGAACTTGGCAGCAAGTCACAAAAAGGTTTGATTATGTCACTAGTATATCAAGAAGGCAAGCAAACAAAAAAAAAGTTTCCTTAAGAACTCCTAAATCTAAGGCATACTATATTCTTATGAGTCTTTCCATTTCAGTTAATTTAAATAAAAAAAAATCCTTCACAGGAGAGGCATGCCCAGAGGTTTTTCTTGAGCAATTCAGAAACAGTCAAGTTGACATGCAAAATTAACCATTACATCCCCCTAAGGAAATATGGAGATGGAGCAATATTCAATGAAAGATAAAGGAGATCTATACTGCAGTGAAAAGCAATGTCCTGGACGACACAAAAGGCCAAGTGATTTTGCCAGTGTGGAGTGGGAGAGGGGATGAAAATCTTCCTGCTTAGAAAGAAACTCAAGAATCAAGCAAGGAGATATTAGATATATAATATAGGATAAACATACTAAAATCTGTACACCTAAAGAAGCTAAGCAAGAAGGAGGACCCTGGAAAAGATGATCAATCCTCATTCTGAAAGGCAAAGAGGATGGACATCAGAAGAGGGAGAAAACAGGGAACAGGATAGGAGCCTACCACAGAGGGCCTCAGAAAGACTCTATCCAGCAGGGTGTCAAAGCAGATGCTAAGACTCATAGCCAATCTTTTTACAGAGTACAGGGAATCTTCTGAAAGAAGGGGGAGATAAAAGACCTGGGGGAGATAGGAGCTTCACAAGAAGAGCTACAGAAACAAAAAATCTTGGCACAGGGGTCTTTTCTGAGACTGGTACTCCAACCAAGGGCCATGCATAGAGACAACTTAGAACCCCTGCACAGACATAATCCATGGCAGCTCAGTGTCCAAGTAGGTTTCCTAGTAAGGGGAACAGAGGCTGTCTCTGACATTAACTCAATGGCTGGTTCTTTGATCACCTCTCCCTCAGGGGGGAGCAGCCTTACCAGGTCACAGAGGAAGACAATGCAGCCAGTCCTGATGAGACCTGATAAGCTAGGTCAGATGGAAGGGCAGGAGGACCGCTCCTATCAGTGGACTGGGGGAGGTGCAAGGGAGTAGAAGACGGAGGAAGAGTGAGATTGGGAGGGGACAAGGAGGGACCTACAGCTGGGATACAAAGTGAATAAATTGTAATTAATAAAAACACACAATCAAACAAACAAAAAGAATCAAGCAAGTGTCAGCTGGCAGGATGAGGGAGGAGAGACAGCCAAGGAAGAACTACAAGAAAGTGAAAGGACAGATGGATTCTGTAGGAAGAGTTTGGTAAAGCGACTAGGGAGGTAACATGAGCTAACCAACTCAAATCTCAATGAACCAGCTGCAGTATGATGAAACAAATTAATTCAAGCCCTTTTGGCAAACACCACTATTACAGTTATAACAGCAGTGATGGCTTCAGCAAAAACCAGGAGGCTTCTCTAGGCTTCTGTGGGTTTCTGTAATCTTGTGTTTCTTTCATCTTGTATTTGAGTTGACTTTCTTCTGTCGGCCCATCCAGACCACACTGTATTTTCTTCTTCTCATCGCCTGTGTGTTTTACCCTGGTTAAACATCTGTATCCTCAGGCAAGAAACAAGAACACCATGAATATCCCAGGAACTAAGCACAAGACACAGATGAATTAGCAAAATCTCAGCTGCCTTTTGATTCCTTCCCATCACAGGTGGTGTGACACCCTTCCTTAACTTCTAGGCAACCTTGGTCTTTTCACAATCTTTGAGCCATGATCATCCCTCCTTCCCAAACATCCTGTAATGTCCCTCTTCTTTCAGCAGAAATGTTCAGGCCTTCAGTCTTAAGGGTGGGGTGCCTGACTTTATTCTATTGGCTCATCCTGATCACACTGCTGTTTTCCTTCCCCTCCCCCAAACTTTCTATATAATTCACAACCTCCGGCGTGCTTTCTTGGAGGATATTTCACCCACAATTTCTTGCAGTATAAGAATTGCCCTAAAATATGGATTGAAATGATCACTTCAAACATTGCCAGTGGCTTAATAATGAGCAAATACAGTGACTCTTTCTTAATTGTAGTAGCTTTTATTTCCTTGAATTATTTAAAGCTTGTAACCACCTGCTCTGCCATAAAATCTTTTATCTAAACTTTGTCATCAAAAGAAAAACATGCATAAGAAAATAATTTTTTCAGTTAAATTAGTAAGTACAAGAGGAACATAGTTTAATAACAATGGACAGTTTTTAGACTGACTAGATTGGAGCCCTTAGAAGCTAGCTGTGTTGAATGAATCACTGTATCCTTTTGTAGGTACACAAAGATCTTTCTCAATACGGATGGCTCACAGACTCTAGACATATGGCAGACCATGAGAAATCTCAGGAAGGGCTTGAGAAGAAGGTAAACTGTTTCAAGGAAAGAAAGGAAGCCTACAAGAAGATGCAATACACTGGCTTTTACACTGGAACCTTACCAGTTTTAAATTTAATAAGGCACACAATGAAGAGGCAATTCCAGAGAACTTATGTGAGTCTTTAGTGGCAAGAACCTTTTCTTTTAAAACTTATTCAAAATACAAACAACATTGCATAGACTGATTAAGTTATCTTTAGGAATATATATGTATTTAGAAGTACACATACACATGTGTGCATATAGAATCAATTGATAAGAAAAGCAGCCATGAATTTGAAATAAAGAAATAAGAGGTTTATGAAAGGGTCAGAAGGAAGAAAAAAGAAATGAAAAATTATGATATCAAAAACAAAAGAAATAACAAAAAATATTCTTAGTATATAAAGTTCTAGAGTATAAGGTTTTGTTTGCCCAAAATGTCTTTTATAGAAAATCCTTAAAACAAGATGATCTGATTATAAAATAACTTCTTTATTTTGTTTTTAAATTGGGACCTGCATTTAAATATATCTGACATTATCAAAAAAAGAAAAAGAAAAAGAAAGAAAAATTATACCCGATCTGATAAGATCTTTAAATTTAGAATTAAAACCAGTTCTTATAATTGTTTTACTGTAACTATTTTTTATTACAATTTCTACTTGGGTGAAACACTCAAAGCATTTTGGATACTTCTGAAATCCATTTCTATATTTGTCAGAAAACACAATTATCAAGTGTCTTTTATTTCCATTGTTTTCATCAAGAGCACTCAAGAGGATTTCTTGTTATTTTCCTTGAAAAAGTGTTGTTACTACAAGTTGGCATTGAGAAATCTATTTTTAACTTTGTGGAGTATTTTAATTTGAAGATAATGTATGTATTCAGGCAGGCGTTTGGTGACAGCAGTTTTAATTGGAACATTGTTCTGCCTTTTTTTTTTAACATAAGCATTCTCTCTTTATTCTTTGCTCTTTCCAAACTTCTTAATACAGCAAATCTCTTCTCCAATCTTCAAAATGAAACACTTTTTTTCCCATTAAAGTGGAATTCTTCATCTCTTGAAAGAAAATGAAAATAGGAGTCAACAGAAAATGAGGCTGAAATCACCTTGTCAGGAATGACTGAAGGCAACGGAGAAAATGAATAAGGAAAGCAGAAACAAACATTTAAATGAATATAAATGATTCTGCTTGGCTGAAAAGAGGAGCAAATAAATCTCCAAGAAAACAGCAAGGCAGTGGATGCTTAGAAAATACCTGAAACACCACAGTTGGGCAGGTTTTACTTCCACACTTCTTGTCATGTTCTTGGTAAGCTCATATCCTTTCTTTGGCTACTGTCTCCATAAAAACCTTCCTAATCACTCACCAACTTTCCATCTGCTTTTCTTGGAAGGTAAACAAAATTGCTAAATACTTGGCAAGGCCCGCTCAGAAATAAAGGCTGTGCCTAGGCCTGATAATATAATTAAATCATGGGGAGGAAGTCTGGCCTTGGTGTCAGGACTACTTCTCACTGTCTGTAAGACTGAAAAAAAAAAGTTTCCTTTTGAAAATAAGTAAATAAATAGGTAAGAAACTATACAAAAGCAGTCCCCATAGTAATATGGAGCAAAGAATTTTCACTAGCGTATGATGGACGCCCAGGATATGTGAATTTGGCGAGTGGGAAAGAATTGACTGTCTACAGTAGTGTCAAATCCAACTCAAGGCCTAACCCATGAATATTCGGTGAGAGTGAGAGTGAAGGGATGAATAATACTTTCACATAGAATGAAACCATGCCAAAGGGAATAATAAAGAGAAGCCTGAACAGTTCTCAATGAAATCTTGATCCTGCCACATTTTATAAACATTTGTTAAATGATGAAATAAACACGTGAAACAGGGGAGACTGCATATTTTATGTGGCTTGGCACAAAATGAGCATGCAGGCCTCTTTCTCAAAATGCAAAGGCACTCTGTTTCTCGCTTTCCTTGCTAATAATCTTTATGCTCCACTTCATTATAAGTGTTTTATTAATTCAGAATTTTCTGATATTGTATAGGAATAAACTACCTCTAGCTTATTTTTGCCTTTTATTGAAAATAGATTTTTTTTCTAACAAATATACCCTGATTATGCTTTCCTTTCCCTCCACTCCTCCTAATTCCTTCCCCACCACCACCCCTCCCATCCCTACCCACCCCTTTTCTGTCTCTCATTAAAAAAGAATAGGCTTCTAAAGGATACTAATAAAACAAAACAAAAGCTAATACATAAGAATAAGACAAAACAAATGAACAGAAGAAAGGGAAAAAGAGCACATGTGCACCAAAAGCACAAGAAGCCAATATAGACCCAGAGACCCTCTCATTTACACACTCAGAAATTCCATCAAAACAATAAACGGGAAGCCATGCTATACACCCAAAGGACCTATACAGTAAAAAAAGAGAGAGAAAATATATATTGATAAATAAATTAAAGAGCCAGGAGCAGTAGGACATGCCTGTACTCCCAGAATTCTATAAGGCAGAGGCAAATGGATCTCTGTGAGTTTGAGGCCAACGTGGTCTAGGCCAGCCTAGTCTACATAGAGAAACCCTGTCTCAAAAAAAAAAATTAGAGTAAAGTAAAATTTTAAATAAAATAAAATTAAAATAAACAAAAATACCCAAAACAAAACAAACAAGCAAAAAAACAGAAAATCTCTGACATTATTTTATGAGACAAGCAAACTCCAAAGATGCCATTCTGTTAGTTTTCTGTTGGCCATCTACTGTTGGGCATGTAGCCTATCCTTAAAAGTATTTTCCTAATGAGATTCCCTTGGAGAAAATTAATTTTCATTTCCAAGTGATTATCAACTAGATATAGCTTTATCTTCTCAATTGAACTCCTAAGAAAACTTCCACTCTTCACAGGCTACCTTCTCTCTTCCTGCCTGGACCTGAAGAAATCCTTCAGTGCTGATCACAAATTCATCATGTCATTGTCAACCTTTAATGCCTTGGGGTCCTACGGAACTTCAGTGGTCATTTCACTAACACACTCCATGCAATAACTGAATCAAATATTTTCCTTTCTCACAAAATCTCAATCAATTATCTTCTAAATATTTATACCAGAAATGTAGAAATATTCACTGTTCAGAACAGGAGCACTGCATATATCCTCAACATCCACGGTGCTAGTTTCAATACATGAAATCATAGAGAAGGTCCATGGATCCTGAATCAAGGTAAAGCAATAGCTTGTGGGAAGATAGCTTGGCTTATGAGTATCTCAGCATTTTAAACCACCAGCATCACCTTATTCCTCCAGTTTATCTTTTTTCCTCAATCTTAATACGTAACCTCATCTCTTATTCAAGAAGGAAAGCTAAATGCATCTATCCTTTAGCTTTCAATTAACAAACGAATCCTCCCAGTACATTAAGAGAACTCAGTACTTCACCTTCGATTAGTTTAATCAAGAGTGAGTCCAAGTTTGAGTTCTCAACTTCTCTTTGTGTGTCTTCTGTCTACCCAGAATTTGTGGTTGCTTGCTTGTCTATAGTGTACCTGTCATACATCCTGGTTTGTCTCTACTGTCTGTGTGCCTAAAAAAGAAATTTATTCTGTATTTATTGAACAGCAGAAAACATTTAATGGTAGAAGGAACAAGGGATATTTTACAGAAATTTTTATTACTATTTATTACTATTTATTCACTTTATATCCCAGCTGTAGCTCCCTCCCTCATCTCCTCCCAGTTCCATCCTGCCTCCTTTCTTCTCCCACTCTGTCCCTCCCCTAGTCCACTGATAGGGGAAATCCTCCTCCACTACTATCTCACCTAACCTATCAGGTCTTGTCAGAACTGGCTGCATACTCATCCTCTGTGGCTTGGCAAAGCTGACCCCACCAGGGGGAAGTGATCAAAGAACCAGCCACTGAGTCCATGTAAGAGACAGTCCCTGCTCCCCTTACTAGAAAACCCAAATGAAGTCTGAGCTGCCCATGGTCTATATCTGAGCAGAGGTTCTAGGTCCTCTCCATGCATGGTCCTTGATTGGAGCATCTGTCTCAGCATGGCCCTATGGGCCCAGATTTTTGGCTCTGTTGTTCTCCTTGTGGAGCTCCTGTTCCCTCCAGGTCTTTCTATCTCCCCATTCTTTCATAAGATTCCCTGCACTCTGCTCAAAGTTTAGCTATGATTCTCAGTGTCTGCTTCAACACCCTGCTGGGTAAATTTTTTCAGATGTCATCTGTGGTAGGCTACTATACAGTTCCCTGTCTTCTCCTGCTTCCAATGTCTACACTGTTTGCCATTCTGAATGAGAATTAAGCATCTTCCCTAGGGTCCTCCTTGTTGTTTAGTTTCTTTAGGACTATAGATTTTAGTATGTTTATCTTATATGCTAATATCTACTTACATACAAGAGGCTTATACAAAATTTTTGACAATTTGCCAGGGATTAAGTTACTCCAACTGTTTCAGATTACAAATAATGTTGCAAACATACATTATTAAGTTATATCCATGTATCTTTCAACATTTATGGTAAATAGTTGTATAAAATTGCTTTCATTTTAGCTTTTTATGGTATCCAACCATGCTTGGGGAGAATGTCCTGCTTCAATGGCTGTAAAGGCCTGAATGATCATGGCTGCATCACACTGTTGTGAGACTCTAATCTTGCATATATACCACAGGCAAACCAAGGAGACTAACACCAGAAGGCCTGCTAACGCTCCCATGCCCGCCCATTCCTTCAGATGATTCATGGCTGCAGCAATCCATGATGATAATCTTGTGGCTAGTCCTGTGTCCACTCTGGTAGAATTTACTGTGACAATGGCCACTCTCAGCTGCTCCATCGTAGTATCGAATTCTCCAGACCAATTACCTAAAATATAGCTCGACAATTGTTTAGACAGATTTGCAGTGCGGGTTGATGCCCCAGGTCCCGCCTCTGAGAAAAAGGTATCGGACAGGTCTGATGCTCTTTGGGTGGATGACACCTAAATGAACATCAGTACAAAGTCCCAATTTATTTCTAATATCAGAGATCAGACCTCTACTCTTGCCTGATGCGTCTAAAACAAAAAGGGGTAACTGTAGAGAGCTGCGGAATGCTATGCCTTAAAGATGGAGCTGGTTTCCGCCTTCCACCTTCCCGATGGTGAGTACTCTCTGTCACAAACAATTCCACATTTGGCTAAGGCTGAGGATCTGGCTTGCTTCCATGTATGTGGACCTATCTGCATTGCCCATGTGGCATGCCTGGGTTGGCTACCCAGAGGCTATTTAAGCTGTGGGCTGGCTTTCCCCAGGGTCCGAGGATTGTTCAAGGTTCCTGAATAAACTGCATTGAAAAAAAAAATTGCTTTCAATATGTTGGCTTTTTTTTCAGCAAATGATTACTGTAACACACATATATAAAAACACACACATGCATATACACACACAGAGATAATGATGGCTAGATAGCTAGATACATACATACATAGTTTCTCTAAGTTGGGGATTGGAAGAGTACATAATTTAAGAGTAAAGCCTTGTAATAAATAAAGTTGTAAATACTTATTACATGGGAAATCCAAGGCAAATAAGATTTGTCATTTGTTGGGTGGCAAGTTATTGGTTCTCTTAAAATCAGGTAAAATAAACAATATGAGTATGTGTTAGGCCATCAGGCCAAGTCTTAAGTTAAATCAAACAGAAGTTCCAGTCTCTTAGAATGCAAGAGGTATTTTCATCTTGAGTCAAAGTTGAGGTATTTCAGGTAGCTTTTGTTCATTAACATCATGTGGACTGATAGCATGCCTATGCAAAGTACACATGTTACATCTTCAGAACCAAGGCTATGGAAAATTTTTGTGATACAATATGGGTGAGTGTTGCCATAAATGATTTGGATTTGGTATATACTTGATTTTGCATTAATTGTTGGTTGTTGCATATAGCAAAGCTTTTTAGACTTGCAAATTTTTTCATGACACTCTCCCTCTATTCAATTACCATATGTAGTCAACAACAGGAAGTTCACTAAGCTGGGATCTTGGGGGAGGGAAGGGAATCACACTGAAATGAAGTAGACGTGATTGCTTCATTTACTTGATGTTTTATAAAGACTACAAGGCAGTATGAACAAGAGTCATAAAATATACATGGCTTTTCTAAGAGGATCCCTTTCAGGGAAATTTGTTGTGAGTCACTTATAAAGGTTGAAAGAGTCATTTCCTAGCGTGAGTGTTTTATGTGGCCTGATTATAAATTCAATTGAAATAAACCCAAAGGATGTATGTAATACATAAAATCCCTCAAAACAAGAACTTTATATTTGCTTCAGGAGAGTAAAGAAATTGAACTTATTTTAAGGACATTACAGGATGCAAAGAAATGCCCAGAAAAAGTTTTGTACTTCCACTTAGCAGATAAGGAGACGATGATTTTTCAACACTCTGGAAATGAGAGCATCGTGTACTAGAAAGTATGAACTGCGTGGTGAAAGAAATAAACCCGCAAGGAACACTGGACCAGGTACTGTGTAGGAGACATGGGGGTCCTTGTGCTCACAAATAAGCACTAGGGAACCTGGAATGTTAAACAGGTAGAATGGTTCCTTCAAAGAAAGGATGCATAACCTGTTCTCCTCCTAGAAGACAGGTAAATAGCCTGACAACCTTTGTGCTGTGTGGTTGAGACCACAGCAGATTTCCCAGACCCTTCTCATAAGCTTGTTTTCTTCAGTCAGTCTTTAGGACACATCTTTAGAGTAAGTTTCATGAGTACTTTTTAAAGAGTTTGAATATAGTCACCTTCGATTTCTGTTTAGCTTACTATGTGTTTTATTGTGCAGGCAAGATTGAGCTAATTATCACCAGGAAAGTTCTTGTCAAATTGCCCTTGCTTAAAGATGCCTAGAATAAAAATTTATGCCTAAATGTTTTAATGTTATATGCAAATATGCATATAAATATTATATTATTATTTTTCAAATAAAAATATGCAAAAAAGAGCTATTTGGAATAAGACTCTTAAAATTTTAACTGACACTGGTGACTTAGTCATACTGAACTGAATGACCTTCTTGCCTCCCTTAGATTGTTACTCTGAGGGCCATGTTGGTTGCAGAGACCCCATGATATTAGGCTTAGCATCCTCTAATAGAATTAGAAGAAACTTAATGGCAAACCCTGAAAGTTTGTATTCTCAAATACGGCCTATAGATTCTCAAGCAGAAGCTCCTAAGCCAGAACCCACACTGGAAGGGTTGCTTGCTGCACCCTGCTGTACTCTAGAGCCAGCACTTACCCCAACAAGTCTAGAACACAGGCTTGTGTGGTTCTAGTAAGTTTCTAGATGAAATTCATACAAATTTGAGAACCTGATCTAAAATATATTTAGAAGTAAAATAAACCAATGAAAAAATATTTACTTGAGCAAGTGACAGGGCATTAAATTAAAGGCATTTTTAAAACTTCTGATTCTGGAAAAAAATATTTCTAAGAGGCTTTGAACAGATGTAACATTAATTAGCTCAGTATATCACAATAAAAGAAAATAAACTATAGTTTTTCAAAGTTCTTTTGCTGACTTTTTCCAGAAATCCCAACACTTGTTTTTGCTTTTTCTCCACTGATTTAATGTTGCAGCCTTTACCATTTACCTGCCAGTTATTTCACACCACTGTCTGTGGGTTGATTTCCTGATCCTTATTTTAGCTTTCATTCTCTTGATTCGTAAATGCTTCCTTTCTGCCCAGCATGCTGTTCCAGTTGGCAACAATGACTGATTTCCCCGGTTCCCTAGGCTCAACTTTGCTCTCAGTCAATTTTAATTTTAATTTCCTGGCTCACCTTCACTAAAAGTGACCATTCTAAACTCAAAATAGAGCCTTCAGCACTGTGGATAGGAGGATCTCAGCTTGGCATGAGCCCAATCTAATTATTGCTGGGTAAATGATGTCAATGTACATGCTGGAAGAGGATAACCAACTAACTGGATTTACTGATGACCAGAGTCAAATTAGAAGATAATAAATTCCAACCAAGGCTGTGATAGATAGATGGTTGGATGGAAATGAATAGAGGTCTGGTGAGAATTCTGAAATTATCAGGGATGAGAGGGCCTTTTAGCAACTACATTTTAGGAAAAGAGGAGTTAACCAAAAAATGTAAGTAAGAATACAAGTTTGCATTTTTTTTATATTTATGTGTAGAAAAACTAATTAGGAAGGACAAGCAAATACTAATAGGTGCCTCTGTCATCTGATTCAAAATGAAGTAAATTGCATCAGGAGGATAATAAGAGGTATAAGGATGGAGAATTGACAGGACATGCTACCTATTAACTAGAAAACCCTTTCAGTAACTTTATATTTTAGAAAATATAGTTTGGATGGTAGGAAATACTTCCCAATACCTTAAAATTGCTTTCTCCCTTATCAAAAGCCGGTGTATAGAAGGAATGTCTTGTGTATTGCATGGGTGTAGTACCTGTCAATAATCAATCTTATCGCCTATAGCCTAGGCAGGAAATAAGAGGCACGGAAATCCAATAGGATTTCTAGGAAATCCAGTAGGCACAGAAGACTCTGGAAGAGAGTCAGGAGAAGAAGATTCAGCCAGCAAGATGTGAAGTGAATGGATGCAAGATCCTGAGCACAGGTAACCAGTCATTTGGCAGAATGTAGATGATTATAAATGTGTTATTAAGTTATGAGCTAGTCACAGAAGAGCCTAACTATATGGCCTGGGTATTTGTATAATATTTACGAGTCTCATGAGGCATTATTCTGGGAGCTTGGGGTCAGGAGGAAAAACCTCCCACAACACAGGTGTCCATATGTGTTTAAATTTATGTCTGGACCAATACCAATTGGTTTTTTGAACTATAGGTCTATAATACAGCTTAAAATCAGGGATGGTGATACCTCCAATCAGTCCTTTCATTGTACAGGACTGTTTTTATCCTAGGTGTGTGTTTGTTTCTATATAAAGTTGAGTATTGTTCTTTCAAGGTCTGTAAAGAATTGTGCTAAATTTTTGTTGGGATTTGCATTGAATCTGTAGATTGCTTTTGGCAGGACGAACATTTTTACTATGTTGTTTCTACTGATTCTTGAGTGTGGGAGATCTTTCTGTCTTCTGATATTTTCTTTAATTTCTTTCTTCAATGACTTGAACTGTTTATCATTAAAGTTTTTTAGTTGCTTGTTTAGTGTTACCTCAAGATGTTTTATAAGTTTTAACTTCAAGATATTTTGTATTATTTGAGGTTAGTGTAAAAAGGATTATTTCCCTTATTTCTGTCCCAGTCCACTTATCATTTTATGTAGGAGTGCAACTGATTTTTTTAATTAGTATCATATCCTGCCATTTTGCTGAAAGCATTGACCAATTGTAGTATAAAAATCCTTATTGGAATTTTTAGGATTATTTAGT
Source organism: Meriones unguiculatus (assembly GCF_030254825.1). Taxonomy (NCBI): domain Eukaryota; kingdom Metazoa; phylum Chordata; class Mammalia; order Rodentia; family Muridae; genus Meriones; species Meriones unguiculatus. The sequence goes on from NC_083354.1 coordinate 80,968,624, forward strand.
TTATAATCATATCACTTGCAAAAACAAATAGTACTTTGACTTCTTTCTTTCCAATTTGTATCCCCCTTGATCTTCAGTTGTCAAAAATACACACTGGAAAAAAGACAACACCTTCAAAATATGCCATTGATCAAACTGGATGTTGACTGTGTAAAATCATGCAAATAGATCTATACTTACTAACCTGCGAAAAATTCAAGTTCAAATGGATTTAAGACCTCAACATAAAACCAGATACATTGGATCTGATAGGAGAGAAAATGGGAAATAGCATTGAACACAGTGGTACAGGAGATGACTTTCTAAACAAAACACTGATAGTATAGGCACTGAAATCAATAATTAATAAATGGGACCTGTTTTACTGAAAAGTTTCTGTAAGACAAAGGACACCATCAGTCAGACAAAGTGGCAGCCTACAAAAGAGACAATACCCAAATATGTAAAGAATTTTATAAAACTAAATATTAAAAGGCCAGATAATCTAATTTTAAAATGACGTATGGAGCTAAACAGTTGACTCTCGAAATCCCAAATGGCTGAAAAATGCTTGAAGAAATGTTCAACATCTTTATCAATCAGAGAAATTCAAGTCAAGCTACTATGAGAGTCCCTCTTACAGAATGGCTGATATCAATAACACAAGGACAGCTATGGTGATGAGGATGTGGAAAGGGGAACTCTCTTCCCCTGCTGCGTGGAGTACAAACTTGTAGAGCCACTATAAAAATCAATATGATGGTTCCTTGGAAAATTAGAAATTATTCTATCTCAAGACCCAGCCATACCACTCTTGGACATGCTCCCAAAGGACACTCCATTCTACCAGAAGGATATTTGCTCAACTAGGTTCATCAAGGCTTTATAATAGCCAGAGACTAGATGTCCCTCCACAAAAGAATAAATAAAGAAAATAATGTATATTTACACAATGGAGTAAGTTTAGCTTAATTAGCCATTAAGCAAATAATGACCAAGCTACAACCTGTGGACCCAGAGATGTTACAGAAAGAGAAGAGTTCTAGAGGGGATGCCTAGACCTACCTGAAAGGGGAAATAGTAGATGTAATGGGTGGACTGGGGGCAGGTGAAAAGGGGAACAGGCAGAATCGAGTGGGGAGATGGAATGGAGGATAGAGGGATAAAGTGTGGAGAGATACGGCTGGGATTGGAGGTACTTGGTGGAGGTAGAAACCTAAAGCAGTGAAAACTTCCTGCAATCTATGAAGGTGATCCTAATGAGCACTCTGGGTAATAGGGATACAGAGCCTCAACTAGCCATCTCTTGCAGCCAGGCAGAGTTTTCAGTGGAGGGACTGGATTGAATTCAGTTGAGTTGTTGGACAAGGGAGATCCATAGAAATCCTCAAACAACCCAGGCCTATGCTAAGACAAAGGGTTGCTCTCCACAAAATGACAGTAGAACCCCACTGAGGGGACAACATCCAGACAACTGATTGAACATGAAGAAGCTGAGCTGATGCCTACATAGGTTTTACACCTACGTTCTCATCTCTTTGTTACAGGAGGGTACTCTGTAGGCTCCTATGAGAAGCTTAGACACAACCTGGCCACAAATCCTTTGACCTATAATCTATCCTGTCTATAAAATCTGTTATGACAATGGTTGCACAGAACTTTGGGAGTAGCCACTGATGTCTGATTTGATTTAAGGTCCACTCCATGAAAATGAACCCATCTCCTACACTACCTGAGGAACCAAGAACCAGAAACTAGATAGCCCAGAGACTATTTACTGGGTTAAAACTAAACATGAAGAATCAATAAAATTATTTCTAAAGGTATTCTGCTATATTCACAGATCAGTTCCTTATTCAGTAATCATGAGAGGCTTCTGCTAGCAGCAGATGAGAAAAAAAAATACAAAGATCTACAGCCAGACATCATTTGAAAGAGTCCAAATTGGAGATCTCCATTAAATCTTTTCCCTTAGAGCTCAGGAAATCCTGCAGAAGAGGGCACAGAAAGATTTATGACAGAGGAGATAAAGGACATTACAAGAACATGGCTCTCTGAATCAACTAATCAAGGCTCATACAAGCTCACAGAGACTGAAACAGCAAGCACCCTACATGGGCCTACACCAGGTCCTCTGCATATATTTTATAGCTCTTCATTTAGCCTTTTAATGGGACTCCTGGCTATGAAAATAAGTGGGTCTCTGACTCTTTTGCCTGCTCCTGGGACTCTTTTCCTTCTGCTGGGTTCCCATATCCAATTTTGATATTAAAGTTTTTGCTTCATGTTATGACATTTTATTTTGTCATGTTTAGATGTATCTCTTAGGTGCCTATTCTTTTGTAATGAGAGTCAAAAAAAAACTATATCTGGATAGGAGTGGAGGAGAGGTGGGGGAAAACTGTGAGGAATACAGGGAGCTGACACTATAATCAGGATATGTTGTATGAGAAAGTAATCTATTTTTAATTAAAAAATTATTTCTCCCAAGCTGTACTTCTAGATCACATTCCATTACCCAAACAAACAAAACTAGTTCCTTTTTCTCTGCTTTGTCAATAAATATTTATTTAAAGCAACTACACATGGATGGCATATGGGACATAGTTTTCTGACCTCTCATTTTCTGGCATGAAATGTAGGAAAATATCATTTTTAAATATTCTGCTCAATTTATTTATTTTTTATTATAATTCATTCACTTTGTATCCTGGCTGTGGCCCTCTCCCCTGTCCCCTCCCAATCCTACCCTCCCTCCCTCTTCTCCTCCCATGCCCCTCCCCCAGTCCACTGAAGACAAAAGTAGTTCTTAAAGATTCTGAATACCATTTTTTGTGACTGCTTTACATGCTTGTTGTAGAGGTCACAGTCCCCGGCTTTTCAGTTCAATAACACAGGTGATTAAAGATGACTGTAAAACAGATTAACCCAAGCTACACAGGTAGGCCAGTTCAATCTGTTGACAGGATTTAAAAGTAGAATTGACAGTCCATTTAGAAGAAATTCTGCTGTAGATGAAGCTCCACTCAGGGCACGCTGTCAAAGAGGACAAACTCCCAGGACCCGAGTGGGGCTTCAATCCACAGCTGCATTTCAGACTCATTCAAGCCAGTTTCACACAGTAAATCTCTTATGTACCTCCTCTTAGTTTTCTTTCTCTGGTTGGATGATGACTGCTACATTTTCCTCTTACAGTTTTTCATTACAACACATTTCCACCTTCAGAAGATGTCTGCGGGCCAGTTTCTAAAATGCACTACATCAATTCTACATCATCTAATAAATAAACATGCCAGGAAAACATGGCATAGTAACCACTAAGAATTAGTAGAAGATTCCTATTTAGAGCGGTGGCCACATCCAATTTTCCAGTTATCAAAAAAAATTAATAAAGGAAAAGCATTGGATACTATAGACACACATGAAAAAAGAAAAACAGGTTTTTAAATGAATAGAGTCCATTTTCTCTGGAGAAAATAATTACTATAAAAGTGAAATTGATTTACCAAGAAGATGAGTGGATGAAAACTCAGCATTTCCCCAGCTCCATTAACTCAGAGCGACAATAAATACCACCAACACTGGCACACAGTATGCGAATCACTGTTCAAAGTGCTTTATTGTGAAACATTTCAGCCTTGCCCCAAGAAGCAAACAGTAGAAGTATCTGAAGCTTATAGATATTAAAACTGATGTAAAAATGACATGAATTGGCTTTGGCTAAGAAGATTCAGTGCATAAAATGCTTGTTGTGCAGACATGAGGAGCTGAGATCAGATCCCCAGCACCAGTTTCAGACCCTGCCTCAAAATAATAAAGTGAATAAATAAAATGTAAATAAAAGGGGGAAACAACTAAGGAAGACATTCCAACATCCACCTCCGGCCTCTCTAAACATGTCTGAAGGACAAGCAGACCCATGTGTACTTATGCACGCACACACACGCGCGCGCACACACACACATGCATAGATAGATAGATAGATAGATAGATAGATAGATAGATAGATAGATAGATAGATAGATAGTTAGATAGGTAGATAGATAGATAGATCTTAGAATCTGCCATTAACGTTATTACATAGAATGCTGGCATGAAGACAGAACACGTTCTTAGCTGCTTAAACCTACAGCGTATGGTGTGCTCAGTGATGCACACTAAACACTCATGTATAATGATTATAGAATGGCAATCAGGGCATTGTAAGCTATTGCAACACTCAAGGAAATGAATCCTTTCTCATCCCGGACAATAAATCAGCCACCCATCCCTTGGCATAATCCCATTCTGTCTAAGTCATTTCTTAAATTTGTCTTTTTTGTTCCATCTTCACTGCAATAAACCTAGTCCAAGCTACAATAATGCATATTTCATATCTAGGTGAGCATTCTAATGTGATTCTCATATTCCCTTGGCTTCTAAAAATCTGTTATTTGCAGTGAAAGCCAGAAGATGCTTTTTAAAAATTCTACGAATATCAATATGGCATTCACATAGTTAATATTTGTTCAGAGCTTTTATTTGCTTTTGATTGTTCTCCATTTCCTTGAAATAGCCTGAAATGCCACCACATGCTCTGGCCATTGCCCTGGCCAATTTCTTCCTCTCATTCCTTCTGTCACCAGAATTGAAGCATCCTTTATCACTACTAATAATTATACAGATTTTTGTATAATTGCTTGGCTGCTATGCAACTTCTCTAAGAACTTTATAGATGGCCCCAACTTATGGTGGCTTGATTTGGAACACACCCATGTAATAAGCATTCCAAATAAAACCCCACACACAACACATGGTGGGCCTCTGCTCGAGCTGAGCATACTGCAAAATGGGATATATTAGTTTTAGAGATAATCATTTTTCACAATGTTTAAACTTGGTCAGTTTGCTCTTTCTTCACTCTCCAAAAGGTTAAAAATCACTGCCTTAGAAATATAAATAAATAAGTCTTTTTTTTTCTAAATTATAGCCTTAGACTTTTATAAGCTATGAGTTTTTTATAATCTAAACTGTTACACTCTTTCTTTATGGACTATGCCTATGATTTTAAGACTCCAACTTAACAAGGATGAAACCTAAAATCCCAGTCTTTCATGTAGATCTACTTGAGATAGACATGGTCCTCAAACACTTATCTGCATAATATTGCATAAATTGTTGCATAGATCATAGCATTCTGTTTTATGTTTAAAAAGTGTAGTTTAGCGCAGATAACTAAATACAGACATAGATTGCTTAACTCAAATATGCTATCCTTCAAACCTGTCAGAGATCTGCTAAATATAGCATTTAACATGTTTAAGTCTATTGTGACAGAGTCCCTAATTCTAACAGTAGCTCCTCAAGGTCTCCAAGAAGATGTGGGCACAGTGACAGATGACTTCAACTCTGGATCATGTTATGCTAACCACTGGGAAAGACTGACCCCAACTGGCCCACTGCTAAGGCCCATTCTGAACTATGGACAAACTGGACAGCCAGAGAGTTATTGTCTCACATTGCAGTAAACAAGATGAGGTCAATCTCTCACATGGTCTCCTTCCACAGGAAAAAAAAAAAAACAACTTCTTATCTTCTGCACCTGATGACAAGACTGTTTGCCCATGTTGCCATGGAGACCTGGGATAACTGTCTAGGTAGTAGAATATGGACTGACGAGTCATCTCTGTCATTTTGATAGACATAGATTCATTTAGATTACAGATTATCCTCCTCAGTCTCTGATTATGTTGACAACTAAGACCAGGTCTTAATCCTCATTTCTAGAACTACTATGTCAGGTCTAGATACAGTCTACTTTGTTACCAGACTCATAAAAACAGGTCTCAACGTAGCCTTTTACCATTCCTTTAGCTAAAAGACAATGAATGCTCACAGCAGTCTCACCCATGTCTCATGGTAAATAGGAAAAGGCCTAAGGATACAGGAGTTTAGGTTATGAGGATCTAAGAAAATATTTGAGGGTCTAAGAAGGTATTTTAAGGTTGGTAAATACAAGTCATGAAGGTTAGAAAATCTAAGGTAATTTAAGGTATACAAAAAAAATGCTTTATATTTCTTCCTGTGACTATTACTACTGTTGTATTAAGACTGTCCAAAGCTTTGACATTTATCACTAGAACTCTGATTTATCAATAAAACTCTGATAAAACATCCCATTATATGGTCGTCTATCAGGGTTTCAATCTCAAGATTGTTTTTTGGCTTGTCTTTTAAGTAGACTTAAAAGTTGTTTCTCCTTGTGCTAAATTGATACATCCAGTCTTATGGATAGAGGGAAGAAGTCTCTCTCCCCTCCTACTTCACGGAAGGCTTCTACCTTTCCGGAGTCACCTTAAAGAGTGTTTATGCTCTTAGTACAAAGCTGTGTGTGTCTGCTGTCTTTTTCTACAATGTATATTTCACTGCAGATTACAGTGGTGATGCTAACATGTCTGAAGTTTGTGTCCTTTGTAAAATTAAAAAGGAAATCCATGTGAATTCATGTCTCAGGTCAGATGGAATCCACATAAGTACTACCAATCAACAGCTTAAGTTTCCTACCTACTGCCCATTCCAGAGGGTGGGATTCCTCTCTTCCCCTTTCCCTGGTTTTGGGACTCCCCTTTCCTGGCTACCCGACGGCTACATTTCTGCACACAAGACTGGCTGATCGGTGAGTCTTCACTTCTGGTTGGCAGAAACACTTTCTATCCTTCTCCCCAACCTACATTCAAACCCTTCATCTGGGACCTTCTCGCTTGGGTGAGATTTTCCCTCTACCAGCTTTGTTCCTCTCTCTCTTACTCAGGTACACAAAGTCCTAGAGTTAGGTAATCATGTCTGTACCAGACAACTGTACCCTTAGTCTCTGATCAACACTGACGAGGTGTTGAAATAGATTGTACCATATCAAGCTGCTGGTCAAACCTTGCCTTCGGGATGCCTCAGATAGATCACTGACTCCTACCTGCCCAATTGGACCAGTTCATCATCCATCCCTTCAGTCTCCCCACTGGTATATCTTCGGGAGAATTTTAAATCCCTGCGCATGGCCTGGATTTAACAGCTTCCAAGCTTACACACATCTGCAACCAAACTTGACCTGAATATCCCTTAGATAACAGCACAAAACCAGAACCTTTTAATTACTGCCAGCAATTGAGCAAATGGAGGTCCCCTATGTTCAAATTTTTCTCCTCTTTGCTCCAAACCTTCCATCTCTGCTTGCTCTCCCAAAAGCTTCACATCTACACTAAAAAAATTTTCTTCCTAACCTACTTAACTTTATCTTCTACCAAAATATCCGTTCCAGTATCCTGCCAAGTGTTTCCTACATCCATGACAGCACCAAAACAGCCACCCACAGGTGTACCAGTCTAACCGTGCAAACTGTGTCAAGCCAGACCTGCACTTTTCCTCCCAGCTGCAGATGTTCTCAGATGCTGGACAGCAAATACAACAGAGTGCTCTTCCCGGACTTGCCCCCGCCCCCATCATTGCCCCAATATCAGCAGGAAGTAGTCAGATAAGATTCTTCACCAGTTATCCATTTATTATCAACAAAAGGCTAGAATGGTGCACTTCAGACCCACTACAAACAGCTTCAGGTACTCCCAGCATTCCTCAGTCCATATGTGCTGAAGGGCATGGCTGGCATACCTCTCTACCCTGAACTTTCCAAGGAAGAGAATTCCCCTTCTCCTTCACCATATAATCTGGGCGTTTTCATCATTCTCTCTCTCTCTCTCTCTCTCTCTCTCTCTCTCTCTCTCTCTCTCTCTCTCTCTCTCATGCATGGCAGCCAAAACCTGCTTCTAATGAACCTACAATTATATACTTTATCTTGCCTTGCATGAGAAGCAGTCAAACATCCTCATTCCTGTCTCGCCACCCCTCTCTAGCTCCTCATTTTTTTTTTTACTTAAACAAAACAGGAGGAATGTTGTGTTGTGCAGGCAATTTGACTGGCCTGCAGTCAAGGACCTTTAGGGTCTTGACAACTTCCTATGCCACCACCTGCATCTTATGCATCACCTGGGCCAGGTGCTCAAGATATAACTTATCTACCACTGCTGCCCATTCTCTTTGCTTCAGTTTCCTCCCCTTCCCTCCTCTCTGACTTTCTCTCTTGGGGGCGGGGGGGTGGGGCAACAAGATGCTCATCTTTCTCTTTTCCTATGCTCTCTCACTGTCTCTCTGTCTTTTTTCTCCCCCCCCAAAAAAATCGCTTCTTATCAGATCTGTTTAGCATGTGACATTTTTGTTTGTTTTTGAAAGATGCAAAATGGCTTTATTTGGATTAAAGTTATAGTACAGATGATAGATGGAGCTCCTTCAAGCCTGACAGCAGGGCATATGAGTCAGAGCACTCAGGCCCCTCAAGTTTCAGTCTGGAGTATCTTTTTGCTGAGGCTAAAGTAAGGAGGGGATGGATGCTTAAGAACAGAGTTTAGGTGTTTTTTATTTTTTTTTAATTTTGGTTGATAGATTGGGCCTTTCTTCTATTGTTCTTGTTGCTTTCCACATGCTCTGGTTTAATTGCATGCTAGCACAGTTATTTCTAGGCATAAGAGGATAAAAAGGGTATTCTCTAAAAAGGGTTACTAAAAGAGATAGTTTTTCATTACTGCACATACACCTGAAACCAGTTCAAGCCATATCTGTCCCATTCATCACAATAGTATATGTTGGAGTTAAACTTGAAAAGAAACGATCTTAATTTGATTGCTAACAGAGCTGGGGAATTTGTATAATATTTTTCAGGGTTGTAGTATGTACAGTGTGATACAAGTAGAAGATTGAGAGGGTTCTCACGTTTCTAGGTGAGTTGTGTGGAGATGAGTGAGTATAGCATGTGCAGGTTAAGAATCAAAATGGCTGGATATCAGCCTTCTGTTAGATATAGGGTTGGTGAAGATCCTTTCCCAATCTGTAGGCTGTTGTTTTGTTTTGATGATGGTGTCCTTTGCTTTACAAAAGCTTTTCAGTTTCATGAGGTCCCATTTATTGATTGTTGATCTTAGAGCCTGTGCTGTTGGTGTTCTGTTCAGGAAGTTGTTTCCTGTGCCAATGAGTTCCTTCCCTCTTTTTCTTCTAACAGGTTTAGCGTGTCTGGTTTTATGTTGAGGTGTTTGATCCACTTGGACTTTAGTTTTGTGCAGGATGATAAGTATAGATTTATTTGCATACTGATACTCCAGCCAGGGACCACTCATGGAGATGGCCTGGAACCATGGGCACAGAGGTAGCCCATGGCAGTTCAGTGTTCAAGTGGGTTCATAGTAATGGGGACAGGGACTGTCTCTGACAGGAACTGATTGGCCTGCTCTTTGATCACCTCCTCCCTGAGTGGGGAGCAGCCTTACCAGGACACAGAGGAAGACAATGCAACCATTCCTGATGAGACCTGATAGACTAGGATCAGAGGGAAGGGGAGGAAGACTTCCCTCATCAGTGGACTAGGGGAGGGGCACAGGTGGAGAAAAGGAAGGGAGGGTAGGATTGGGAGGAGAGGAGGGAGAGAGCTACAGGGGGGTGTACAAAGTGAATAAACTGTAATTAATAAAAATAAAACTAATTAATAAAAAATAATCAATGTGGCCAAATGCATTCGTACAAGAGGTTCTGTATATGTAACCTAAAATCAGTGGGATCCAAGGCTACTAAACTGCCACCTATGCTTGCCTAATATAACCTGATATATATTCTTTCATTTAGACATACCATATACTTAAAAAACTCTCTCATTTCAAACCAAAAATATGGCTAAAGTCTGATAATTAACAGGAATACATATTGCTAATATACACTCCTGAAGCCCTCTAAAAATTTCTAGATATCTCCAGAATGTCTTCCATTTAGTTGCCATGACTCTTTAATCTCCCCTTACTCTGAAACAGTACCTAAGCTTTCTTCTACTTATATGACATTGACAATTGAAGATTAAAGGACTGTTCTTTTATGAAGGACCCATGAATTGCTCTCTGTTGCTTCCAGTGATTAGATTTCAGCTGACTCTTGGCAGAACTTTCACAGAAGTGATGTTGCATTTTTTTCTTATGTGCTTATCATTACTCATGATTCTGACTTTGATGCCTGGTGAAGGTGGTGTCTGCAACCAAGCTTCTCCAGTGAAACTTACTGCATCAAACATTCATACATATTTCATTGAAAAAATCCTTTGGTGAAAAGCATTTTGAAACACAGAGATTTCAAGCTATTTATATACTTCTATATGTTCTCATCATTTCTTCTCTTCCATGGCTAATTTATTTTGATGCTCGAATAGATCAAGATTTGACCAATAAAAATCAAACTGTCATTTTAATATCTTCTCTTGTACTTCATTACGATACAAAAGCTGTTCCAGACTCACATAACTTCATCTTGTTCCAGCACTAGGATCAGCCATTTCTCCACAGAGACTTTGTTCTTTCTTTATTTATTTATTTATTCAGTCATTCATTTAGGTTTTGTGAGACAATATCTTTTCTCTATCATTCTCCATCTTTATTTTTTGAGACTGGATCTCACACTGAACCTAAAATTATTATTATTATTATTATTATTATTTTGTCTTTTTTGTTGTTATGTTCTTTACATCTTAAACTTAGCATTCTCCTCCTGGTCCCTCCCAGTCTTCCCTCCTTCATCTCCTTTCCCCAGCTTCACTGCTCTGCAGAAAAGAGAAGTTCTCCATCCACACATCATGAAGCAACCCCAGCACATTCAGTCCCATCAGGACTGTGTATTTCCTCTTCCACAGTGTCTTAGCAAGACAGCCCCAACAGGGGGAAGTCAGTGGCCCTCCTGTATAGAAATGACAAATGGTCTGAAAAGAAAAGGAAAACAACAGCCTTCACAATATCTCCAAATACTGTGAAGTATCTTGGTGCAACTCTATCCAAGAAAGTGAAAGACCTGTATGACAAGAACTTCAAGTCTCTGAAAAAAAAGAAATTGAAGATATCAGAAGATGGAAATATTTTCCATGCTCATGGATCATTTGGATTAACATAGTGAAAATGTCCATCTTACCAAGAACAATCTATAGAGTCAATGTAACTCCCATCAAAATACCAACATTACAGACTTTGAAAGAACAGTCTTCAACTTCATATGGGAAAAAAAAAAAAAAAAAACCAGCAACAGAGTAGCTAAAACAATCCTATACAATGAAAGAACTCCTGGAGGTATCTCCATCCTTGACTTCAAGCTGTACTACAGAGCAACGGTAATAAAAACTACATTGTACTGGCATAGAAACAGACTTGTTGATCAATGGAATCAAATCTAAGACCCAATACCCACACACTATGGACACTTGATTTTTGAAAAGCTACATTCTGAAAGAATGGGAGGAAATATTCATGACTTAAAAGAAAAGAATCATAAAGAGTCCATTTAATTCTCTTACAATTTAATTATATAAATGTTTTAAAGAGACACAATTACATAGATATTTTTCTCATGTATATAAAATGATCCTTATAGAGACATAATTAATCCTCTTTTATTATTATTATTACTATTATAATTTATTACAATTTATTCAATTTGTATCCTGGCTGTGGCCCCCTCCCCTGTCTCCTCCCAATCCCTCACTCCATCCCTCTTCTTCCTCTCCTGATAGGGGAGGTCCTCTTCCTTTTCTATCTGACCAGAGCCTATCAGGTCTCATTCAGGAATGGTTGCATTGTCTTCCTCTGGGGTATGGCAAGGCTGCAACCCCAGGGGAAGTGATCAGAGAGCCTGCCACTAAGTTCATGCCAGGGACAGCCCCTGCTCCCATTACTAGGGAACCCCTTTAGAAACTGAGCTGCCTATGGACTATATCTGAGCAGGGGGTTTAGGCAATCTCCATGCATGGTCCTTGGTTGGAGCATCAGTTTCTGCAGGACCCCTGAGCCCAGACTTTTTGTCTCTGTTGGTCTCCTTGTGGAGCTCCTGTCCCCTCCAGGTCTTTCTATCTACCCCTTCTTTCATAAAATTCCATGCCTTCTGCCCAAAATTAGGCTATGAGTCTCAGCCTATACTTTGATACCTCTATCAGTAGAGTCTTTCAGAGGCCCTCTGGTAGGCTCCTGTCCAGTTCCCTGTCTATTCCTGTTTCTGATGTCTATAATGTTTGTCCTTCTGAGTAAGGATTGGGCATCTTCCCTAGGGTCCTCTTTGTTGTTTAGCTTTTTTTTAGGAGTATAAATTTTAGTATGTTTATCCCATATTATATATCTAATAACCACTTATGAGTGAATATATACCATGTGTGTCTGTTTCTGAGTTACCTCTCTCAAGATGATCTTTTCTAGTTCCCACCATTTGCCAGCAAATTTCACGATTCCCTTGTTTTTAAAACTAAGTAGTATTCTGCTGTGTAAATATACCACAGTTTCTGTATCCATTACTCCACTGAGGGACATTTAGGTTGTTTCCAGATTCTGGCTATTACGAATAGAGCTGCTACATGATTGAGCAACTGTCCTTGTTGTATAATTGAGCATATTTTGGATATATGCCTAGGAGTGCTCACAGATATTATTTAAAGATTGAAAATTAAAAAAAAAAACAAACAAAGGAGTATCTCAAGAACAGCAAAATAGGTCAAAACCAAAAATAGTACACAAGAATTTAACCAGAAAAAAAAAAGCGTTTTCCTTAAATGTTCCCCTAAATGATGCTGTAAGACTTAAAATTAAATATGAACAGATCTTAAAAGATAAAATTAAGGAATATTATTTAAGATCATATTCCAGACTACAAATGAATTTGCAATAAATCCCTAGACACATTTAGAGGTCACTGGAACAGTGTGGGTCAGAAACTGAATTAAGAAGCCCATTCCACTACATGCAACACTAACACAGAAATATATGCCTACAAGCTCAGCCTGGGATGCACAGTAATCCTGTCTCAAAAAAAAAATCCATTACAAGTACTCACATGATTTATCTTTATAAATCTTTTAGATTAAAGAGACATGATATTTTTGTTCTGTGAGCTGGTTCTCAAACTGAAGCTTGTCTTCCATGATGAATCAACTCTTACTCAGACAAAAACTGGATTGTTCAAAGGACCAGCAATGAGTACCAATCAATAGAGTGACATTTCATACATCAAGCTTCTCTTTCATTTTTGAGTTGCCCTCCAGTTACTGCATTTCCAAAGCATGATGGGAAATCACTCAACAGCCACT